>NC_058081.1:123911742-124232296 GCF_014858855.1 Bufo gargarizans | reverse complement strand
AATTGAGGACGGCTGGGGAAAAGATTGGGCCTTAACCCAACGGGTTTAGTAAGCAACCGGGACTCGATAACCTAGAAAGACAAAGACATGGACTCGCATAACCTCCAACAGAAACCTGGGGCACTAACCAGCCTACAACCATGTCGTACCCTTAACAAACAAAACATGAAAAGCGGTCAAGGGGCCCCCGGAGCCATGAGGCCGGATCGGTCATAGGGCCCCCAAAGCCAGAGGGATGACGTTGCGGTGACGATAAGTAATTAAAACGTAAGCCGGACCTGATGGCATATGAAGCGACTTGAATGATTGGATTGGCTAGAAGGTGGCCTAAGGAACATGACTGCCAACAGGCGTTAAAAATATAGACATTAGTAATCCGAAGCACGTGCATACATAAAACACTAACCACCGCAAACCATAAACGTAAACATGAAATGCCTGGGGCATTGCAAGTTCGCTAAGAGAAGTCTCTTATTGTGACAAACAAATGAACAGCTTGTGAAAACATAGCAGGAAACTTACTCCTATCGGCCCACTGACCTCCGCTGAAGAGCTGTTTGGTGAACTGGGGCAGGAGACCAATCTGAGTGAATACGAACCAGAAGTAACAGGAGACCAGTCTGAGTGAACATGATCCAGGATTAAACAGAAACTAGGCCTATGGAATGTGACAGACCACCGAGGAAGAGAACGTAAGCCTGAAAAGAACGCAGTTATGTTTGACTGGAGAGAGGTACCAGAGCGGTGGGTGCAGACTGCCCCGGTGAGATTGAACAAAACCATGATGTAGCAATAAACAGGAGAATGCAGCTTTGAGTGGGAGCAGAGTACAACACATGATGTAACAACAAATGGGTGAATGCAGCTTTGGATGTGAGTGGTACCTAAAAACATGGTATAGGTGAAGCTCCGAGTATGGGTAGCGCATGAAAAGCATGGTATAAAGCAGACGTATAAATGCAACCTGAAAATGAGCAGAGTATTGACGTGATGCGAAAGCAGACATGTGGACGCAGCTCTAGTAGTGAAAGGAGTGTAGGACAAGATGTGAAAAGCAGACATGCGGATGCAGCTTTGGATGTGAACGGAATATTAACTTGATGTGACCGCAGACATGGAAAGCGGCTTTGGCGAGTGGGGTATACAACCTGGTGTAGCAGTAGAAGTGTGAACACAACTTTGGGTATAAGCAGAGCATGAAAATTGGTATAAACGCAGCTCTGGTTGTGAGTGGAGCAAGGTGGGAACACCAGGGTGGTGCGTCCAGAGCATGAAAACGGAGTAACAGTAGCAGCTATGGTTGTAAGCAGAGTATACAACATGTAATAACAGGCATGTAATACGGATCCGGCTGTCGGCTGGGGACGGAATGAGATGTAACAGCCAACAGGTGAGCGCAGCTTGAATGTGAGACCAATCTGAGTGAATACGAACCAAGAGTAGAAAAGTGCAGTACAGTAAGGACGTGCGGATGCAGCATAAGACATTAAATAAAAGCCGAAAGTGTAAAAGCCGCTCAGGATAACAGCAGAGCATGAAAGTATGAGATTGTGGATAAGCTCTGCCTGTATATTTATGTTTAAATTGTACTGGCGCTGTCATTTGGCATTCCGGGCACTAGAGGCCGCTGTTTTGCAGCACAGTCAGCATGCTTCTGGGTGAACCAGGAAGTAATGATCTGACATGGTGGAAGGATTGTGCTGTGAGGGGCTGAATCCGATTCCATCCTGGCTTGCAGATGTCCGGCAGTGAATGGATACTCAAAGGAAGGAGAGCATCTGCTGTCCCCTGTCTGGATCTAGCACTTTGAAAGAGAGGTTGTCCCAGGAAGACCAGTTCCAGTGTATGGATAGAAAACCTTAGCATCAAGCAAGGCCGCACGGTTGCTGAGAGCTTGGTGGCCATCCCGGGTAAGCGGCATCCTAGGGCCCAGAACGGACGCAGGTCAGTACACCTGATTACCAATTGTACTTCACTGTTTGGCGCCTAAAGTAACAGAGACTAGCCTAGGCCTTGTATGTGCTAGTTAGATAGGGTTATAGCTTTGCTAGGCCTTACTGTACTGAACTGCAGCGCAGTAATTGACTTGCAGGCTCTGCTGCGTCTGCCACCGTTTAGGTGTGTCTTCTATAGCGGCACAGTATGACTTGTAGGCTCTGCTGTGTACGCCAGCAGGCTAGGCCTGTCCCTCGGACGGTGACTGTGGGCCTGGGGTATTACTTATACTGTTTGTACTTGTGTTAATACTGTTTCCAAAGTAAAGTTTATATTCTTGCATATAAAGCTGGTGTCAGTGTTGCTTCCATGTCTGTGACTTTGCTGTATCCTGGGGAGCCCACCCCGGTACACGGCTTACGAAAGTGAAATACATGAAGTTTAACCACTTCAGCCCCGCTAGGTGAAACCCCCTTCATGACCAGGCCACTTTTTACACTTCGGCACTACACTCCTTTCACCGTTTATCGCTCGGTCATGCAACTTACCATACAAATGAATTTTACCTCCTTTTCTTCTCACTAATGGAGCTTTCATTTGGTGGTATTTTATTGCTGCTGACATTTTTACGTTATTAATCAAAATGTAACGATTTTTTTGCAAAAAAATGACATTTTTCACTTTCAGCTGTGAAATTTTGCAAAAAAAACGACATCCATATATAAATTTTTCGCTAAATTTATAGTTCTACATGTCTTTGATAAAAAAAAAATGTTTGGGCAAAAAAAAAAATGGTTTGGGTAAAAGTTATAGCATTTACAAACTATGGTACAAAAATGTGAATTTCCGCTTTTTGAAACGGCTCTGATTTTCTGAGCACCTGTCATGTTTCCTGAGGTTCTACAATGCCCAAACAGTATAACTACCCCACAAATGACCCCATTTCGGAAAGTAGACACCCTAAGGTATTCGCTGATGGGCATAGTGAGTTCATAGAACTTTTTATTTTTTGTCACAAGTTAGCGGAAAATTATGATGATTTATTTATTTTATTTTTTTCTTACAAAGTCTCATATTCCACTAACTTGCGACAAAAAATAAAAAATTCTAGGAACTCACCATGCCCCTCACAGAATACCTTGGGGTGTCTTCTTTCCAAAATGGGGTCACTTGTGGCGTAGTTATACTGCCCTGGCAATTTAGGGGCCCAAATGTGTGAGAAGAACTTTGCAATCAAAATGTGTAAGAAATGACCGGTGAAATCCGAAAGGTGCACTTTGGAATATGCGCCCCTTTGCCCACCTTGGCAGCAAAAAAGTGTCACACATGTGGTATCGCCGTACTCAGGAGAAGTTGGGGAATGTGTTTTGGGGTGTCATTTTACATATACCCATGCTGGGTGAGAGAAATATCTTGGCAAACGACAACTTTTCCCATTTTTTTATACAAAGTTGGCATTTGACCAAGATATTTTTCTCACCCAGCATGGGTATATGTAAAATGACACCCCAAAACACATTCCCCAACTTCTCCTGAGTACGACAATACCAGATGTGTGACACTTTTTTGCTGCCAAGGTGGGCAAAGGGGCACATATTCCAAAGTGCACCTTTCGGATTTTGCAGGGCATTTTTTACACATTTTGATTGCAAGGTACTTCTCACACATTTGGGCCCCTAAATTGCCAGGGCAGTATAACTACGCCACAAGTGACCCCATTTTGGAAAGAAGACACCCTAAGGTATTCCGTGAGGGGCACTGCGAGTTCCTAGAATTTTTTATTTTTTGTCACAAGTTAGCAGAAAATGATGATTTTTTTTTCTTTTCTCTTTTTTCCTTACAAAGTCTCATATTCCACTAACTTGCGACAAAAAATAAAAAATTCTAGGAACTCGCCATGCCCCTCACGGAATACCTTGGGGTGTCTTCTTTCCAAAATGGGGTCACTTGTGGCGTAGTTATACTGCCCTGGCAATTTAGGGGCCCATATGTGTGAGAAGTACTTTGCAATCAAAATCTGTAAAAAATGACCGGTGAAATCCGAAAGGTGCACTTTGGCATATGCGCCCCTTTGCCCACCTTGGCATCAAAAAAGTGTGACACATCTGGTATCGCCGTACTCAGGAGAAGTTGGGGAATGTGTTTTGGGGTGTCATTTTACATATACCCATGCTGGGTAAGAGAAATATGTTGGCAAAAGACAACTTTTCCCATTTTTTTATACAAAGTTGGCATTTGACCAAGATATTTATCTCACCCAGCATGGGTATATGTAAAATGACTCCCCAACTTCTTCTGAGTACGGCGATACCAGATGTGTCACACTTTTTTGCAGCCTAGATGCGCAAAGGGGCCCAAATTCCTTTTAGGAGGGCATTTTTAGACATTTGGATCCCAGACTTCTCACGCTTTAGGGCCCCTAAAAAGCCAGGGCAGTATAAATACCCCACATGTGACCCCACTTTGGAAAGAAGACACCCCAAGGTATCCAATGAGGGGCCTGGCAAGTTCAAAGAATTTTTTTTTTTTTCGCATAAGTTAGCGGAAATTGATTTTTTTTTGTTTTTTCTCACAAAGTCTCACTTTCCGCTAACTTAGGACAAAAATGTAAATCTTTCATGGACTCAATATGCCCCTCAGCAAATACCTTGGGGTGTCTTCTTTCCAAAATGGGGTCAGTTGTGGGGTGTTTGTACTGCCCTGGCATTTGAGGGTCTCCGCAATCATTACATGTATGGCCAGCATTAGGAGTTTCTGCTATTCTCCTTATATTGAGCATACAGGTAATGAGATTTTTTTTTTCCGTTCAGCCTCTGGGCTGAAAGAAAAAAATGAACGGCACAGATTTCTTCATTCGCATCGATCAATGTGGATGAAAAAATCTCTGCCAAAAAAAAAAAATGGAGGGGAAAGGCGTCTGCCAGGACAGCTCCGCCCTACATCCATACCCACTTAGCTCGTATGCCCTGGCAAACCAGATTTCTCCATTCGCATCAATCGATGTGGATGAATAAATCATTGCCGGGATTTTTTTTTTATATATATATATATATATATATATATATATATATATATATATATATATATATATATATACACACATACAAAGTGCTTGCCAAAGCATAGGAACGCCGCCTCCTCCTCAGCTCGTATGCCTCGGCAAACGTATCTGTCACTGCAGAGGAGAAAATCCCGTCTTGCAGCGCCGCATACACCGACTTGCGTGTAATCTGACAGCAGCGCAATGCTTCTGTCAGAATGCACATCGGTGCTGCAGCTAGTAGATCGGTTGGTCCACCTGGAAGGTAAAAAGACAAAAAAAAAAAAAAAAAAAAAACGGGCCACAACGCAATGATTTTATTAACTTTGGAACAGAACATGTAACTTTAACTTTTGGAACTAAACATTAACCTGTTTGCTTACCTGTTTTTTTTTTTGTTTTTTTACCTTTATAGAACAAACCTCTCCTTCCCCATGGGTCAATGTGCAAAGCGCAAATCGCCCAAAGATGTGGCGAAGTGCGTTATGCACTTTGTCCCATGTGAAAGGAGACGTTTGCAGCAGCAGTGAGTGAATGGGCCCTAATAGCCCTGTGTGCCTGTCCTGGTGAGATGATCCCTATGCTAATAGTGTACCTGTGAGTGGTACTTCCGGAAACACTCTCCAAAGCATAGGGCAGGGTGGTCCGGACAGTCAGGACAGAAATAGCGGGTGTCACGCCTTATTCCACTCCTGCTACAGACACGACATCTTTTTCGGGGTGACGGTTGGGTTGAGGTACCAGGAACGACATTGGGGAAATGTCGCTCGTGTAGACGGCTAACTACACTGGTGGTTGGGGCCACGGAACCTCCTGGATACAGGAGGTTCTCAATGATCTCTTCCTGAAATTTGAGGAAGGATCCAGTTCTCCCAGCCTTACTGTAGAGAACAAAACTATTGTACAGAGCCAATTGAATTAAATATACAGACACCTTCTTATACCAGCGTCTGGTGCGTCGGGAAACTAAATACGGAGACAACATCTGGTCATTGAAGTCGACCCCTCCCATGTGGAGGTTATAGTCGTGGACTGAGAGGGGCTTTTCAATGACACGGGTTGCTCGCTCAATTTGTATTGTCGTGTCTGCGTGAATGGAGGAGAGCATGTAAACGTCACGCTTGTCTCTCCATTTCACCGCGAGCAGTTCTTCGTTACACAGTGCGGCCCTCTGCCCCCTTGCAAGACGGGTGGTAACGAGCCGTTGGGGGAAGCCCGCGCGACTAGTTCGCGCGGTACCACAGGCGCCAATCCGTTCTAGAAACAAATGCCTAAAGAGGGCCACACTTGTGTAAAAATTGTCCACATAAAGATGGTACCCCTTGCCGAATAAGGGTGACACCAAGTCCCAAACTGTCTTCCCACTGCTCCCCAGGTAGTCAGGGCAACCGACCGGCTCCAGGGTCTGATCTTTTCCCTCAGACCCGAAATTTGTGGGTATAGCCTGTGGCCCTTTCACAGAGCTTATACAATTTGACCCCATACCGGGCGCGCTTGCTTGGGATGTATTGCTTGAAGCCAAGGCGCCCGGTAAAATGTATCAGGGACTCGTCTATGCAGATGTTTTGCTCTGGGGTATAAATATCTGCAAATTTCTGGTTGAAATGGTCTATGAGGGGCCGAATTTTGTGGAGCCGGTCAAAAGCAGGGTGGCCCCTGGGACGGGAGGCGGTGTTGTCACTAAAGTGCAGGAACCGCAGGATGGCCTCAAAACGTGCCCTGGACATGGCAGCAGAGAACATGGGCATGTGATGAATCGGGTTCGTGGACCAATATGACCGCAATTCATGTTTTTTTGTCAGGCCCATGTTGAGGAGGAGGCCCAGAAAAGTTTTAAGTTCGGAAACTTGGACTGGTTTCCACCGGAAAGGCTGGGCATAAAAGCTTCCCGGGTTAGCGGTGATAAATTGTGTGGCATACCTGTTTGTTTCGGCCACAACTATGTCTAAAAGCTCCGCAGTCAAGAACAGCTCAAAAAATCCCAGGGCCGAACCGATCTGAGCCGTCTCAACCCGAACTCCAGACTGGGCAGTGAAAGGGAAAACTACAGGTGCGGCTGAAGTTGGGGACTGCCAATCAGGGTTTGCCAGCACCTCTGGGATTCTAGGGGCTCTACGGGCACGTCTTTGCGGTGGCTGCGACGGGGTCACTACTGCACGTGCCACCGTACCAGCTTCAACTGCCCTTCTGGTGTTCGCTACTTCACCAGGTTGTACGGCAGTGCTGGTACTAGGTCCAGGGAGGGCTGGGCTGCTGGTGTATGCCTCACCACGTAATCCGACAGCACCAGCCCCACTCTGCTGCTCTTGAAGCGGATCCTGCGCAACCTGCGGTCTAGCGACACGGGGCCGGGTACGCCTGGTGCTATCAGGGACCTCAGCCTCCTCGTCCGAACTTTGGGTCAGAGAGCCACTGCTTTCTACAGGTTCGTATTCTGACCCGCTGGATTCATCAGATGAGGGTTCCCACTCCTCATCCGACTGGGTCAGAAGCCTGTAGGCCTCTTCAGAGGAATACCCCCTGTTTGACATGTGGGCAACTAAATTTAGGGGTATTCCCTGAGACTACCCAAGAAAAAAAAAGCAAGCCTGTCTTACAAAGGGGAGGCTAGCGAAGTACCGGAGGCCGCTGCGGTTGATAAAAAATATCAAAACTGATTTTTTTATCGCCGCAGTGCGTGTAAAGTGAATGTGCAGTGATCAAAAAAAAATTTTTTTTTTGTCACTGCGGTGGGGCGGGTGTGGGCGAACGCACGTGTGGGCGACCGATCAGGCCTGATCGGGCAAACACTGCGTTTTGGGTGGAGGGCGAGCTAAAGTGACACTAGTACTATTATAGATCTGACCGTGATCAGTTTTGATCACTTTCAGATACTATAAAAGTACAAATGCTGATTAGCGATACGCTAATCAGCGAATAACGGACTGCGGTGCGGTGGGCTGGGCGCTAACTGATCGCTAACTACCTAACCAAGGGACCTAAACTATCCTAAAACCTAACGATCAATAACAGTGAAAAAAAAAAGTGACAGTTTGCACTGATCACTTTTTTCTTTTCACTTGTGATTGACAGGGGGTGATCAAAGGGTTAATTGGGGTTCAGGGGGGTGATCAGGGGCTATAGTGTAGTGTTGGTGTACTCACTGTGAAGCCTGCTCCTCTGCTGGATCCAACCGACGAAAAGAACCAGCAGAGGAGCAGGCAGCCATATAACAGATCATATTTACAAATATGATCTGCTATCTGGCACTTTGATTGGATTTTTTAAAAATCAGCAACCTGCCAGCCACGATCATTGGCTGGCAGGTTGCTGACGAAATGGTCCTGAAAGAAATGCCGGCGCGAACTGCGCACGCGCATACTCGCGTCATCTCGCGTCTCGCGAGATGACGCGTATATGCGTGACTGTGCGCAGCCCTGCCACCTCCGGAACGCACATGTGCGTTAGGCGGTCCGGAGGTGGTTAAAGATGGTGGTAGCGGGGGGAAAAGGGGGTAGACACATGGCAAGGAACAGCTACAGCAAGAGGCCTAAACAATAAACGCTGCATCCGATCTCCAAACATGACGTCAGGTGCAGCCCGGGTATCTCTTACTTCAGCCGGATTGCTGTAAAGAAACCTTTCATACGAGATGAACGAAGCAAAGTGAAACTTGTAAGATTTATAGGAACCAACTCTTATTACCAACAAACAAATGAAAAGCAAATGGAAGTATTTAGGCCCAAACGAGCAAACCTGAGGTAGCAGATTCTGAGGCGAAGCCTCCCGTTCGCTAGCAAAGTCGGCCTGGAGAGACGGCCCCGGCCCAACCTACTTACGTAATATGGCGCGTGCATGCTATGGTAGCAGAGAGCAAAATAACAAGCTCCATGCTGCAAAGAAAGACTTCTACCACCAGAGAAGCTAGTCTGCTAATGGCACCTGAAAACACACACCTGAGAGTGAGTGTGTGGCTCGTATATGAAGAGCCTCCGCCCCTCCCACAAATGCAGGCTGACTAATCAGCCTTACCAACTTATCAGCAAATAAATATACCATTGGTGACACCATAGGACCCTTCCTGAAGCCATAACTTTTTATATTTTTACATAGACATGTGAAGGCTTGATTTTTTGCATGACAAGTTGCACTTTCTAATGGCACCATTTAATATTGCATATGCTGTAGTGGGAAGCTGGAAAAAAATTCCAAATAGGGTAGAACTGGAAAAAAAACATTTTTATGGACTTTGTTTTTATGGTACTGCCTATGCAGTAAAACTCACATTTTACCTTTATTCTTTGGGTCAACACAATTACAGCTATGCCAAATGTATATAGTTTTTCATGTGTTAATACTATTAAAAAAACTGGAATTTTTTTTTTTTTTGGCCATATTCTGACCCCCATAACTTTTTTATAGTAAGGGCTCATTTTTTGCAGGGTGATCTGTAGTTTTTATTGATAGCATTTTGGGGTGTATATAACTTTTTGGTCCCTTTTCATTCCATTTTTATGGGAGGTGAAGCAACAAAAAAATGGCAAATCAGTCATTTTGATTTTTTTTTTGTTCTGTCACACGTGACAATAACTTTTTTTTTTTTTTTTACTTTCCCCCCTTCTTTTTTTAGGTCCCCCTAGGGATGATTGTCAGGTTACAATAGATTGCAATGAATAGGAGAGTCAGTGTGTTCTTATGGAGCCCTGCACAGCCAGGGCTCCGTAGACACATAGCTGTATAAGCCCTCAGATCCTTCTGAAGCAACAGGGCTGCAAAAATCTGAGGGGTTAGATGTTGATGATTGACATTATTGCTTTATATTTAAAGGCCTGACATCTGCTGTACATATATACCAGAGGTCGGGAAGGGGTTAAACACATTAGCTATCAATAATCCAATCTTGGACCAAAAGTCTTAAACCACTGTGCACTCCCACCACCTATGCCAAGTTGAACCTGTTTCTTTACAGCCTATAAAGCAATCTAATAGGCTGTGAGTGGTAATCAACTGTGGGTCATGTTAAATGTGACACATTATAGATTCTCAATACTTAGACAAATGTATTTTAGCCCATTTACATTATTAGGACTTTGCATTAGTGGAAATATTATTGAGCACCAATCAAAAAAATCTGAAGACTTGTCTATTGATGTTATGTTTATGAAGTGTCGCTTCATCCAGAGATCAAATAATGCTTGCCCATTGGCATATGATTATATGACCCTGTCACACATGACATCAACTGCTGGAGGGGATTCAGCTCAGCTGCATCAAGAAATGCTCAGCCCAATGAAGAAGAAAGCAAGGGGTGGGTCCAGCCAGGGCTATGAAGAAGCTGTTGTAGGGACATGTGTCGGGGGCCACGTGTGGAGAAGTCTTTAGAAGTGATCTTTGTGGTTAATTTGGAGGGGAAATTTGTGGCTGGCTCTTTGGAGACATCTCTGTAGAGTTTCACCAAATACTGAAAAGGATAATCCAGCAGATAAGAAACTCAACTCCTTTACTTAGCAACCATTAAAATCCACCAAGAGTACCTGTAAAAGAGGAAAAACTTCTTAGTCATAGAACATGTGCGATACATAGGATCGGCCATTAAATAAATCACCATCCCAGATCTCCACCTATGAGGTGGGTGATCTGTGGAGTATTTGGAGACATTTGAGGACAACTAAGGTTTTGGACCTTATGAAATGTGGGCACTTATTTGTGGCTGGCACACTGTTAAGGGAATGCTTGTAAGGGGGCTTGGTTTATTTACTTAAAATTAGCTACATGTGTCTCATTACTTTAGCTTGGACATAAGGGTAAGCGAGGGTTGAACACATTTTCCATTTGAGGGAACATGTTTGCAGAAAATAGTCCCATCTATAAAATCCTGCACTTGACTAAGCACTGTGGAAAAACGGTCCTGTGTCTAATGCCGAGTTTACTCATATTTTCATAGTATAGCATAAAATCACTTCCATTTTCCTATCTGTGTCAGACCTGTATTCCTCAAGGAGCATGGTATAAATGAATATCACAGGGAAAGAAAGTCATTTTTATATTCTAAAGTGTTCCCATTTATCCAAATCCACGCTCAAATCCAATAAAGTCCACCTGATATGAACACCATAGCCTCTAACGCAAGTAATAAAAGAACAGCTGCCTCTGCTCAATTTGAAGGGTTTATGGCCTTGTGTGTAAAATGATTTCAGAAGATCATACACTGAGTCATCTATAAAAGTGTTGACAGAGCCTTGCTCCTCACGCTGTAACAGATATGTGGCCAAGTTAGCTTTCTGCTCAGCGACCCTCAAATGTCAGAACTGAGCCGATTACAAACCTTTAGATTTTGGTGCTGGTGTGACCCATCATTTAGGCCAGGCATCCTCAAACTGCGACCCTCTAGCTGTTGCAAAACTACAACTCCCAGCATCCCCCAACAGCCTACAGGTATCAGCCTACAGCAGGGCATTGTGGGAGTTGTAGTTTTACAACAGCTGGAGGGCCGCAGTTTGAGGATGCCTGATTTAAGCAGATGGTGCGTTCTGACTCTGAAGTTTCAGAAGCCAAGAGCATTAATGGAATTCTAATAGTTTGGAGTAGAGATGAGCAAATTGATTCATTTGAATCAAAATTATGTAAATCAAATTTTTTTTCCGATTTATTTTGGGTAAAATTTTTCCAGTCATTTAAATAACTTCCAATTTGGCTAGAATATATTCTACCTGAATCAGATTTCTTGGCTGATTTGGACAAATTAGTGTTAAATCTTTAGTTGGGAGATAAGGTTATTTACTGAATAAAATAATAGTTTTACTAATATTCTGTGTCATAGGAAAATCTTAAAAATTATTTTGTCTGGCTCAGACTGGCACACAGGAGAACAGGTTAATCCCCTGGTGGACCTCCAGTCCCTCACCCCCTGCACAAGTGTCATGTGGAACAATACACTGCACTATATAAGATCATACAGGGCAGCATACAGCACATCATCCAGCCTTCGTACCCATATAAAAAACCTTAATAGATTTTTTTACCCTGTATATTACTATTATACAGATGCATTAGGCCCCTTTCACACCAGCAAGTTTTCTGTGCGAGTACAATGCGTGAAGTTTTTTTCACGCATCAGTTCTGTTACGTGAGAATTGCAGCATGTTCTATATTCTGCGTTTTTCACGCAGCCCTGGCCCAATAGAAGTGAATGGGGCCTCAGTGAAAAACTGATTGCATCCGGATGTAATCTGGATGCATTCCGGGAGCAATCCGTTTTTCATTGATGGTTGATAGGAGATGTGCAACAACCCAGAGTTGTGTTATTACACGCCTCTACCCCGCTACTATCTTCTAAGAACCGTTATACTGTCATCTGATGTAATTTAGATTATGTCTTCACAAATGTGCATGTAAAACCATGTTAAACACAATTGTTCCTGTAATTTTCCAGGTTCACCAGCAGGTGGCAGCAACACATTGGCCAGGTACTAGTCCCAGTTTAGTTTATCTAGGCTGGAATGGATTATTCCAGCTTAGCTCCCCCTTTGTGATCAAAGTGGGCTGTTCCCACCTCCTGCAGCATGGCTGGAGAAGGAAGTTAGAGTCAGTGTAGGCTCCCCCCTGCTAGGGGAAGGCTGTGTTATAGCATTCAGTAGATCCCCTGCATAAGGAAGACAGCAAGGATCTTGTCTCGGCTGAGACTTGATCATATTCCCAGTCTGAGCACCTTTAGTCTCAGCTGGATGAAGAGAAGCAGAAACCACAGACAACCTCCGGAGTTCCAGGAAGAAATCATCCCCTGAGAAACCATCTGAGAGTTAAGTCCAGAGACCTAAGAGAAGCCATTCCTCCACAGCTAGTCTGTCCCCACAAAGCAGAAGGTACAGAAAAGTGCAGAAGATTAATTCCTTCTACAGTTACAAAGCTACCAAGCAGACGACTTATCCTGCAAGCTCCAAGTTTAAAGCAGAAGCATTCATTTCCTGCCAATACTTGCCAAAACCTGCTGGGACCAAGAGACCAAAGCTGTATACTGCTTGGATGCAAGTTATCTTCAGTAAAGAAACGTTTGAACTTCATCTAAAGGTCTGGACATCACTTACTCTGCAAAATTAATCTATTACTCCTACTATCACTACACTCAAATTTATTGAAAGTGAGCAAGGAGTCCAGCCGCACCCAGGTAGGAGACACCGTTGACACAATTATCACTATCCTACAGAGACATTATAAGCCATTACACCACTCTGGCATTCCTAGTCTGGGACGTACGTTATAACACCTTGGAAGGGCTCTGGCGTCACGACAAATACAGAACTTTAACAAACCGTATCCTGGTCATTGCAGATGTTGTTTGTAAACCTTCAGTTGTTTTTCATGTGTGTGAAAAATGCACCAAAACTGATTGCATCGGAAAAATCTGAAACACTGAACACAAATGCAGACAAAACTGACTGAACTTGCTTGCAAAATTGGGCAAGTTTCACTGAACGCATCCTGAGCCAATCCGTATAATTTGGATGAAAGAGGCCTTAGGTGGCTGAGATAACGTGTGGAGGCACAGAGGTAGTCCAGCCAGTATCCTCTTTCCCCAGACACCCAGCTTCTGGAAGTCACAGAGGGTTCCCCATGGTCAAGCATCTTGCAGTGTGTTGCTGCACTCTGCTGCCCTGTCACCACATGCCCCTGGCTCACATAACTAGGAGGTCCAAGCAGGGCCGAATTAACGTAGGGGCGGATGGAGCTGCAGCTCCAGGCCCCTGCGTGAAAATAGGCCCAGCAGCCCGCAATTGCTGGTGAAAACTTAAAGGGAACCTGTCACCGGGATTTTGTGCATAGAGCTGAGGACATGGGTTGCTAGATGGCCGCTAGCACATCCGCAATACCCAGTCCCCATAGCTCTGTGTGCTTTCATTGTGTAAAAAAGCAGATTTGATACATATGTAAATTAACCTGAAATGAGTCCTGTTCCTGACTCATCTCATGTACAGGACTCATCTCAGGTTAATTTGCATATGTATCAAATTGTTTTTTTTTACACAATAAAAGCACACAAAACTATGGGGACTGGGTATTGTGGATGTGCTAGCGGCCATCTAGCAGCCCATGTCCTCTGCTCTATACACAAAATCCCGGTGACAGGTTCCCTTTAAACTAGGGGCGGCGTGCCGGCACAGGGAGATGAGCGCCATTGTGGAAGCGCTCATCTCCATAGTGACAATGACAGGTCAGCTGTGCGTGCCGCGCTGCGCGTCGTCATGCCAGATTCCTCCCCTGGGTCCTGGGCCCTGCTGTAAAGTGGAAGACCGTGACGGCTTCTGCGCGCAGGAAGTTAAAAATTCTTCCTGCTTGAGGTCAGGTGTGGTGCTGGCAGTAGGCGGTGAGTCGCGTTCAGCAGCCTTCAATGTACTGCCCAGAAAACAACTCATAGGCGGTAAGAAAGTAACTCAGCATTTGCTCACCTCACCTATTATACTGTATACTATATAATTTATACATATGTCATTCAGGGGCATGGAAAAGCTGGGTGATGATTTTTTTCACCAAGCTTTACCATGCTCCTGAATTGCATATCTTCTTATAGGCATATATCTTTATAATAGCTAAGCCTGATCTATTATAAGCAGATATGCCATTCAGGAGCATGGAAAAGCTAGGTGAGAAATAGTCACCTAGCTCTTCAATGCTCCTGAATGACATATCTGCTTATAATAGATCAGCTATTATAAACAGATATGCCTATTGGCAGATTTGCCACTCAGGAGCATAGCATGGAAAAGTTAGGTGAGAGATTATTGGCGCAATGGGATCGATGATGCAGGCTTTTCCTACCTGCCTAATCAATGGGGGGTGTACTTACTATGTGACTGTCTACCTACCAACTGTTTGGGGGCACAAGGGGGTGTTATCACCATTTGGGGCACTATAGATGGGGTGTTTGTATAGAGGTGCGTACGCACATGAAACCGCCGACACAGCCAAAAAGAGGTTAGTGTATGGATACTTTGCATAACTTTATAGATGTTCTTGCCTTTATGTCACTAAACAAAAAAAACTTTATGAGGGCCTAGTGTATAACAGGTGTGGCTGGGGGTGTGCTGTCCTCCTGGGCTGCAACACTTCTGCCCTGTGAGTTCATGCCTGCACCTACTTTGACACACACACATCCCATATGCACTGTGAATGGGGATTGCGGTGCATGCACAGTCTCAGGTTCCTACAGACTCCACATTTGTGTACCGCAATCCCCATTTATCCATTCATGGCACATGCACAGGATCTCAACACGTCGCTGTCAAGTGAGCCATTGGTGTCAAGCAAAGGAATGGGCGTGACCCCATGGGAGAGGTGTTACGGTCTGGAGGGCACAGAGGACCCCCTACCACACCTCTTTTGACACTTTGGGCCCCCATAAGTGTTTTACCTAAAACTTTTTTTTTTTTTTAAGCTAAGTAAAGGCTAAAGAACAGATTCTATAAAGGTATGACAGGTATCGATACATCAACATCTATTCAGTAGGGATGAGCGAACTCGAACTGTATAGTTCGGGTTCGTACCGAATTTTGGGGTGTCCGTGACACGGACCCGAACATTTTCGTAAAAGTCCGGGTTCGGTGTTCGTCACTTTCTTGGCGCTTTTGTGACGCTTTCTTGGCGCTTTTTGAAAGGCTGCAAAGCAGCCAATTAACAAGCGTCATACTACTTGCCCCAAGAGGCCGTCACAGCCATGCCTACTATTGGCATGGCTGTGATTGGCCAGAGCACCATGTGACCCAGCCTCTATTTAAGCTGGAGTCACATAGCGCCGCCCGTCACTCTGCTCTGATTAGCGTAGGGAGAGGTTGCGGCTGCGACAGTAGGGCGAGATTAGGCTGATTAACTCCTCCAAAGCACTTGATTAATTGATCGATCTGTAGCTGTGGATCATTGAGCTGCTGATACTCAATTGCTCACTGTTTTTAGGCTGCCCAGACCGTTTGTCAGTCACTTTTTTCTGGGGTGATCGGCGGCCATTTTGTGTCTTGTGCGGTGCTGCGACCAAGTGCATCCAAGCTGCGACCAAGTGCATTTAACCCTCAATGGTGTGGTTGTTTTTTGGCTAAAGCCTACATCAGGGTGTAGCTGTCACACCAAGTGCATTTAACCAGCAATAGTCTGTTTATTTTTTGGCCATAAACTACATCAGGGGCAAGCTGCGCCTGTCACCAAGTGCATTTAACCCTCAATGGTGTGGTTGGTCAAGCTATCACACCAAGTTTGGTTGTTTTTTGGCTAAAGCCTACATCAGGGTGAAGCTGTCACACCAAGTGCATTTAACCAGCAATAGTCTGTTCATTTTTTGGCCATATACTAAATCAGGGGCAAGCTGCGCCCGTCACCAAGTGCATTTAACCAGCAATAGTCTGTTCATTTTTTGGCCATATACTACATCAGGGGCAAGCTGCGCCCGTCACCAAGTGCATTTAACCCTCAGTAGTGTGGTTGGTCAAGCTGTGACACCAAGTGCATTTAACCAGCAATAGTCTGTTCATGTTTTGGCCATATACTTCATCAGGGGCAAGCTGCGCCCGTCACCAAGTGCATTTAACCCTCAGTAGTGTGGTTGGTCAAGCTGTCACACCAAGTGCATTTAACCAGCAATAGTCTGTTCATTTTTTGGCCATATACTACATCAGGGGCAAGCTGCGCCTGTCACCAAGTGCATTTAACACTCAATGGTGTGGTTGTTTTTTGGCTAAAGCCTACATCAGGGTGAAGCTGTCACACCAAGTGCATTTAACCAGCAATTGTCTGTTCATTTTTTGGCCATATACTAAATCAGGGGCAAGCTGCGCCCGTCACCAAGTGCATTTAACCAGCAATAGTCTGTTCATTTTTTGGCCATATACTACATCAGGGGCAAGCTGCGCCTGTCACCAAGTGCATTTAACCCTCAATGGTGTGGTTGTTTTTTGGCTAAAGCCTACATCAGGGTGAAGCTGTCACACCAAGTGCATTTAACCAGCAATTGTCTGTTCATTTTTTGGCCATATATACTACATCAGGGGCAAGCTGCGCCCGTCACCAAGTGCATTTAACCCTCAGTAGTGTGGTTGGTCAAGCTGTCACACCAAGTGCATTTAACCAGCAATAGTCTGTTCATTTTTTGGCCATGTACTAAATCAGGGGCAAGCTGCGCCCGTCACCAAGTGCATTTAACCAGCAATAGTCTGTTCATTTTTTGGCCATATACTACATCAGGGGCAAGCTGCGCCTGTCACCAAGTGCATTTAACCCTCAATGGTGTGGTTGTTTTTTGGCTAAAGCCTACATCAGGGTGAAGCTGTCACACCAAGTGCATTTAACCAGCAATTGTCTGTTCATTTTTTGGCCATATATATACTACATCAGGGGCAAGCTGCGCCCGTCACCAAGTGCATTTAACCCTCAGTAGTGTGGTTGGTCAAGCTGTCACACCAAGTGCATTTAACCAGCAATAGTGTGGTTATTTTTTGGCCATATCCCAGTCTAATTCTGTTAGTAAATCCATACCGGTCACCCAGCGCCTAAATACTAGGCCTCAAATTTATATCCCGCTAAATCTCTCGTTACCGCTGTCCTGTTGTGGCTGGGAAAGTTATTTAGTGTCCGTCAAAGCACATTTTTTGTTCTGGGTTGAAATACAATTCCCAATTTAGCAATTTCATAATTTAGTGGTTTCTGCTATATCAGAGCTATTTGAAATCTATCCCTAAAAGGGTATATAATATTCAAGGTGCACATAGGGTCATTCAGAATAACTTCACACACACGCTACTGTGCATTTCCAAGTCTAATTCTGTTAGTAAATCCATACCGGTCACCCAGCGCCTAAATACTAGGCCTCAAATTTATATCCCGCTAAATCTCTCGTTACCGCTGTCCTGTTCTGGCTGGGAAAGTTATTTAGTGTCCATCAAAGCACATTTTTTGTTCTGGGTTGAAATACAATTCCCAATTTAGCAATTTCATAATTTAGTGGTTTCTGCTATATCAGAGCTATTTGAAATCTATCCCTAAAAGGGTATATAATATTCAAGGTGCACATAGGGTCATTCAGAATAACTTCACACACACGCTACTGTGCATTTCCAAGTCTAATTCTGTTAGTAAATCCATACCGGTCACCCAGCGCCTAAATACTAGGCCTCAAATTTATATCCCGCTGAATTTGAATACAATACATTGGGCCAAATAATATTTTTGTTGTTGTGGTGAACCATAACAATGAGGAAAACATCTAGTAAGGGACGCGGACGTGGACATGGTCGTGGTGGTGTTAGTGGACCCTCTGGTGCTGGGAGAGGACGTGGCCGTTCTGCCACATCCACAGGTCCTAGTGTACCAACTACCTCAGGTTCCAGTAGCCGCCAGAATTTACAGCGATATATGGTGGGGCCCAATGCCGTTCTAAGGATGGTAAGGCCTGAGCAGGTACAGGCATTAGTCAATTGGGTGGCCGACAGTGGATCCAGCACGTTCACATTATCTCCCACCCAGTCTTCTGCAGAAAGCGCACAGATGGTGCCTGAAAACCAACCCCATCAGTCTGTCACATCACCCCCATGCATACCAGGGAAACTGTCTCAGCCTCAAGTTATGCAGCAGTCTCTTATGCTGTTTGAAGACTCCGCTGGCAGGGTTTCCCAAGGGCATCCACCTAGCCCTTCCCCAGCGGTGAAAGACATAGAATGCACTGACGCACAACCACTTATGTTTCCTGATGATGAGGACATGGGAATACCACCTCAGCATGTCTCTGATGATGACCAAACACAGGTGCCAACTGCTGTGTCTTTCTGCAGTGTGCAGACTGAACAGGAGGTCAGGGATCAAGACTGGGTGGAAGACGATGCAGGGGATGATGAGGTCCTAGACCCCACATGGAATGAAGGTCGTGCCACTGACTTTCACAGTTCGGAGGAAGAGGCAGTGGTGAGACCGAGCCAACAGCGTAGCAAAAGAGGGAGCAGTGGGCAAAAGCAGAACACCCGCCGCCAAGAGACTCCGCCTGGTACTGACCGCCGCCATCTGGGACCGAGCACCCCAAAGGCAGCTTCAAGGAGTTCCCTGCCATGGCACTTCTTCAAACAATGTGCTGACGACAAGACCCGAGTGGTTTGCACGCTGTGCCATCAGAGCCTAAAGCGAGGCATTAACGTTCTGAACCTGAGCACAACCTGCATGACCAGGCACCTGCATGCAAAGCATGAACTGCAGTGGAGTAAACACCTTAAAACCAAGGAAGTCACTCAGGCTCCCCCTGCTACCTCTTCTGCTGCTGCCGCCTCGGCCTCTTCCTCTGCCTCTGGAGGAACGTTGGCACCTGCCGCCCAGCAAACAGGGGATGTACCACCAACACCACCACCACCTCCGTCACCAAGCGTTTCAACCATGTCACACGGCAGCGTTCAGCTCTCCATCTCACAAACATTTGAGAGAAAGCGTAAATTCCCACCTAGCCACCCTCGATCCCTGGCCCTGAATGCCAGCATTTCTAAACTACTGGCCTATGAAATGCTGTCATTTAGGCTGGTGGACACAGACAGCTTCAAACAGCTCATGTCGCTTGCTGTCCCACAGTATGTTGTTCCCAGCCGCCACTACTTCTCCAAGAGAGCCGTGCCTTCCCTGCACAACCAAGTATCCGATAAAATCAAGTGTGCACTGCGCAACGCCATCTGTAGCAAGGTCCACCTAACCACAGATACGTGGACCAGTAAGCACGGCCAGGGACGCTATATCTCCCTAACTGCACACTGGGTAAATGTAGTGGCAGCTGGGCCCCAGGCGGAGAGCTGTTTAGCGCACGTCCTTCCGCCGCCAAGGATCGCAGGGCAACATTCTTTGCCTCCTGTTGCCACCTCCTCCTTCTCGGCTTCCTCCTCCTCTTCTTCCACCTGCTCATCCAGTCAGCCACACACCTTCACCACCAACTTCCGCACAGCCCGGGGTAAACGTCAGCAGGCCATTCTGAAACTCATATGTTTGGGGGACAGGCCCCACACCGCACAGGAGTTGTGGCGGGGTATAGAACAACAGACCGACGAGTGGTTGCTGCCGGTGAGCCTCAAGCCCGGCCTGGTGGTGTGTGATAATGGGCGAAATCTCGTTGCAGCTCTGGGACTAGCCAATTTGACGCACATCCCTTGCTTGGCGCATGTGCTGAATTTGGTGGTGCAGAAGTTCATTCACAACTACCCCGACATGTCAGAGCTGCTGCATAAAGTGCGGGCCGTCTGTTCTCGCTTCCGGCGTTCACATCCTGCTGCTGCTCGCCTGTCTGCGCTACAGCGTAACTTCGGCCTTCCCGCTCACCGCCTCATAAGCGACGTGCCCACCAGGTGGAACTCCACTTTGCACATGCTGGACAGACTGTGCGAGCAGCAGCAGGCCATAGTGGAGTTTCAGCTGCAGCACGCACGGGTCAGTCGCACTACAGAACAGCACCACTTCACCACCAATGACTGGGCCTCCATGCGAGACCTGTGTGCCCTGTTGCGCTGTTTCGAGTACTCCACCAACATGGCCAGTGGCGATGACGCCGTTATCAGCGTTACAATACCACTTCTATGTCTCCTTGAGAAAACACTTAGAGCGATGATGGAAGAGGAGGTGGCCCAGAAGGAGGAGGAGGAGGAGGAGGAGGAAGAGGGGTCATTTTTAGCACTTTCAGGCCAGTCTCTTCGAAGTGACTCAGAGGGAGGTTTTTGGCAACAGCAGAGGCCAGGTACAAATGTGGCCAGACAGGGCCCACTACTGGAGGACGAGGAGGATGAGGATAAGGAGGAGGTGGAGGAGGATGAGGATGAAGCATGGTCACAGCGGGGTGGCAACCAACGCAGCTCGGGTCCATCACTGGTGCGTGGCTGGGGGGAAAGGCAGGACAATGACGATACGCCTCCCACAGAGGACAGCTTGTCCTTACCCCTGGGCAGCCTGGCACACATGAGCGACTACATGCTGCAGTGCCTGCGCAACGACAGCAGAGTTGCCCACATTTTAACCTGTGCAGACTACTGGTTTGCCACCCTGCTGGATCCACGCTACAAAGACAATGTGCCCACCTTACTTCCTGCACTGGAGCGTGATAGGAAGATGCGCGAGTACAAGCGCACGTTGGTAGACGCGCTACTGAGAGCATTCCCAAATGTCACAGGGGAACAAGTGGAAGCCCAAGGCCAAGGCAGAGGAGGAGCAAGAGGTCGCCAAGGCAGCTGTGTCACGGCCAGCTCCTCTGAGGGCAGGGTTAGCATGGCAGAGATGTGGAAAACTTTTGTCAACACGCCACAGCTAACTGCACCACCACCTGATACGCAACGTGTTAGCAGGAGGCAACATTTCACTAACATGGTGGAACAGTACGTGTGCACACCCCTCCACGTACTGACTGATGGTTCGGCCCCATTCAACTTCTGGGTCTCTAAATTGTCCACGTGGCCAGAGCTAGCCTTTTATGCCTTGGAGGTGCTGGCCTGCCCGGCGGCCAGCGTTTTGTCTGAACGTGTATTCAGCACAGCAGGGGGCGTAATTACAGACAAACGCAGCCACCTGTCTACAGCCAATGTGGACAAGCTGACGTTCATAAAAATGAACCAGGCATGGATCCCACAGGACCTGTCCATCCCTTGTCCAGATTAAACATTAACTACCTCCCCTTAACCATATATTATTGGACTCCAGGGCACTTCCTCATTCAATCCTATTTTTATTTTCATTTTACCATTATATTGCGAGGCTACCCAAAGTTGAATGAACCTCTCCTCTGTCTGGGTGCCGGGGCCTAAATATATGCCAATGGACTGTTCCAATGTTGGGTGACGTGAAGCCTGATTCTCTGCTATGACATGCAGACTAATTCTCTGCTGACATGAAGACAGATTCTCTGTTACGGGACCTCTCTCCTCTGCCTGTGTGCTGGGCCTAAATATATGCCAATGGACTGTTGCAGTGGTGGCTGACGTGAAGCCTCATTCTCTGCTATGACATGCAGACTAATTCTCTGCTGACGTGAAGCCAGATTGTCTGTTACGGGACCTCTCTCCTCTGCCTGTGTGCTGGGCCTAAATATATGCCAATGGACTGTTGCAGTGGTGGCTGACGTGAAGCCTCATTCTCTGCTATGACATGCAGACTAATTCTCTGCTGACATGAAGCCAGATTGTCTGTTACGGGACCTCTCTCCTCTGCCTGGGTGCTGGGCCTAAATTTATGAAAATGGACTGTTGCAGTGGTGGCTGACGTGAAGCCTGATTTTCTGCTATGACATGCAGACTGATTCTCTGCTGACATGAAGCCAGATCCTCTGTTACGGGACCTCTCTCCTCTGCCTGTGTGCTGGGCCTAAATATATGCCAATGGACTGTTGCAGTGGTGGTGATGTGAAGCCTCATTCTCTGCTATGACATGCAGACTAATTCTCTGCTGACATGAAGCCAGATTGTCTGTTACGGGACCTCTCTCCTCTGCCTGGGTGCTGGGCCTAAATTTATGAAAATGGACTGTTGCAGTGGTGGGTGACGTGAAGCCTGATTCTCTGCTATGACATGAAGACTGATTCTCTGCTGACATGAAGCCAGATCCTCTGTTACGGGACCTCTCTCCTCTGCCTGTGTGCTGGGCCTAAATATATGCCAATGGACTGTTGCACTGGTGGCTGACGTGAAGCCTGATTCTCTGCTATGATATGAAGACTGATTCTCTGCTGACATGAAGCCAGATTGTCTGTTACGGGACCTCTCTCCTCTGCCTGGGTGCTGGGCCTAAATTTATGAAAATGGACTATTGCAGTGGTGGGTGACGTGAAGCCTGATTCTCTGCTATGACATGCAGACTGATTCTCTGCTGACATGAAGCCAGATCCTCTGTTACGGGACCTCTCTCCTCTGCCTGTGTGCTGGGCCTAAATATATGCCAATGGACTGTTGCAGTGGTGGCTGACGTGAAGCCTCATTCTCTGCTATGACATGCAGACTAATTCTCTGCTGACATGAAGCCAGATTGTCTGTTACGGGACCTCTCTCCTCTGCCTGTGTGCTGGGCCTAAATATATGCCAATGGACTGTTGCACTGGTGGCTGACGTGAAGCCTGATTCTCTGCTATGATATGAAGACTGATTCTCTGCTGACATGAAGCCAGATTCTCTGTTACGGGACCTCTCTCCTCTGCCTGGGTGCCAGGGCCTAAATATCTGAGAATGGACTGTTCCAGTGGTGGGTGACGGGAAGCCAGATTCTCTGCTATGGGACCTCTCTCCAATTGATTTTGGTTAATTTTTATTTATTAAATTTTTATTTTAATTAATTTCCCTATCCACATTTGTTTGCAGGGGATTTACCTACATGTTGCTGCCTTTTGCAGCCCTCTAGCCCTTTCCTGGGCTTTTTTACAGCCGTTTTAGTGCCGAAAAGTTCGGGTCCCCATTGACTTCAATGGGGTTCGGGTTCGGGACGAAGTTCGGATCGGGTTCGGATCCCGAACCCGAAAATTTCCGGGAAGTTCGGCCGAACTTCTCGAACCCGAACATCCAGGTGTTCGCTCAACTCTACTATTCAGCTATGCTGGTGATTTCATATGCATAAAACATATGACAGATGCACTTTATTTATAAAAAATTGTTCTGCTTTGCGTTTTAATTTTCTATAAAAAAAAAGGCCCATTAAGGCCCTTCAGCACCAGGCCCATGATGCTCTTAATTAGGCCCTGCACCACAAGAGCCAGTCAGCAGGATACTGACAAGCTCTCCAGAACCGTACAGTCTCAGGCATAGGGTAGGCAGTGTGCTACAACTTAAAAAAATTGATTGGCGCATGTTTATGGATTTGTGAATGGGGTAAGGTGATATTTGCATGTAGCTGTACAGTGTATGATCATATGCCATATGGAGGAGGTGTCAACAGAAGGTACTCAACAGGAAATCATCCAAAATAAGACTGGTCTTGCATGTAATATTTTTACGATATCTCAGTATTTTTTAACTAATACGTATATATGGTAGTTTATAAAAAATGTTATGTTAAATGAGTTCATATTATTTGTCCTAATGTATGAAATGTATATGCTTTAATTGTACCCAAACCTGCAGATCCTGACCATTCAGGTATGTGAGCCTTTATTAAGCAGCTAAGGCTTTGCTGAACCCTCCAGAGAAATTGTGCACAATGTAAATGAATGTGAAGTATTGACTAACAGTTTGAAAATGCATGAGGAGCAGTTGATGGTTGTCAATAAGCTCCACATGACCCAAAGAAAGTATTTCCTTTGTCAGCGATGGATTGTTCAATGCGTGTGCAGGGAAATCATAGTGTTCCTCAGGCTTGCTTGTCAATAATGAAAGCAGACAGGTAGCGGATGTCAGAGTAGAAATGGATCTTCCATTTACAGATGGTTAAAGTCATTTTTGTAATGCATTTATTTAAGGATCATAAACCAAAGAAATGCAACATCTATTTTTTAGTAAATCTGTGTCTCAGCCAGTAGGGCAAGCATTGGAGAAATGAAGAAAAAAATAAAATTCTGAAGGTCTACACATTTACCTAGGTCAATTTAAGCTCAATTTAGGGAATCAAGAGGAAACCACACGGCCATTGTATTGATAAGTGGTCCACTAGAGACTCAGTCATTGTCAGATACAGGGATAGCTTTAGTGTTAACTCCATATGGCAATTTTCTGTAAGATTAACATGGGGTCTATTCACCTTGCATAGAGGTACATGTTTGGAGGATTTCCTGACAGTTACCTCCAATGGAAACCTCTGCTGTATACCACTTGACTGTAGGCTCCTATGAAAGGGGAACCTACAGATAGTCAGCACATACATCCTGCACATACTGTATCCTGAACAGACTTTGGAATGTGAATAGACCCTACGAATCAATATGTCCAACTAGGCTTAGTCCATCTAGTTCAACCTTAGATGAAGGCAAAACCACCTCAATGATACAGAAGCCAATTTCTTTACCTTCCAGGAAAAATTGCTTCTATGTCCCAACTACAGTATATTTCTATGAATTAACCGTGGCACTATAGCAGACAGATATAGCAGAGCTGGAGAGGGTTCAGAGGAGGGTAACTAAAGTAATAACAGGAATGGGGGAACTATAGTACCCTGAAAGATTATCAACATTAGGGTTATTTACTTTAGAAAAAAGACGACTGAGGGGAGATCTAATTACTTTGTATAAATATATCAGGGGTCAGTACAGAGATCTCTCCCATCATCTATTTATCCCCAGGACTGTGACTGTGACGAGGGGACATCCTCTGCGTCTGGAGGAAAGAAGGTTTGTACACAAACATAGAAGAGGATTCTTTACGGTAAGAGCAGTGAGACTATGGAACACTCTGCCTGAGGAGGTGGTGATGGGGAGTTCACTAAAAGAGTTCAAGAGGGGCTGGATGTATTTCTGGAAATATAATAATATTATAGGCTATAGCTACTAGAGAGGGGTCGTTAATTCAGGGAGTTATTCAGATTGCCTTTTTGTAGTCAGGAAGGAATTTTTTGGGCTTCTACCTTATGGTTTGTTTTGCTTCCTCTGGTTCAACTTGCAGGATAACAGGCTGAACTGGATGGACAGATGTCCTTGTTTAGCCTAACAAGCTATGTGACAAACTGTGTTAGTATCCTGACCTTCATTATGTTTATTCATAGTTCAAAGCTGTCTATTTTCATAATGCAGCTTGGTTCTACAGTCTTCCAGATGTATTCCCTTTCAAGTAGAGCCAGAAGCACTTTTAGGCATAACAGAACATCGATACCACGCCGGTCACCTTCGCTCTAATTGAGCCCCTCTGCAATTTAACAAGGGTCGCACAAATAGTGAAGTACCACAAACACCGGTCGGTTATAAAGGGTTTAATATACTCACAAATAGCGACGAATAAAAGCTTTTCATAAAACGCTGATGAGTTCAAATGTTTCCGCCCGACCCGGGTTTCGCACAAGCTTCATCAGGAGCTTTTATGAAAAGCTTTTATTCGTTGCTGTTTGTGAGTATATTAAACCCTGTATAACCGACCGGTGTTTGTGGTACTTCACTATTTGTGCGACCCTTGTTAAATTGCAGAGGGGCTCAATTAGAGCGAAGGTGACCGGCGTGGTATCGATGTTCTGTTATGCCTAAAAGTGCTTCTGGCTCTACTTGAAAGGGAATACATCTGGAAGCTTTAATGCAGCCTGGTCCTACAACCTACATTGACTGATAGTGTGAACTTTGGCCATTTCACTTTGGGACCTGCGGTGCAGGAAGAACAGGCAACATATCTGAGACTTTTTACCTTTTTTGTGGTTCTACAGTCTACTTATGCCATTTATAGCTTTGGTTGTCCACCTCAAAGTTATCTGTATCTCCTATGTACACTGGTATCTAAAACTGTACACAATATTCCATGTGCGGTCCAACTGTTTTCTGTAATAAAAGTAGGTTAGAATTTTTGATACATCCCTCAATTTTATTTGCCTTGGCAGCAGATACCTGGTACTGTTACTTTATATATACTGTATATCTGAGTTACATAAATACATAGTTAATACGGTTGAAAAAAAGACATAAGCCCATCAAGTTCAACCAAGGGATAGGTGGGGAAATCATAGTTCATAGTAGCCCCTCCCCCCCCCCCCCCTCCTATATCTTTCAGTGTGATCAACTGCTTTTTCTAGGACAGAGCTACCTTTTTCTAGGTAAAACTACAGTGGGTGATATCAGGTTTCCCATGTGATGTCAAAGGTGGACTAGTTCCCCAGTCTATGAGCATTGTTATTCAATGGAGGGTGCTGATGGATAGTCTGGTCATATGCACCACCATCAGTAGCCATTTTCAGGACAAGAGTGCTGCACAATCAGAGGTGCGAGTTGGAGTTAACAGGTGGATGGTAATATGCCAATGAGGACATCAGCGTATATTTTCTGTATGCCTTAGTAAATGGCTTTATATGCTGTTTCCAGCACATGGGATGATAAAGAGTGGCCAAACCCTTTAACTGTGCATTATTAAGAAACATCTTGATTTTACTTGGATCATGCTTGATCATCCTGCATCATAGATATGGACATCTTAGGCTAATGCACTGGTGATGCATTATTGGGAAATGTAGTGATGGGAGAATCAGAGGCGTGAAGGGAGTCTGTTACCAGGAAATTCACTATTAAACGAGACACAATACCTTTCCCTTAGCGATCCGCTGCTTTATGCTGGAGAAAAAGTACTTATAATGTACTCTATATGCAAATGACAATTAAATTCACAAAGAGTGAGACAAAGCTGCTCTGTGCACCCTTGATCCTCCTGTTTCCTCTGCCAGACCCTTTTACTCCTTCTTGATTACTGCACCAGGCTAGAACACTTATGGAGGTCATCTTAGTCTAAGGCACTTAGATGGAAACACGATTGTGGTTGGAAAACAAAACTAAGGTAACTTTGGAGACCTACTCTCAGAAAAGTTGGTGTCATTAACCTTTTCACAAATGCCAGATGTTCATATACATGCTGTTTGTGCCCCATGCAGTTAGCACATATAGAGACGTATTTTTAGAGTGACTTTAATCTGGATCACCACACTTATATGGTGCCGGATAAAAGCTCCTACCCCTGCACTCTATCAGGAGCAGGTTGGGTCACCGGCTGTCAGTGACAGCTAGAGTCCCAGAGTAGAAGACAGAAATAGTTTATTACCGCTTCTGCCTTCTACTCTGCTTCAGTCATAGCTCTTGATTCAGAGCTATTCAGTGAATAGAAGAAGAGGCATAGCCGGGTGTTTCAGACATATGAGAGCCACAGGTTCTTGGTAGACCCTGATCAGCTCTGCCTAACTACAATGTCCCCCAGGGGTCTTTTAATGACTTCTTGGGGGATATATTATGTACCAAAAATATTTTTAAGAAATATGCAAAAAAATATAATTAAATACAAATAAAAAAACATAAAAAGAACGCCCAGCCCTACAAAAACTGTCTCCCCGTGCATGCAAAACTATACACACTATATATCAAAATGACAAAAATAAATAAATTTGTGTGAGCAGATTTGTACCTATGACACTGGCTGACCTGTTACATGGTTCAATGACTGGGATATAATAATACCAGGGTTCTCTCTATATAGGAAAGACAGAGAAGGCAAGAAAGGGGGAGGGGTTGCCCTGCATGTGAAAGATAGCATCAAATCTAATTTAATACAAGTTAGCGAGACCAATTTAGAGTCAGTTTGGGTTACCTTGCAGCTTGATAATCATAAGGTAACTTGTGTAGGTGTGATATATAGACCACCTATCCAAGTCAAAGAATTAGATGATCTACTAGTTGAGGAAATAGCTAAAATGACATTGAAAGAGAAGTTATAATTATGGGCGACTTTAATCTTCCTGATGTAAACTGGAAAACCAAAATAGCTAGTTCTGCCAGGAGTACAGATATTCTAAATTCCATTCTGGGATTATCTCTACAGCAAGTAGTTGAGGAGCAAACGCGGAAGGAGGCAATTTTAGATTTAGTATTCACAAATAGGAATTTGGTATCTGATATTACTGTAATGGAAAGCTTGGAATCTAGTGATCACCAGTCAGTGTGGTTTACTATAACAGTGCAGTACAGTGACTGAGTCACACCACACAAAAACAAAAGTTTTAGATTTTAGAAAAACAGACTTTTCTAAAATTAGATTAGTGGTATACGAGTCCCTATCAGATTGGAACAGTTTCAATGGAGTCCAGGAGAAATGGGACTACTTAAAAGTGGCACTATTAAAGGCAACAGATAATTGCATTAGGCTTGTCAGTAAAAGCAAAAAAAGGAAGAGACCACTGTGGTACTCAGCAGTAGTGGCCAAAATTATTAAAAACTAAAAGATAGCATTTAGTAATTATAAAAAAAAAAAAACAAGGATGACAGGCCAATTTTATAACAAGTTATACGTGCTTATAAAGCACAGGCAGAAGAGAAATTAGCTCAGTCAGTGAAAAAGGCGATAAGACATTCTTCAGATACATAAATGAAAAAAGGCAACTAAAACAAGGAATTAACAAATTAAAAACAAAAGAAGGAAGGTATATGGAAGAAGATAAAGAATAAGCTGACTGCCTCAATGAATACTTCTGATCAGTTTTTACAAAGAAAAATTAAGGAAAAGGACCTCAGTTAGGAAGGAAGACTAATAAATCTTTTGATGCATGTGTCTTTACAGAGGAAGAGGTTCTAAGTCAGCTGTCTAAAATTAATACAAATAAGTCACAGGGGCCTGATGGGATACACCCAAAGCTATTAAAAGAGCTCAGCGGTAAACTAGCAAAACCATTAACAGATTTATTTAACCAATCACTGGTAACAGGAGTCGTCCCAGAAGATTGGAAATTAGCAAATGTTGTGAGGAATCGGGCAACTATAGACCAGTAAGCCAGACATCAATAGTAGGGAAATTAATGGAAACCATACTTAAGGACGAATCTTATTGATTTTTTTAAATGGGTGACTAAAATAATAGATGGCGGAGGTGCAGTAGACATTGCTTATCTAGACTTTATTTAGGCTTTTAATACTGTCCCACATAGAAGGCTAATTAATAAATTAGAGTCTTTGGGCTTGGACTCCCATATTGTTGAATGGATTAGGCAGTGGCTGAGGGTTGTAGTCAATAAAGTATATTCAGACCATGGTCTTGTTATTAGTTGGGTACCTCAGAGATCTGTTTTGGGACCCATATTGTTTAATATTTTTATCAGCGAAATTGCAGAAGGCCTCGATGGTAAGGTGTGTCTTTTGGCTGATGACAGAAAGATTTGTAACAGGGTTGATATTCCTGGAGAAAAATCTGGCAACTAAAATGTAATGTTGATAAGTGCAAGATAATGCACCTGGCGCATAAAAACCCAAGAGCAGAATATAAAATCAGTGATACAGTCCTAACCTCAGTATCTGAGGAAAGGGCTTTAGGGTTCATTATTTCAGAAGACTTAAAGGTAGGCAGACAATGTCATAGAGCAGCAGGAAATGCTAGCAGAATGCTTGGGTGTATAGGGAGAGGCATTACTAGTAGAAAGAGGGAGGTGCTCATGCCGCTCTACAGAACACTAGTGAGACCTTATTTGGAGTATTGTGCTCAGTACTGGAGACCATATCTCCAGAAGGATATTGATACTTTGGAGAGAGTTCAGAGAAGAGCTACTAAACTAGTACACGGATTGCAGGATAAAACTTACCAGGAAAGATTAAAGGACCTTAACATGTATAGCTTGGAAGAAAGACGAGACAGAGGGGATATGATAGAAACTACTAAATACATTAAGGGAATCAACAAGGTAAAAGAGGAGAGAATATTTAAAAGAAGAAAAACTGCTACAAGAGGACATAGTTTTAAATTAGTGGGGCAAAGGTTTAAAAGTAATATCAGGAAGTATTACTTTACTGAGAGAGTAGTGGATCCATGGAATAGCCTTTCTGCAGAAGTGGTAGCTGCAAATACAGTGAAGGAGTTTAAACATGCATGGGATACTCATAAGGCCATCCTTCATATAAGATAGGGCCAGGGTCTATTCATAGTATTCAGTAATTTGGGCAGACTAGATGGGCCAAATGGTTCTTATCTGCTGACACATTCTATGTTTCTATGTGCACTTGGCAGCTGAAGGCATCTGTGTTGGTCCCATGTTCATATGTGCCCGCATTGCTGAGTAAAATGATGTTGTAATATATGCAAATGAGCGTCTAGAAGCAACAGAGGTATGCTCTCTCTATAATGGCAACACCCCTGTTGCTCCTAGATGTTCATTTGCATATATTAAAACATTTTTCAACAATTCGGCCACATATGAACATTGGACTAGCACATGTAACAGGTCAGCCCATTTCATAGGTACAAATCTCGAGACAGAAGCTCTTTAAAAAAAATATATATATATATTTTTGCAGTTTTACCCAAAATTAAACCTAAAAAAAGGACAAAAAACCTGTAAAAAGCCATTAATTAAAAAAGAGACTAATGTATTGTGATTGTCCATATTGCTTCCTTTGCTGGCTGGATTCCTTTTTCCATCACATTATACACTGCTTGTTTCCAGGGTTTACGACCACTCTTTTATCCAGTGGTGGTCGTGCTTGCAAACTACAGGAAAAAGCGTTGGACTATGCACACTCGCACAGTCCCTGCCACCAGAGACTATGCGCACTCCCACAGTCCCTGCCACCTGGCTTCTCTGTCTTTGAGTATGGAGTCCTCCTTCCCTGACTTTATAGCTATGGACAGAGGGTAGATGGGTAATTACATTGGTTGGTGGGGGGGGGGGGGGGCAGGATTGAGTTGTATAACTGAATAAATAAATTCCAGCTAAGACCACCTGCAAAATGTTATGACTGGTGGTGTTTACAGAACGATGATAGTCCCTTCTGTAGAACCAGTTCATACCTTTTGGTTCACTTTTATAGAAATATAAGCAATGAACATTGTTGTTGGTGTAGATGTCTTATTGAAGATAAGTTTACATTTACTTAGTTCATGGATGAAGATATCTGTATACAAGATGACTTTTATTTCTTGAGCATGTCATACCGCCCTTCCTAAGCTAGCCCTAGCTTTATGTGTCTTTCTTATATTAGAGTTCAGTTCCCTGGAACTAGCCTGCAGCAATGCATTTACAGCTATGGATAGTAACAAGTGCTTCACAGTCTGGCAGGCTATACTGCCGATTCACAAACACCATTGCTGAAGCTTTTGCAGTCTCAAGACACTTTTCACATTGTAGGGTGGTTTCCGAAACTCTCCTAAAATAATACAGAGTATTTATGGCATGTGATGCAATGTAACGTTATGTTTATCCATATTCAGTGAGTTGCAGATTTAGGCTACTTTCACACTTGCGATGTCAATTCCGGTATTGAGATCCGTCAGAGGATTTCACTACCGGAATAAAACGGATCCGTTTTGATTTTGCATATCAGGTTGCATTCGTTCCGTTAGGATGCGGTTGTGTGAAATCAAAGTGGAAAAAAAGGATCCGTCACTAAATACATTGAAAGTCAATAGGTCGATAAAAAAACGGATCTGTCACTATTGTTTTACCTTGTTTTCAGTGCCGGATCTTTTCTGTTTTTATGACAGGACACAAAACTGCACCTTGCAGCAGTTTTCGTGTCTGGTCACAAAACGCAATTCTACCAGAACAGAAGACATCCTGGTGCATCCTGAACAGATTTCTTTCCACTCAGAATGCATGGGGACAAAACGGAAACATTTTTTTACGGTATTGAGATCCTCTGCTGAATCTCAAAACCGGAAAACAACAATTGCAAGTGTGAAAGTAGCCTTAGGCTTCATGCAACATCCGGTGTCGGGGGAGCAGACAATGGCAGCCGATGACCCACGATGCTAGGGAGGCTCATGCCCGTCGCCGTCTGCCATTGGCTGCTGCCCACTGACACCGGATGTTTTCATCTGTGCACGGGGAGAAGCATCGGTGGCTGTGCGGGGAGCCAGGTAAGTAGAATCAGTGTGAGGGGCCCAGCCATATGGGGGCCATTTCCAGCCTCGGATAACCCCTTTAAGTCTGCAAACAATGCATCCACAAAATACTGATACCTTTGTGTGCATTCTGTATTTTTCTCACTCCCATCAATAGAGAGGAATATTCTAGTCAGCAATATAGCCAATAATAGGACATGTTCTATCACTGATGGGACGGACACAATGATCTGAAAAATTACGGATGTGCATGGCCGCATAGAAGTGAATGGGTCAGTGTGCTATCTGCAAAAAAAATTAAAAATACGGCCATGTGTATCTGTCATTAGTTCCTTGCTGCTCGTGGTTATGACAAGAGGTTCCTTCTAGATCACTATGGGAGAGGCCTGTCAATCAAGGTGACCAGGATGGGGAGAAGCTGGAATGGAGCCGCTGAGCAGACACCTCCATGGGGACGATCCTTATTAAAACAATCTATTCTCTGAAACGCTGCAACATTTTAAAGTAAAATGTAGCTTTTTTTTGTCACCTCTTTTATGCCCCCTGTGGTTGTGCAGCAATAGTTCAGATGTTAAGTTAATGCTTCTTTGAAAATCCAAAACCCAAAAAGGTTTAACAAGAAAACATCTATTTGCTCACCAAAAGCTTTCCAGCATTGTGAAAATAAGGGTTAATCATTGTATAATAAAAAGTTTCATAGACATAATATAAAGTTCTACAACTTCCTATTATACTGTGCCTTTCAATCCTTGACTGTTGACCTCAATTATTGTATGGAAAGTCACACAAGCCGGCCAAAGTGTACTGAATCACAGCTTCTTACACAGATAAGAATCTGAAATCTATCACTCTAGGTAAACACGATCAGCCTGGTATCCAAAACAGGAGAGAGGGTTTTGATACTGTTTGGCTAGAGACTGATACATTGTAACAAACCAAGCAGAACTAGGTCAAAACTGGCTTTGCTTGTCAATGTCAGCAATAAATATTTCAATTCACTAATGGCTAGCAGAAAGCGTGATGAGGAATTGAAACACAAAGTGTCCCTGTAAGAACGCTGCTCCGTTTACAGCGTCACTGCGTTTACCTTTCAGGTGTGACTGCGGCCAATTACTGTATAATATCTCGTTGCCCTCCATACCGTATTTACAGAGGCCTGTATGCTGGAGACCTCCTGGAGATTTTCTTGTGGCTCTGCAGGATTAAGAAGCCAGAGGCACATTTTAGATTCTGCAGTGTAGATATTTTGAACCTGTCATCGGTTTTGAGCGGCTGTAACCACAAGAAGCATGAAACGCCCACAGCCTGAGTCTCTTAATAAATTCAGCGCATCTTAATTCACCATTTCTGTACATTAAGGCATATGAAACCGCTAGCCTTATTGGGGTTTCCCGGCTTGCATCAAGATCCTTTAAAATAATTACTTGGGGCGGGGCAACAATAGGGGAGTGTCTTTGTAACTAGCTGGGTGGGAGGAGCTATAAACTAGCTGGGCATTGTTAGTGGCAGTGATAGGGGAGTGTCTATGTAACTAGCGGGGTGGGAGGAGCTATAAACTAGCTGGGCGTTGTTAGTGGCAGTGATAGGGGAGTGTCTATGTAACTAGCGGGGTGGGAGAAGCTATAAACTAGCTGGGCGTTGTTGGGGCTGTTCTAGAGCTGTGGTTGGAAACATCGACAAGAAGTGCTACATACAGGATGGAAACAACCCAGAGTGATTTATTTACATGGTGAGACTTGTCTTCTGGGTGGCTTCTGCCTACCTGGCTTGGTTTGATTGACATGTCTCTACCTATTTGCACACAGCGGACACTTCTCTCCATGCCTGGCACCTGTTAAAACAATTTTTACTCTGAAACCTATGAAACCCTGTTGTTCTTTAGATTAAAGCCTAAACCTTTGAAAAGAGGGAGCCTGTCACTGTTTCATGCTACCTGTTGCTAAAGCATCATGGAACTAATCACAGGTCTCCATTAAGGGTAAGAAGATTACTAGTGACCACCAGCTCTCCTGTCTGAAGATTTTGCCAAATGACTTCCCATATATCACCTTACAGGTTACTGGGGTTAGTTGGCTTTTCAGGTTTTGATGGTGTTAGGCTGTCGTGAGGTTTAGTGAGTGGCCATTACTTTCCACAGAATTCCAAAAGATGAAACAGGAGTAGAAGAACAACTTAATAATGAGATACTCTGCCCCATTAAGTGACCTAGGAAACCCATAAGCACCGTCACGTCTACAGTATTATAGCAATGTAACAACTGATGCATGATCCCATCTACCTTGTTTACACATTTAACCATAGAATACTATAAATATAGTAAGTTATTATTATGGTAGGTATAGCAGTCGCAAGAGGTCCCTTATGTCTGCAGTAGGACACATGGATAATTAACCTCTCAGGCTCTAGTGAGTGAGTAGGCAGCCAGGTGCAGACTGGCCAATTTCCCAATGGACTGACACCAGCCATGGTAAGTAATGATCTGATGTTCCTCCCCTGACTTCTGAATTAGGCTACTTTCAAACTCGCGTTTTTGGCGTATCCATCATGGATCTGTAAAAACGGATCTTTTATAATAATACAACCGCATGCATCCGTCTTGAACAGATCCGTTTGTATTATCTGTAACATAGCCAAGACGAAAGTCAATGGGAGATGGATCAGTTTTCTATTGTGCCAGATTGTGTCCGAGAAAACTCATCCGTCCCTATTGACTTACATCGTGTGCCAGGACAGATCCGTTTGGCCAAGCGGACAGCAAAACACTGCAAGCAGCGTTTTCGTTTCCGTCTCCAGAACGGAATGGAGACTGATCGGAGGCATTCTGAACGGATCCTTTTCCATTCAGAATGCATTAGGGCAAAAACTGATCCGTTTTGGACCGCTTGTGAGAGCCCTGAACGGATCTCACAAATGTAAAAGGCAAAACACGAGTGTGAAAGTAGCCTTAACTGTATTGCCATCCTAAGGCAACTGGAGTAGGAAGAAATAATGTGGCATCTGGCCCCACCACAGAGGGGCAATTTTTGGGGAGGTATTTTGTGCTGCTGGGGAATTATTTTGTAATGCACTGTGATAATTCTGGGGTGGCATAATGTACTGCAATATAGTGTTGGCCACCAACCCCCCCCCCCCCCCCTTCCCACACACACACACATTGGTGTTGATCCTGCCTTATGTAAATTTGAGCCCCACTATAAAATAGGGGCAATTTTTTTTTTTCCAGGGTCACTTTAAGTTCCCAGTCCGACCTTATAATTATTCCCATTAATCTATAAATTTATTGGATATTTTGATTTATTGGATATTTTGGTCTGCTATCCTCACATGCCAGTGTGTATCCATGACTAATATAAAATATAGTACATGCAGGTTAATCATGATGTAGCTTTTAGATTTCCTTTTGTCACATTTTAGCAGCAGGTACAGATGTAGCACAGTTAACAGTCACAGTCATAACGCGTTAACTAGATGTGGTACTCACCAAGTGTGACTGTAAACTCTGTTTCATCTGTAATTAATAGGGTAGCATGTTATAGCTTTATGAATACCTTTGGAGTCTACCATCATCCCCTCATGCTCTGCTCTTCTTCTCCTCGTATCAATTACGGTGACAGCTCTGATCCATCCTGCACCTTGAATGTCATATTGATTTGTCAAGCCTCAATAGGATGTTCTATATATATATATATATATATATATATATATATGGTACCATATTTCCAAGAGGATGTTCTCTTTACTATTGCTGCCTGACAGTACTTGGTATTTCTTCAACTGTGGTTTTAATGCTAGACCTTGGATGTGATCTAGGACTTCTGTACTTCTGTCACAGAAAAAAAAAAAACTAGCTTTGACTCAATCTTTGAATATTTAACTCTGTCTCATTAATTCAAGGCCCAATATTGAACCTGGAGAATGGGAACAGGACAGGGTCATCCATGAAATAGAAAAGGTTATTGACTATGCTAGCGGTCAGGAGATTATTAACACTATAGAAATTATTCCTCAGAAAGAGAAATAAAATAGAGGACTTGGGCTGTTACTCTTGAGGTTTAATATCTTTATTTTATGTCGCTGGGGTTCGGCATAGGAGAATTACTTCTGCAGCCTTCCCTATGTACAGCAGTTTAAAATTGATATTGAGGATGGGAAAAAGACTTCAGGGAAGCCGGGGGGATTGGTGTATGACAGGTATCTGTAAAAGTAAGACCAGAAAATATTTCATTTCTTATTTCTTGCAGTGGATGTCATTTATAGAAGGATGCTATGACACAGAATTACACATTGACCTGCAAGACGCATGTAGAAGAGGCATACCTAACATTCCACATTCTATAAAATCCTGATAATATATTGGGTGGTCACACTGGTCAGAGTGTAGAGCATTAATAGCTTAATTGAGATACAGCAAAATCCATTTCTGGTACAATGGACCTTTAACCCTTCGTGCTGCATTTCTGCATTATTCCAGAATTAGCGTATATATTTATATTTCTTACTTACATAGCACCAACGTATTCTGTAGTAATTTAAAGATATTATTATTGCTTGCTGCCCCCAGTTGAGCTCACAATCTAAAATGCCATATAAATGAGTTTTTGGGACAGAGTACCCAAGCAAAGACAAGGGGAACAAACTCTATCCAGATGTTGCCCTTGGTCAGACTCAAACCTAGGACTCCAGGACTGCACGGCACCAGTGCTAACCAATAAGCCATACATTCAGTGTAGCGAACATCACTGTGGTAATAGAAGAAGGAAGCTTTAGTACTACAGAGTGATCTCATAAAAGCTGTTCCTTCTTTATTGCAGCATAACCACAAAGATGCAGGGCAAAATACAGTGAACTCCAACTTTTTAAATGCAAAACATAATTAATCATAACCTTAGTCGGTTCGATCTGAATTTATTTGCGGTGAATCCCGTAAAAAAAAAAAAAACAGCTATTTTCTGGCTGCTGAGAGCCTTTATAGTGGTGTACAACATTGTGCCTTGCAGTAACACGCATAGGGAGTCTGCTGTGGTAGTGAAATAATACTGTGAGTCAGTAAGACATGCAGATGACAGGCGTCGCTCTTAGGCCCCTTTCACACAGGCGAGATTTCCGCACGGGTGCGATGTGTGAGGTGAACGCATTGCACCCGCACTGAATCCGGACCCATTCACGTCTATGTTGCTGTGCACATGAGCTGTGATTTTCACGCATCACTTGTGCGTTGCGTGAAAATCGCAGCATGCTCCTCTTTGTGCATTTTCCACGCAATGCAGGCCCCATAGAAGTGAATGGAGCTGCGTGAAAATTGCAAGCATCCGCAAGCAAGTGCGGATGCAGTGTGATTTTTCACGCACGGTTGCTAGGAGACGATCGGGATGGGGACCCGATCATTATTATTTTCCCTTATAACATGGTTATAAGGGAAAATAATAGCATTCTTAATACAGAATACATAGTACAATAGGGCTGGAGGGGTTAAAAAAATAATAATAATTTAACTCACCTTAATCCACTTGTTCGCCCAGCCCGGCTTCTCTTCTGTCTTCATCTTTGCTGTGCACAGGAAAAGGACCTGTGGTGACGTCACATGATCCATCACCATAGTAAAAGATCATGTGATGGACCATGCGATGAGCGCAGTGACGTCATCAAGGGTCCTATTCCTCAAAGAAGAAGACTGAAGAGAAGCCGGGCTGCGCGAACAAGTGGATTAAGGTGAGTAAAAAAAATTTTTTAACCCCTCCAGCCCTATTGTACTAAGCATTCTGTATTAAGAATGCTATTATTTTCCCTTATAACCATGTTATAAGGGAAAATAATACAATCTACACAACACCGAACCCAAACCTGAACTTCTGTGAAGAAGTTCGGGTTTGGGTACCAAACATGCAGATTTTTCTCACGCACGTGCATAACGCATTACAATGTTTTGCACTTGCGCGGAAAAATCGTGCATGTTCCCGCAACGCACCCGCATCTTTTCCCGCAACGCCCGTGTGAAACCAGCCTTAGAATCACTGCACACTTCACATATTTGGGCAGTTACGGGGCCAAATCTGACCAAATAACTTAAGTATGAACTCAGCCTTACAGGTCGATGTTAGGGCTAAGAAGAAGAGCACTCCTTTTACACCGTCGTCAGCTGATTCCACATAGATGTCTACAGAACCTGTTCTATTAAATGTTGATACAAGTAGAGCCCCCCCCCCCCTCGACAGAGTGGAGAGGGTGTCAGCCACTCTGATCTTGTGTAGACTTAGGCCTCTTTCACACTACAGTTTTTTGCGTTCCGTATACGGTCCGTTTTTTGCGTTCCGTATACGGTCCGTATACGGAACCATTCATTTCAATGGTTCCGCAAAAAAACGGAATGTGTTCCGTATGCATTCCGTTTCCGTATTTCCGTTTTTCCGTTCCGTTGAAAAGATAGAACATGTCCTATATTTGGCCGCAAATCACAGTCCGTGGCTCCATTCAAGTCAATGGGTCCGCAAAAAAAACGGAACACATACGGAAATGCATCCATATGTCTTCCGTTTCCGTTCCGTTTTTTGCGGAACCATCTATTGAAAATGTTATGCCCAGCCCAATTTTTAATATGAAATTACTGTATACTGTATTTGCCATACGGAAAAACGGAACGGAACAACGGAACGGAAACGGAACCACAACGGAAGAAAAAAACGGAACAACGGATCCGTGAAAAACGGAACGCAAAACACTGAATTCAACATACTGTAGTGTGAAAGAGGCCTTAGAAAGGAACAAGTTAGGAGAAAATGTAGTAGCTAGAGAAAGAGCTCTTCTGGCCACCACGCTAATGCCAGGCGTGACCAAAGCACACATAAAATCATCCTGCATCTGTAGTGGAATATACTTGGATATAATAATACTACTGCTATAGTTACTAGATTTTCCTTGCTAGCTTTCCTTTTAAAATCACATTTCTCATTTAGCAAATCGTTATGATCAATAGCTAATGCCCTTGTGTAAGCTTTGTATAGCGCTTCATGTAAATAACCCTCAACAGTGATCTGGCTTTTACATCATCTAACCCCTGCAGAAAAGACACAATAATAGAGCAGTATCTCCGCAGTCGTGCAATTTCTCCATAGGGGATATATTTTATGACATGGTAAGGAAGACAGGAGGAAGCTAGTGGTATTGCCCAATGTCAGTTTTCTGTATGATGTAGTAGAAATACTGTCATATTGGGAAACAAGTCTGATATCTAGATACAGTGTCTCACAAAAGTGAGTACACCCCTCACATTTTTGTAAATATTTTATTATATCTTTTCATGGGACAACACTGAAGATATGACACTTTGATACAATGTAAAGTAATCAATGTACAGCTTGTATAGCAGTGTAACTTTGGTGTGCTTTCAAAATAACTCAACACACAGCCATTAATGTCTAAACCGTTGGCAACAAAAGTGAGTACATCCCTAAGTCAAAATGGTCCAATTGTGCCTAAAGTGTCAATGTTTTGTGTGGTCGCCATTATTTTCCAACACTACCTTAACTCTCCTGGGCATGGAGTTCAATAAAGCTTCACAGATTGCCATTGGAATCCTCTTCCACTCCTCCATGACGACATCACGACGCTCCGCTCCTTAAACTCCTCCACCTTCCGTTTGAGGATGCCCTACAGATGCTCAATAGGGTTTAGGTCTGGAGGCATGCTTGGCCAGTCCAGCACCTTTACCCTTAGTTTCTTTAGCAAAGCCAATGATCGTCTTGGTGGTGTGTTTGGGATCATTATCATTATCATGTTGGAATACTGCCCTGCGGCTCAGTTTCTGAAGGGAGGGGACCATGCTCTGCTTCAGTATGTCACAGTACAATTGGGCATTCATGGATCCCTCAATGAAGTGTAGCTCCTCACAGCCAGCAGCACTCATGCAGCCCCAAACCATGACAGTCCCACCACCATGCTTGACTGTAGGCATGACACACTTGTCTTTAAGCTCTGCTCCTGGTTGCCGCTACACATGCTTGACACTATCTGAACCAAATAAGTTTATATTGGCCTCATCAGACCAAAGGACATGGTTCCAGTAGTCCATGTCCTTAGTCTGCTTGTCTTCAGCAAACAGTTTGCAGGCTTTCTTGTGCATCATTTCATAAGAGGCTTCTTTCTGGGATGACATCATCCTTACTCATATCACCCGTAAACTGCAGATTGAGATTGTTATTATTGACATATGAGAGGAAAGCCCAAAAAAAAACCTCTCCAAATAATGAACAAATCATCAATATAACAATAAGAATGAACTAAAGATTCCTTTTTCTAGTTGTCCTTTCCTTAACCTTTGTTCACTTGGGACACCTTAAGTTGAGATGGGTGAGCTGGCTTTGGCTAATTTTTATCACTGGGGTATTGTAGTAGTGATCTGCTGGAGTGGGATCTAGAGGTTGCTAGAGTCTCAGCCATGGGCTGCTAGAGCGAGATGCAGAGGCCACTAGAGGTAGAGGCAAAGGCTGCTGGAGTGAGGGCAGAGGCCACTGGAGTGAGAGGCAGAGGCTGCTGGTGTGAGAGGCAGAGGCTGCTGGTGTGAGAGGCAGAGGCCACTGGCGTGAGAGGCAGAGGCCACTGGCGTGAGAGGCAGAGGCCACTGGCGTGAGAGGCAGAGGCCACTGGAGTGAGGAAGAGACCTCTGGAGTGAGCAGTAGAGGCCACTGGAGTGAGAAGCAGAGGTCACTGGAGTGAGAGGCAGAGGCCGCTGGAGTGAGAAGCAGAGGTCACTGGAGTGAGAGGCAGAGGCCGCTGGAGAGAGAGGCAGAGGTTGCTGGAGTGAGAGGCAGAGGCTGCAGCATTGAGAGGCAGTGCCCTCTGGAGTGAGCGGTAGAGGCCGCCGGAGTGAGAGGCAGAGGCTGCTGGAGTGAGAGGCAGATGCCATAGTCAATAGTGTATGCCAATTTAACTGACAAGCCTATCGGCCCCCTGAGATGTGATCTTGGAGTGTCAGTGGTTGGTATGCTCCTGTCAATGTTCCTATTAGTACCTGCCAGAGGCAGGGCCTAATAAGATGCCTGTCTGCATTTCAGTGTATTATAATAGTGTTTGAAGTGCTCTAAGGGGGCCTCATGCATACAAATGTGTACTCCACCGAAAAAACAGGAACAATCACTCCACATGTGATACATTGCCCCCTTAAGCAACCTTTCTAGTCTTCTACCAAATTTATCACAGTGGCTCAGGCTGGATGATATATCTGGTGCAGAGCTAGACACTTTTTCTAACGCTATACCAACTATTGGTCGGTTTAGTTTGAGTCACAATGTTACACCTAGTGTTGAGCGAATGAAAGTCAAAAGAATTTACTTTGATTCGAATTTCAGGGAAAATTTGGTTCGCCGTGAAGCCGAATTTCCTTTTGCTTCTTGGTAATGAATTAATTTTCCCTGGAATGGCAGTAAAAAAAAAAAAAAAAAAAACCATACTCTCCTCATCCATTTGCACGCAAAGAGTCTGTTGCAGCCATCTTGATTGAAGGTAGTGCGGTGACTTCATCAGTGATTTTGTGCGGTGACGTCATCAGTGATTTTGTGCGGTGTCTTCAATCAAGATGGCCGTGACTGCCTCTACGCAAGCAAATGGATAGGGTGAGTATTTTTTTTTAACCCTAATTAACCCCTGAAAGGCCTGATCTCTTCCTCAGTTTTCCTCAGTGATCTCTTCCTCAGTTTTGATTATGTCTGGTCATACTCATTAAAAGTAGCATGGCATATTCTTTGAAATCTATATTTAGTTGTATGTTAGTGCATTGACCTTTTATAATTGTAATTTTATACCCATAAGCAGGAGCACTCTTTTTAATAATATAGCCAGAATGGTTGTAAAAGTCTCTTGCGTTTCTCCTGCATGTAAAATACCATCTTTTGGGTCAAATTACACGTAGGAAGAGTATTAGTTTGTTGCATCCGCTTGAAAGATACTGGGGGGAATTTCTCAATTTCGGCATACCAGTTTTCTGGTGTAAGAAAGTCACAATTTACTTTTGTGTAAGACACATTTTTCTAAAAAATGTGAGCCTTTTTGACATATTGTGCTTTTCTCATCACGTTTTAAGTGTTATGAAAAGGTTTAGCGGGAGCGGCTGCACTCCAGTTTTCTCCAGTAAAATGTCAGAAGCTGCCGTGTTTCTCGTGTATTTTGTAGGATACATTTGATGCATGGCAAGACAGTTTTGTCTAACTTTACAACTATTAGTTCTCTTGCTTTGCACTTTTTATTTTATTTATTTTTATTTATTTTACTCACTTATATAGCACTGACATATTCCACAGCAGTTTATAGACATTATCATTGCTTGCTGTACCCCATGCAGCTCGCAATCTAACTTATGGTTCTTTCACACTAGCGGTAATGTTTTCTGGTATTGAGATCCGTCACAGGGTTTCAATACTGGAAAAAATCTCTTTAGTTTTGTCCCCATTCATTGTCAATGGAGACAAAACGTAACTGAACAGAATGGAGTGCTCCAAAGTGCATTCAGTTCCATTTAGTTGTGTTCCTATGGCGGAGAGCAAACAGTTTTCTTTTGGGGACAGATCTGTCATGACCCACAATGCATGTCAATGGGGACAGATCTGTTTTCTCTGACACAATAGAAAATTGATCCGTCCTCCATTGACTTTCAATGGAGTTCATGACGGATCGGTCTTGGCAATGTTGAAGATAAAACAACCGGATCCGTTCATAACGGATGCAGATGGTTGTATTATCAGCAACGGAAGCGTTTTTGCTGAACCCTGTCGGATCCAGCAAGAACGCTAGTGTGAAAATAGCCTTACCTACTGTATGAATATTTCTTTGGAGTTTGGGAGGAATTCCACACAAACCAGGGGAGAACAAACTCCATGTAGATGTTGTCCTTGGTCAGATTTGGACCTAGGACCTCAGTCCTGCAAGGCACTTAGCCACTGTGCTGCCCATCTTAAGCCATGCCCCATTTATGCTAAGCCTTGTCCTCTTAACCAGCTGGAAAAGTGAAAACGGGCACGCAAGTGACATCTACACCCAGTGAATTATTCTCTTTGTCATATGTTCTTCATAATTAGGTCTAAAACCCTGAAATGTGCCAAATGTTAGTGCATTTTACAACACTGTCTAGACACAAACACTTCAGAAAATGTGCCCTATTATCTTTGAACAGGATGCAAAAATGTGGTGGGCATTCGTCTAACACAGGGATCAGCAACCTCCGGCACTCCAGCTGAAACTACAACTCCCAGAATCCTCCTTTCACTTCTATGAAAGTTACAAGAACAGCAAAGTAAATGTGCATGCTGGGAGTTGTAGTTTTACAGCAGCTGGAGTGTCGAAGCTTACTGACCCCTGGTCTAACATAACATTTCTGGAGTGCATATCTAGCATACCATCAGTGTTTCTTCGGGATACGTCCACTTTAACCAGAAACCTTTATATTTAGTGGCCATGGAATTTCTGTGCTCTGTAATGTAACTGGCCAAATATAATATTTTGAAAGGCTCTATTATTAGGTCTGACACGCACTTTCACATACACTGCCAAGAGCGGTTATATTTTTAACTCTAGATTATCACAGAATGAAAAGAAAACACCAGGAGGTGACATTAACGACAAGTAAGACTTCAGATAATCCAGTAATAAATTAGACCTCAGTTTTATGGCCACCTGTCACTAGGGTCAGGGTTTGTGAAAGCTCTAAGGCCTCTTTCAGACGGGCGTTGCGGATTGGGACCGGATGCGTTCAGGGTGCGTTCAGTGAAACTCGCACTATTTTGCAAACAAGTTCAGTCAGTTTTGTCTGCGGTTGCGTTTAGTTGTTCCGTTTTTTCCACGCGGGTGCAATGCGTTTTGATGCGTTTTTGATAAAAAACTGAAGGTTTACATACAACATCTCCTAGCAACCATCAGTGAAAAACGCATCGCACCCGCACTTGCTTGCGGATGCAATGCTTTTTTCACGCAGCCCCATTCACTTCTATGGGGCCAGGGCTTCGTGAAAAATGCAGAATATAGAACATGCTGTGATTTACTCGCAACGCAGAACTGATGCGTGAAAAACAACGCTCATGTACACAGACCAAATGAAATGAATGGGTCAGGATTCAGTGCGGGTGCTATGCGTTCACGTCACGCATTGCACCCGTGCGGAAAACTCGCTTAGGGTACTTTCACACTTGCGGCAGAGGAATCCGGCAGGCAGTTCCATCGCCGGAAGTGCCTGCCGGATCCGTCAAAACGTATGCCAACTGATGGCATTGAAATCCCGGATCCGTCTTTCTGGTGTCATCCGGAAAAAACGCATCCGGCATTTATATTTTTCAAAAAAAATTGGTCTGCGCATGCGCATCCGGCATTGCGGTATTTTGAATGCTGGATCCAGCACTAATATATTCCTATGGCAAGTGTTCCGGATTTTTTGCTGGAGATAAAACGGTAGCATGCTGCGATATTAACTCCGTCCTGAACAGTCAAAATGACTGAACTGAAGACATCCTGATGCATCCTGAACGGATTTCTCTCCATTCAGAATGCATGGGGATATGCCTGATCAGTTCTTTTCTGGTGTAAAGCCCCTAGGACGGAACTCTGTGCCGGAAAAGAATAGCGGTAGTGTGACAGTACCTGGTCTTGAGATGGGCAATAGGTGGTTTTTGAACTTATATAAGCTTGGTTTTGCCTTTACTTGGTCTTGTTTAGTATTAAGACTTTATGTTGCAATGTATCACCGCATCCACCTCTTGGTGCGATAGTACATAGAAAGACTCAGTGTGACAAATGTGTTTCAGCCTTCTCCGGAGAAGGTTTCTTAGGCTTCTCTGTGATCGTAAAGTTCATTTTAAGCAATCAAACCTCCATGAACTACAGCTGAAATGAAACCTGTCATGGTTGTGCATTCCCAGAGTGCAGGTGTCACTGTGCAGATAAGGCCTCCGTGACTCCGTCCTAATGGTTCCAATGTCTTCAGCAGTGACACGGAGCTCGGCTTATTAGAGATACTTTGATCACATAAGGTGAATAGCTAGTAAATCCCTTGTGTTATCTAATAATGATCCTGGAAAAGTGCCCTATCTCTCTCACTCCAATACAGACGCTGTTAAAAGAGTTGTGTCGTAAAACATATTCCGCATTTTTGAAACTAGTCCCTGTATCGGAACACTTTTGCAATTTTATGTAATTAAAAATGTAGTATAGCCACTGAGTTTTTCACTAAAATGTATCTGTATAGCGCTACTTGATGTTTGTACTTTTTCTTGTTTTTTTTCTGTCTCACTGAGCTGGTGAACCTGCTTAGTTTAAAACGTTAATGGCCACGAGCCGTATGTCGTGTTAGAAGCTATGGTAGTTAGGCCTCTTTCACACTACCGTTTTTTTTTTCCGTTTTGCGGTCCGTTTTTTGCGTTCCGTATACGGTCCGTATACGGAACCATTCATTTCAATGGTTCCGCAAAAAAACGGAATGTGTTCCGTATGCATTCCATTTCCGTATTTCCGTTTTTCCGTTCCGTTGAAAAGATAGAACATGTCCTATATTTGGCCGCAAATCACCGTCCGTGGCTCCATTCAAGTCAATGGGTCCGCAAAAAAAACGGAACACATACGGAAATGCATCCGTATGTCTTCCGTATCCGTTCCGTTTTTTGCGGAACCATCTATTGAAAATGTTATGCCCAGCCCAATTTTTTCTATGAAATTACTGTATACTGTATATGCCATACGGAAAAACGGAACGGAACAACGGAACGGAAACGGAACCACAACGGAAGCAAAAAACGGAACAACGGATCCGTGAAAAACGGAACGCAAAACACTGAATTCAACATACTGTAGTGTGAAAGAGGCCTTACAGGGAGAGAGCCGCAGCAGAAAGGACACGCCCGCTGAGCTGCCAGGCTGAAGATAATTTAGCAGAGCAATTGGAGCAATAAAAGAAGAGATCTCTAGATCCATGTGGGCTAGTTCTAGCTTTGTTAGGATAATTTCACACAGGCGGCAGCAGGGTCCGGCAGGGTGTTCCGGCGGGGGAACAGCCTGCCTGATCCGTGCTAATGCTAGCCCAGCGTGCCGCCGGAAGTCCACTCAGGCCCTATTCACTAGAAAGGTATTGTCATGTACTATATGATGTCTGCTTTTCATTTTTTACATCAATCATGGCATAACCCCTTTAGTGGCAGCCTGCTTATTCAGTCCTCAAAGAGGCAGTAGCAATACACATCACAGCTGGCAACAGCTGCAGGCAGTGGTAGAGAATGAGAAAATCCTTGCCCCTTCTTCGTGGCAATTTTCCTCTAAAGAGAAGGGGATGTGAAAATGCCTGAAAAAAAAAAAACACTAAAAGTTCTCACACGCTGCATTTTTCAAAATAAGCCAGAAAGAGAAGAAAAATTGGCACCTTATTTACAAAAATGCTAGTACCAAAAAATACTTTTATATTTCCCATAAACCTTTAACTAACATCTGGAGCTATAGGTTTTATAACAAAAAACAAACAAAAACAAAACACCACTAAAAAAATACCTGTGAATTTACCCTTACAAAAATTGGTAAATTTGCTCTGCCATTTTTTTCTTCACAAAAAAGCCATAAAAACCACTAGTAGATTTTTTCACACCGCATGTGGTTTTTACAGTAAATAAAAAGGTGAGGGGGCACGCTAAAATGACCTGGAGTGCTGGTCCAATAGTCCATGCAGACTATGTAGTACCACAAATACTAGAAACACTATACTAACAAGACACACATCTAATAATAACTAAAATGTAAAAGAATGTTTATTAACCACTTCCCGACCGCCCATTGACTATAAATATCCTGGGCCATCGGGTTTATCTCTGAATGGACGTTCTGGAATGTCCTTTTAGAGATGGCAGCTGCACATGTGACAGCAAGGCACCCAAGAGAGACGGCAGGGACCGTTCATGGGTGTCCCTGCCTTCTAGATCAGTGTTTCCCAACCAGTGTGCCTCCAGCTGTTGCAAAACTACAACTCCCAGCATGCCCGCACAGCCAAAGGCTGTCCAGGCATGCTGGGAGTTGTAGTTTTGCAACAGCTGGAGGCACACTGGTTGGGAAACACTGTTCTAGATCGCTAGCAAGAAAGTGCTATGCTGCTTTCTGTCCAGGCCCGGTGGTCATAGACCTCGATCAGCCCTGCACTGAGGCTGTACAATGCTGTATAATGCTGTACAGCCTCTCTGGGGGGTGTATTTCCCCTATATCAGCCCCAGTTACAGGAGAAATCAATAGTGAAAAAAAAAGCCCCAGTTACAGGAGAAATCAATAGTGAAAAAGTAAAGTTAAAGAGATCTTATATAACCTTATGGGGGACACAAAGTGTAAAATAAATAAAATTAAAATAATAGTGTTTTAAAAAAAAAAAGCACATGTAAGGCCTCATGCACACGACCATGGTGTGTTTTGCGGTCCGCAAATCAAGGATCCGCAAAACACGGATGGCATCCGTGCGCGTTCCGCAATTAGCGGAACGGCACAGACAGCCTTCAATATAAATGCCTATTCTTGTCCGCAAAACTATCACCTTATCCCGCAAAGAACAATCCCTCACACGAGACCATAGCCAGAAAAATAAAAATAAATATGGCTCTAAAAAAATGGCAACACAAAAACATGATTTTTTTTCTAAAAATGTTCTTATTGTGTAAAACATAAAAAAAAAAAATAAACATATTTGGTATTGTTGTGTCCGTAACAATCAGATCTATAAAAATATCACATGATCTACCCAATCAAGTGAATGGTGTAAAAAAAAAAAAAAAATTACACCAAACAGCTTTTTTGGTGACTTCACCTCTCAAAAAATGAGATAAAAAGCGACCAGAAAGCCAAATGTACTCCAAAATGGTGCCAATAAAAACTAAAGCTTGTCCTGCACAAAATAAACCCTCACGCAGCTCAGTCAACAAAAAATTAAAAAGTTATCGCTCTTAAAAACAATGACAGAAAATTCCATGTTAGAAAATCCAGATGCCGCTCCTTCCCTTCTAAGCCCTGGCGTATCCCCAAATAACAGTTTACGACTATAAATAGAGTGTTACTGTATTCAGGAGAAAATGGCTAACAAATTATAGAGCGATATTCTCCTGTTATCTTTTGTGGAAAAAAAAGTTTGTGGCTAACAAACCATTTTCTTGTAAAAATGTTTTTCATTTCCACAGCCTTAAGTATTATAAATGCTAAAAACACCTGTTGGGTCAAGTGTTCACTACACCCCTTAAACATCCCTTGGGTGGTGTAGTTTACAAAATGTGGGGTTTCCTCAGGGTCTCTTCAAATTCAACATAGCGCCCTAAGACCATTCCAGCAAAGTCTGCCCTCTAAAATCTATATGGCGCTCCTTGCCTTCTGCGCTCTGCCGTGTGCCCATACAGCGGTATACAACCACATATGGGGAGTTTCTGTAAACTGCTGAATCAGGGTAATACATATTGAGGTTTGTTTTGTTGCGTTAAAGAAAAAAAAAACGTATTGACTCAAATTTACCATTAACATGAAGAACAATGTGTCACGAGAAAACAATCTCTGAATGGCTTGGATAAGTAAAAGTGTTCCAAAGTTATTGCCACATAAAGTGACACATGTCAGATTTGCAAAATTAGGCCTGGTCAGGAAGGGGGCAAATGGCCCTGTCTGGAAGTGGTTAAAGATCACAACATTAAAATACTCTATACAATAAAAGAAACCTTATGTAGGATTTGTGTATTTTATGTCCTTCCATAAAAGTCTGCAAACTGGTCCATGGACAATCATGGAGACCACATGTGCTTTTTATGGTTTTTTTTGGCTTTCAGTGTTAAATATCTAGCAGACATCTTTGGCCTGTAACTGAGCTTGAAGAGCTGTGGTATATCCGATAAATTCTACAGCTTATGACTCTTTCCTTGTAGCCTTATGTGCTTTGCATGATATTTTCCTTCCTTTATAAAGTAATGATTATAAAAGAGAATTGAATACTCAAGGTTTTATCTCTGGCACAGTGATGAGTCTAGTGAAACTGCAGCTAGTAAAACCTGACAGAGATAAGTAGCCTCTTTAATTCACTGCCATAGGGTTGTGACAAATGAGAGCAGACTGAGACTGAATATCATTGCAATAACAATGTACAGGAAAGTTCTTCTCCCCGCTAACCAATTTGAGAATTTAATGAACCTCCTTGCACTTTGTACTTTTTACTTTTCTCCTGAACTCCCATATGAATTCCAAGCTCGAATGGTTTCTTACGGGACTTTACATATCTGAATAGTCAGCAGCATTTACTGAGGAACTTCAAGATAGAAATGTGCAGGTGTTATTCCCCTGATACAAGACGGGTGGGTATTTATTTAAATTGAATACATAATATTGTACCTCATAGAAGTATGTGGGATATCAGAATGAACACAAATGTATAAAAACCTTTCAGCTGCATCGCATGTAGATCATCATGTAGGTTATCAAAACCCACCTCTTCAGACAAGCCTACAACCAGTGACCCTACTGCCTCTATACCGCCATGACCAGCTTTACCTTCTCCTACTGTGTCCTTCTCCCATACCATGTAGATTGTAGGCCCTCTCTCCTTCTGTACCTCTTTGTAACTTGTCTTGCTTATTATGTATGTACACACCTTTTCATATGTACAGTGCTATGGAATGAATGGTGCTTTATTAATAAATAATAATAATAATCATATTATATAGGAGGCTGGAGAGAGCATGTATGTGGTGGCAAGGGTTGGTGAGTTCCCCTTTAAAGAACAGGTTTGAAAAATGCTTTGGTTAAGATATGAGATGTTCCTTTCACAACATTAGCAATCGATTTGGCTAAAGAATAAAAAATAAAAATAGCTTTGTGACAAATCACTTTGTCACTAAGCGCATTTCTTTGCATTTAGTAGGTGCAATGACAGGGAGCGTGATTGCGCTGTTCCCGTCATTGTACTCCTCAGATGCTGCGTTCATACATGATTGCGGCATCTGATATAAATAACAGAGTGTAAAATAATAAAAAAAACAAAAAAAAACAATAGCAGCGGCTGGCCATCACGAGCAAATGGATCAGGTAAGTATGATTTTATTTTTTTATACTTTTATACACTACTTCAGGTTAAATCGATTCGCTACCACAAAGTACAAGGAAATTCAGCATTGCGGCAAATTGAATTTGTCCTGAAATTCTGATCCACAATGTGGACTTCGATTCACTTGGTGGCACGCTTAATGGTTTCTGACTTTTCTTAAAAGCATAGTACGCTTGATGGTTGCAGATAACACTTGAAAGTTGCTGAACACTTTTATTAACAGGAACAGTTTACTGGGCCCGGATCTCTGTGACACTCCACAGGCACGATACAAGATTTCATTCAAATGACTGCTGGCTTTTGCAAATCTTTATGTGCTGCTTTTGATTAGTGGGAAGCTACTCTCTACCACAGCCTTCCCCCCTAAGAGATACTAGTGGAGTTGCACCAGTCACTTTGTACAGTTAAGCCATTCTCCTCGGAGGCTTCTGAAACCCCCTAAGTCGTTTATTTTAATTCACTTGCCTGGCTACCCTTGGCAATGAACCTAAAATATGAACGTTGCCCAGCATTCACTGCAATAAGAGCCAGAGTGTGGTCACTGTTGGACTGGGGTGTCTTTGACCCACCAGTAAAATTAATTGGGGGGGGGGGGGCATTGTACATCTACAAGGAAATGCCATTTGCTGACACAGCTGAAAACAGCACCAAGACGCTGTGTAATTGTAGGGAAACTGAATTAAAAGGAACCTATCACCATTAAAAATGCAATTTAAGCTACAGGCAGCATGTTATAGGGTAGGAGGAGCTGAGCAGATTGATATCTAAATTTGTTGAAATAGATTAGGTATTTTATTCGTCTAAATTCCTGCTCATTCTGGGCTTTGAAGTCAAGGAGGTGGTCCTATTAGTGATTCCCTCTATGACTATGATCAGTGGCTTCCCTCTATGACTGTGTATACAGAGACAGCTGTCAATCACTGATAGGACCGTCTCCCGGACTTCAAGGTCCAGAATGAGCAGGAATTTAAATGAATGAAATACAAGTTATACTGAATCTTTTCCCATAGAGTGCTTCCGTGCCTAAGAGTAGTCTCAACCACTGAATGCATAATAAACGGGGCAATTTATTACATAATCAACCAGTTTTTCTTAAGTACATAGTCTGCTTAAGATGTGTACATCGCCTATCTGTATGTAGTGCTGTGCCATGTGCCACGTGCCACTTGTGTAGGGAGTGGGGAACTGGGGACCCATCTTGCTGAGGGGCCCACCAGAAGATTCACATTTTCCCCTGTGTGCTAGTCTAAGCCTGAGTGTGGCCAGTTTCTAGTCCATGTTTATAAAGGGTATGCCATCTCTTTATGAACTGGCTTGAAAAAACAATAGCAGGGTGTGACGAAACCAACCTCGCCACGGTGTTTTGGAGGGGGCTGGTTGCCAGCCTCCTGCCTCAGGATTATGGCCCATACTAACTTTAAAGAAGACAGGCCGGCCGTACAGCTTAAATCTGTCTTTGGAATTGTATTTTGTTATGTGAGGGTACCCAGATGGCTAGTTTAATTGTATTCGTGTGGTCTGAGTGCCATTCGCCTAATGATATGCACTCAGACTTGAGCTATCTGGGAATATGTTAAATGTCTGTGGTTGCTGGGAGGGTGTGACATTGTGTGTTTAAATGGTGATGTCTGTCCTGTTGTCCCCACATGTGTATTGGCGATCTCCCCTTTGTCCTGAGAGATAATTGGATTATTCCTCGGTTGTCTCTGGGGCAGAGAGGAGGAAACCATGATGCATTGTGGGGATGTGTTGTATCTGTTCGGTGTGTCGCAGTCTCCATTCTGGTCCCCTGGGGGCGTGTCCACCAGATGGGGACCTGCATAAATACGGGCGGGTAGCCCTCAATAAAGTGTTCCTGTTTTATCCTTCATCATGTTGAGACTGGTGTTTGGATAACTGATCAAAACTGGGGGATTGCTATACGCTGAAGATTTGCTATACTCCCCTGGCATAACTACTAGCTCTTGTAAGAGCTGTTCCTGCTCTCTGGCTGTAGGAGAGGTTCCCCCACTGGAGCCTGGAGCCTTGTCGTAGGTCCAGCGTGGGTGGAGGACGGTGAGACCCCAACCAAGCTGCGGCGGTTCGTGGGGTCTGCAGGGCGTACGGTGTCAAGTGGAGTGCTTGGAGTCCTCGGAAGGCACTAGGAGCATCTATCGACGGAGGTACCCAGTCGGGGTGCTAGGAGATCCGTTACATTGGTGGCAAGCAGTGGGATGGCGTCCTAGTGTGAGGAGAAGCAGCTCGGAGACACCGTTCGTGGAGTATATTGAGGGCAACGCTAGTATCCGTACAGCGCCCCTGGCTACAGCAGGATGGAATCGGCTAGTCTTCGAACAGCGTTCCACTACGAGGAGGATGATGACCCGGACTGGAGGGATGCAGTCCGGAAAGGCGTCTGGCACGAGGCCCTGGAAGATGTACAGCGTCGGCGGGGCGAGTGTCTCCCCAGTGAGGAGCAGCAGTTGCGGATGCGAGTGGCCCTGCGAATGCCCCTTCTGGGAGAGGAGCCCCTGAATGAGTGGGTGACAGAACTGGAGAGCCTGGTATGGAACGAGCTTTGGCTAGATGACGCCTACCAGGCACTCTGGTGGTATGTGATTCGGCACTCTCCCTGGATGGCTGAGCACGACAGACCCGAGGGTGAGGATTATGATGGCCCTGGCCTGTTGTTTGAGGCCTTCGCAGAACCAGAGTTCGGAGATGCTGGAGGGTCCCGGTTCTGGGATATCTATGACTACAGAGAGGCTATGCATGATTGGGCTACAGCGAGAGAGGTGAGACAGGACCTGGCATCTCTAGTGACAAAGGAGTGGGAGCTGGAGCAGGACTACCAATACTTCTTCAGCTCAATTCGGTCCCAATATACACTGCCAGAGAACTGGGTGGCAGTCCCAGACCTACAACCCTACAGCTGGGAAGACCCGACTGAAGTATCCCCTGCTTCAGTACCAGCTACAGAGGTAGGGGTCCTCATAGACTGGTCCTGTGAGGAACCACAACAGGCAGGTGGAGACGGGACCGAGGGCTCTCCACCGGGATGCTGGGATGCTGGCCCAGACCCTCAGCAGCAGCCGGAGTTGCCAGGTGTGGACGCAGGTGATCCTGACTCGCAAATGTTGAGGGACCTCACAGACTGGTCCTGGGAGGACCCACAGATGGCAGGTGGAGATGGGACCGAGGTCTCTCTACTGGCCCTACAGGGATGCTGGGCCGCCTGCCCAGATCTCCAGCGGCAGTGCATATCACAGGGAGAGGAGACAACCGGTCTCTCTCCCCAGCGGCAACCTGAGTTCCAGGGGGAGGAGATGCGGGGTCCCTCTGCCTTACAGCAACCAGAGTCCTGGGGAGGAGAGGCAACCGGCCTCACCTTCCACCAGCAGCCGGAGATACCGGGAAAAGGGGAACACAAGCCCCTCTGCATGGGCGCAGATGAGACCGCGGGCTCGGTGCCAGTCCTACAGGGATGCTGGACAGTCGGTCCAGATCCCCATCCATCTCCGCAGGGATACCAGGAGGAGGAGGTAAGCGAGGCCTCCCCTTCCCAGCTACTTCCCAACAGAGTTCTGGGGGCAGGGGATGAGCCTGCGCTACCCACTGATTTCTTCCCAGCGGAAGAGCTGGCATCAGGGCAGAGCGCAGTCGGCCTCTGCCCTCCTCTATCCTCTTCTCCAGAGCCAGACATCCCACAGGCTACCCCAGTGGAAGTGCTGGCATCTGGGCAGAGTGCCGTCGGCCTCTGCCCTCCCCTATCCTCTTCTCCAGAGCCGGACTCCCCACCGGCTACCCCAGCGGAAGAGCTGGCATCTGGGCAGAGTGCAGTCGGCCTCTGCCCTCCCCTATCCTCTTCTCCAGAGCCGGACTCCCCACCGGCTACCCCAGAGGAAGAGCTGGCATCTGGGCAGAGCGCAGTCGGCCTCTGCCCTCCCCTACCCTCTTCTTCAGAGCCGGACTTTCCACAGGCTACCCCCGCGGAAGAGCTGGCATCTGGGCAGAGCGCAGTCGGCCTCTGCCCACCAAGTACCTACAGCTCCAAGCTGGAGAACCACAAGACAGCAAGGAGTCGCAGATGCCCACTCAACAGCTGGGGACATACAGAACAGAGCCAGGCCCCAAAATTCAACAGGTCCAGTATGGGGTTGTGGTTGGACTGCCAGACTAACTCAGGTACTGACCGTGAGGTCAGGTATCTGGTTAGTCTTCCCTGGAAGGGGGAGATGTGTGACGAAACCAACCTCGCCACGGTGTTTTGGAGGGGGCTGGTTGCCAGCCTCCTGCCTCAGGATTATGGCCCATACTAACTTTAAAGAAGACAGGCCGGCCGCACAGCTTAAATCTGTCTTTGGAATTGTATTTTGTTATGTGAGGGTACCCAGATGGCTAGTTTAATTGTATTCGTGTGGTCTGAGTGCCATTCGCCTAATGATATGCACTCAGACTTGAGCTATCTGGGAATATGTTAAATGTCTGTGGTTGCTGGGAGGGTGTGACATTGTGTGTTTAAATGGTGATGTCTGTCCTGTTGTCCCCACATGTGTATTGGCGATCTCCCCTTTGTCCTGAGAGATAATTGGATTATTCCTCGGTTGTCTCTGGGGCAGAGAGGAGGAAACCATGATGCATTGTGGGGATGTGTTGTATCTGTTCGGTGTGTCGCAGTCTCCATTCTGGTCCCCTGGGGGCGTGTCCACCAGATGGGGACCTGCATAAATACGGGCGGGTAGCCCTCAATAAAGTGTTCCTGTTTTATCCTTCATCATGTTGAGACTGGTGTTTGGATAACTGATCAAAACTGGGGGATTGCTATACGCTGAAGATTTGCTATACTCCCCTGGCATAACTACTAGCTCTTGTAAGAGCTGTTCCTGCTCTCTGGCTGTAGGAGAGGTTCCCCCACTGGAGCCTGGAGCCTTGTCGTAGGTCCAGCGTGGGTGGAGGACGGTGAGACCCCAACCAAGCTGCGGCGGTTCGTGGGGTCTGCAGGGCGTACGGTGTCAAGTGGAGTGCTTGGAGTCCTCGGAAGGCACTAGGAGCATCTATCGACGGAGGTACCCGGTCGGGGTGCTAGGAGATCCGTTACACAGGGTAATATAATCGCGACAATATTTCAGACAGTCAAACTTTATCTTCATAGGTCAATAGTAGCTTCACACAAAGCAGTTTAACTTGACACAGATCAACTGTAACTTAAAATATCACTTGCGCTGCTTGACCTATTCGGTTTAGGACTCATGCGCATGAACGTATTTTGGGTCTTATAGACAAATAAAAATTGGTGGTTGTAGACTCAAAAGGTATTAAAAACATTAAAAAACAGATACTTACCCTCACTGATCCCCAATGCTGCTCCTTCCCTCTTTGCTCTCTACTTCCTGTTTCCGGTTGAACATACTAGAAATTCCAGGAAAGGCATAGGCGACCAATCACTGGCTAAGGCAAGTTATTGCTAAGGTCCATCATTTGCACTGAGCCCACAAAGAATTTTTATCAACCCCCTTTAATGCTAAGAAATGCTAGTGTATTAACCCTTTCCCTGGCAAGGGTGGCAGTAGCCAAGTACATATCTCACTTTGCTGCTGATGGATCTCAGGATATATAACTGCTAGAGATTCAAACCAGTCTTTTAAAGCAGACACTCTTAGCTTCAAAACAAGATCAAGATCGCAGTGCTATTCCTGATACATTGATAGTTATTTTGCCTAGAAACAGGTTTAAGTGACTCCTAACCCAATTTCTAAGTGCTCTAACTCATAATTTATTGTGGCTAGCAAGCCAATAAATTTGTTTTAAAGCTGAAATTGTCAGCTTGAATCTCTAGCTGTTACAAAGCCCAAGATATGTCAGGAAAAGGCAGCCATCCCCACTTCAGCAGATGAGGAGGGTGGGCATGAGGGGAATGCTGGCAGGTTGCACAGAGGAGAGACATAGTTGGGCATTTATCATGAGGATAATATTTGAAGTCAGCTTTACTTGAGTCTGTGTTGGAGTACTTTATGCCATATTTATCAAATGTCACAGATTGTTTGATAAATTTGGCTTGTTCTTAACCCTAACACTTTAGTCTAGAAAAGTTTTCCTAATCCACCCTCCTCCTGAAGTAAGATTGCAACTTATTTGTGACTTTTAAAAAAAGTCACAATGATAAATCTTGAGCGAAACTCATTAACATAGCTAACCACAACCACTTTTCCACCCACATTATAAAACTGGAGTGAGTGGTGTAAAAATGCAAAAGGTCACAAAAGTTTGCACAAGTGAGTACACATTTTTGCATAAATTCTTGAATTTTGCGCAAACAAGTGCCAAAAAGTCACAAAAGCCCTATTTTGAAACTTTTTGATGAAAGAATTCTAGAGTGAAGGTATGATAAATCAGGGCCATAGAGTCTCTCACCTGTGTAACTATACATGTCCCCAGGTGGAGGGTAACATGGATTTCTGTGCATGTTATCAAACCCCTGCAACCATCAGAGAGCAAGAAGACAAGTAAGAAGACAAATCACCACTTTGACGCCATGACCCAGATGTTTACCAACGTCCAGATCACAGCACCAAATAAGTCACAGCAAACACTTTTACCCCATACACACAATCCTCAATAAGGTTTACACTTTACACTGCAACATCTGGACTTCCCACAGTACATAAGAACCAGAGATATAGTGCTTTAACTCATTTTCTGATGAACTACAGGAGGTTGAGGTCTTTTGTCCAAAATACAGAAGCAATAAAGCCCCCATATTGTACCTGTCTAAAATTTGTCTTGGTTAAAGGGGAACCTGTCATCTGCTTTATCCTGCCCTTACTGAAAGTAGCTTAAAGTATTGACAAATATGCTTATTTCATTGATGCTTCACTCACAAGCTAAAAGAAAGTGGTTGTCAAGAACAGTTTCATAATCATCTCATCCTAGGCCTGGAAAAGAGTCACGAATGCCTGAGAAAAATCATGGTCATTTATAAGCTCCTGCCCTCTTTGCCCACTTGCCGATAATTGCCAGTTTTCTCCTTAGTTTCAGTCATCAGTATGTGGGCGTGGAGAGCACAAGAGTATGAATAAATGTGAATCTTCTTACATCTATGACTCTTTTCAAGGTCCATGCTGCGATGATTATAAAATTGGTTCTCGACAAACACTTTTAGCTCATGAGTAATACGCCAATGAAATCAGCGTGGCTGTCACTACTTTATGTTCCCATCACTGAGGGGAGCATAAAGTCAGTGACAGGTTCTCTTTAAAGCATGATATTAGGTTCAGAAATGTATTATTTTTAACTACAATTATAGTTTGTAAAGGGGGATGAAAAACTGTATCCTACATAATTCCTGGTAGTTGCATCCAAAAGTTGGTTGGTGCATTCCTGAGTTTTTTTTATTTATTTTTTATCACATGCAGCATTGAATGTGGACATATGTGATATGTAAGAACTCCTAACATCTTGCCGTTTTTTTGAAGACTAAATTGTTGTATTTTATTTGCATAAAGACTCTGCTAGAGAATGTATAATATTATTCCTGTTGGTCACAAAGTAACATGAAGTTTGACATTGTTGTCAACATTTCAACAGGGCAGTTGCAATCATAAGGTTGTCTGTTTTTAGGACAGACAACCTATAGGTTTTTACGTATTTTAGAATTTTCATCTTAAAATCAGATTTTTGGTCTTTCCAGTTCTGGTGATTTTATGAACTTTTTGCACAAAACTTTTTGATTTTGATTTGTGCACGTAAATTAATGTCTAAGTGGTATGTTGAACATTTATTTTAACCACTTCAACCCCGCTAGCTGAAACCCCCTTAATGACCAGGCCACTTTTTACACTTCTGCACTACACTACTTTCACAGTTTATTGCTCGGTCATGCAACTTACCACGCAAATGAATTTTACCTCCTTTTCTTCTCACTAATAGAGCTTTCATTTGGTAGTATTTCATTGCTTCTGACATTTTTACTTTTTTTGTTATTAATCAAAATTTTATGATTTTTTGGCAAAAAAATGAAATTTTTCACTTTCAGCTAGAAAATTTTGCAAAAAAAACGACATCCATATATAAATTTTTCGCAAAATTTATTGTTCTACATGTCTTTGATTAAAAAAAATGTTTGGGCAAAAAAAAATGGTTTGGGTAAAAGTTATAGCGTTTACAAACTATGGTACAAAAATGTGAATTTCCGCTTTTTGAAGCAGCTCTGACTTTCTGAGCACCTGTCATGTTTCCTGAGGTTCTACAATGCCCAGACAGTAGAAAAACCCCACAAATGACCCCATTTCGGAAAGTAGACACCCTAAAGTATTCGCTGATGGGCATAGTGAGTTCATAGAACTTTTTATTTTTTGTCACAAGTTAGCGGAAAATGATGATTTTTTTTAGATTTTTTTTTTTCTTACAAAGTCTCATATTCCACTAACTTGTGACCAGTGGCGTAGGGATCGCCATAGCAGCCATAGCAATGGCTATGGGGCCCTACGCCACTGGGGGCCCGCCGCCGACTGAGGTTTAAAAAAATAAATACAATTTATTGTGTGGCGTGTTCCGGGCGTGGCGCTGTGATTGGGGGCAGTCGGAGCCGGAGGCAGAGAGGCAGTCTGGGCGGCGGTTCATCTAACTAGTCCTAGCCGGAAGTGGAGGAGGCGAAGTCGCGGACTCTGAGCGGGAAGTACAATGAAGGCAAAGCTGCAAGGCGAGCTGCTGGAGTCGGTCAGTTCAAGTGGCTGAGGACTGAGGTGAGGGCTCAGGGCTGGCTCTGGTCTGGCTGGGGAGTGGGACTGACTGAGTCTGTCACTGTAGTCTGTATCGGTGTGTGTCCGACCGAAGCAGCAGCGTCAGTCAGTGGAGTACTGGAGACTAGTGTAGTGGACAAGTGGAGACTGGAGTAAAAGTTATTTCATCTGTGTGTGTGAGGTATAGCCAGATCAAAGCATCTTCCCTAATCCCTATTCACACATATACCTGCTGAAGCCTGGCAGGCGCAGCTGCATTATTTAATAGTGTGGTGTGGTAATGACCCCTCAGATAGGATTAGGTGGCTGTGTCTTCGCCAAAATGCCATTAACCATTACCACACTATTAAATAATGCAGCTGCGCCTGCCAGGCTTCAGCAGGTATATGTGTGAATAGGGAAGATGCTGAGATCCGGCTGTACCTTACAGTGAGGTACAGCCGGATCTCAGCATCTTCCCTAATCCCTATTACACAGCCACCTAATCCTATCTGAGGGGTCTGTAGCACAAGAAGGTGAAAGTACATATCGTGGGGTGTGTATGTGTATTAGACAGAAGGTAGGGATATATATCTTGTGTAGTTTGGGTATTAGGGAGAGTAAGGGGTATATATCTAGTGCTGATACAGAGCCGCTCTTCACCTACATGTGTATCAGCACTAGATATATACCCCTTACTCTCCCTAATACCCAAACTACACAAGATACATATCCCTACCTTCTGTCTAATACACATACACACCCCACGATATGTACTTTCACCTTCTTGTGTTACAGACCCCTGTACAATTTAACAATCTTCTTTAATACACAGATATTTATTCATACATTTCCTACACTGGCACAAATGCGTTGCCAGTGACCAACGCGTAACCGTAGCAAGTGCATGCGTAGCTGCGGATGTGGCGGCGAGGTCCGAGGGGTATGTGAGGGTGGGAGATCCGGGAGGGGGGGGCCCATAAATTTTTTTTGCTATGGGGCCCAGTCATTTCTAGCTACGCCCCTGCTTGTGACAAAAAATAAAAACTTCCATGAACTCACTATGCCCATCACAAAATACCTTGGGGTGTCTTCTTTCCAAAATGGGGTCACTTGTGGCGTAGTTATACTGCCCTGGCATTCTAGGGGCCCAGATGTGTGAGAAGAAGTTTGCAATCAAAATCTGTAAAAAATGACCGGTGAAATCCGAAAGGTGCACTTTGGAATGTGGGTCCCTTTGCCCACCTAGGCTGCAAAAAAGTGTCACACATCTGGTATCGCCGTACTCAGGAGAAGTTGGGGAATGTGTTTTGGGGTATCATTTTACAAATACCCATGCTGGGTGAGAGAAATATCTTGGCAAAAGACAACTTTTCCCATTTTTTTATACAAAGTTGGCATTTGACCAAGATATTTATCTCACCCAGCATGGGTATATGTAAAATGACACCCCAAAACACATTCCCCAACTTCTCCTGAGTACGGCGATACCACATGTGTGACACTTTTTTGCAGCCTAGATGCGCAAAGGTGCCCAAATTCCTTTTAGAAGGGCATTTTTAGACATTTGGATCCCAGACTTCTTCTCACGCTTTAGGGCCCCTAAAAAGCTAGGGCAGTATAAATACCCCACATGTGACCCCACTTTGGAAAGAAGACACCCCAAGGTATTCAATGAGGGGCCTGGCGAGTTCAGAGAATTCTTTTTTCTCACAAAGTCTCACTTTCCGCTAACTTGGGACAAAAATTTAAATCTTTCATGGACTCAATATGCCCCTCAGCGAATACCTTGGGGTGTCTTCTTTCCAAAATGGGGTCATTTGTGGGGTGTTTGTACTGCCCTGGCATTTGAGGGTCTCCGCAATCATTACATGTATGGCCAGCATTAGGAGTTTCTGCTATTCTCCTTATATTGAGCATACAGATAATGAGATTTTTTTTTCCGTTCAGCCTCTGGGCTGAAAGAAAAAAATGAACGGCACAGATTTCTTCATTCGCATTGATCAATGTGGATGAAAAAATCTCTGCCAAAAAAAAAAAAGGAGGGGAAAGGCATCTGCCGGGAGATAGGAGCTCCGCCCAACATCCATACCCACTTAGCTCGTATGCCCTGGCAAACCAGATTTCTCCTTTCACATCAATCGATGTGGATGAATAAATCATTGCCGGGATTTTTTATTTTTTTTATATACAAAGTGTTTGCCAAAGCATAGGAACACCGCCTCCTCCTCAGCTCGTATGCCTTGGCAAACGTATCTTTTACTGCAGAGTAGAAATCTCGTCTTGCAGCGCCGCATACACCTACTTGCGTGTAATCTGACAGCAGCGCATTCCTTCTGTCAGAATGCACATCCGTGCTGCAGCTGGTCGATCGGTTGGTCCACCTGGAAGGTAAAAAAAAAACAAAAAAAAAAACAAAAAAAAAAACAGGCCGCAACGCAATAATTTTATTAACTTTGGAACAGAACATAGAAACTTTAACTTTTTGAACTAAACATTAACCTTTTTGCTTACTGGTGTTTTTTATTTTTTTATTTTTTTTACCTTTTTAGAACAAACCTCTCCTTCCCCATGGGTCAATGTGCAAAGCGCAAATCCCCCAAAGATGTGGCGAAGTGCGTTATGCACTTTGTCCCAGGTGAAAGGAGAGGTTTGCAGCAGCTGTATGTGAATGGGCCCTAATAGCCCTGTGTGCCTGTCCTGGTGAGATGTGATCCCTATGCTAGGTGTACCTGTGTGTGGTACTTCCGGAAACACTCACCTAAGCATAGGGCAGGGTGGTCAGGACAGTCAGGACAGAAATAGCGGGTGTCACACCTTATTCCACTCCTGCTACAGACAGGACATCTTTTTCGGGGTGACGGTTGGGTTGAGGTACCGGCAAGGACATTGGGGAAATGTCGCTCGTGTAGACGGCTAACTACACTGGTGGATGGGGCCACGGAACCTCCTGGGTACAGGAGGTTCTCGATGATCTCTTCCTGAAATTTGAGGAAGGATCCTGTTCTCCCAACCTTACTGTAGAGAACAAAACTATTATACAGAGCCAATTGAATCAAATATACAGACACCTTCTTATACCAGGGTCTGGTTCTGCGGGACACTAAATACGGAGACAACATCTGGTCATTGAAGTCCACCCCTCCCATGTGAAGGTTATAGTCGTGAACTGAGAGGGGCTTTTCAATGACACGGGTTGCTCGCTCAATTTGGATTGTCGTGTCTGCGTGAATGGAGGAGAGCATGTAAACGTCACGCTTGTCTCTCCATTTCACCGCGAGCAGTTCTTCGTTACACAATGCAGCCCTCTGCCCCCTTGCAAGACGGGTGGTAACGAGCCGTTGGGGGAAGCCCACGCGACTAGGTCGCGCGGTGCCACAGGCGCCAATCTGTTCTAGAAACAAATGCCTAAAGAGGGCCACACTTGTGTAGAAATTGTCCACATAAAGATGGTACTCCTTGCTGAATAAGGGTGAGACCAAGTCCCAGACTGTCTTCCCACTGCTCCCCAGGTAGTCAGGGCAACCGACCGGCTCCAGGGTCTGATCTTTTCCCTCATAGACACGAAATTTGTGGGTATAGCCTGTGGCCCTTTCACAGAGCTTATACAATTTGACCCCATACCGGGCGCACTTGCTTGGGATGTATTGTTTGAAGCCAAGGCGTCCGCTAAAATGTATTAGGGACTCGTCTATGCAGATGTTTTGCTCAGGGGTATACAAATCTGCAAATTTCAGGTTGAAATGGTCTATGAGGGGCCGAATTTTGTGGAGCCGGTCAAAAGCTGGGTGGCCTCTGGGACGGGAGGTGGTGTTGTCGCTAAAGTGCAGGAAACGCAGGATGGTCTCAAATCGTGTCCTGGACATAGCAGCAGAGAACATGGGCATGTGATGAATTGCGTTCGTGGACCAATATGACCGCAATTCATGCTTTTTAGTTAGACCCATGTTGAGGAGAAGGCCCAGAAAAGTTTTAATTTCGGAAACTTGGACTGGTTTCCACCGGAAAGGCTGGGCATAAAAGCTTCCCGGGTTGGCGGTTATAAATTGTGCGGCATACTGATTTGTTTCGGCCACGACTAAGTCCAAGAGCTCCGCAGGCAAGAACAGCTCAAAAAATCCCAGGGCCGAACCGATCTGAGCTGTCTCAACCCGAACTCCAGACTGGGCGGTGAAAGGGGGAACTACAGGTGCGGCTGAAGTTGGGGATGCCAATCAGGGTTTGCCAGCACCTCAGGGATGCTAGTGGCTCTACGGGCCCGTCTTTGCGGTGGCTGCGACGGGGTCACTACTGCTCGTGCCACCGTACCAGCTTCAACTGCCCTTCTGGTGCTCGCCACTTCACCAGGTTGTACGGCAGTGCTGGTACTAGGTCCAGGAAGGGCTGCGCTGCTGGTGTATGCCTCACCACGTAATCCGACAGCACCAGCCCCACTCTGCTGCTCTTGAAGCGGATCCTGCGCAACCTGTGGTCTAGCGACACGGGGCCGGGTACGCCTGGTGCTATTAGGGACCTCAGCCTCCTCGTCCGAACTTTGGGTCAGAGAGCCACTGCTTTCTACAGGTTCATATTCTGACCCGCTAGATTCATCAGATGAGGGTTCCCATTCCTCATCCGACTGGGTCAGAAGCCTGTAGGCCTCTTCAGAAGAATACCCCCTGTTTGACATTTGGGCAACTAAATTTAGGGGTATTCCCTGAGACTACCCAAAAAAAAAAAAAGAAAGCCTGTCTTACAAATGGGAGGCTAGCGAAGTACCGGAGGCCGCTGCGGTTAATAAAAAATATCAAAACTGATTTTTTTATCGCAGCAGCGCGTGTAAAGTGAATGTGCAGTGATAAAAAAAAAAAATAATTTTGTCACTGCGGTGGGGCGGGCGTGGGTGAACGCACGTGTGGGCGACCAATCAGGCCTGATCGGGCAAACACTGCCTTTTGGGTGGAGGGCGAACTAAAGTGACACTAATACTATTATAGATCTGACCGTGATCAGTTTTGATCACTTCCAGATACTATAAAATTACAAATGCTGATTAGCGATACGCTAATCAGCGAATAAGGGACTGCGGTGCGGTGGGCTGGGCGCTAACTGATCCCTAAACTACCTAACCAAGGGGCCTAAACTATCCCTAAAACCTAACAGTCAATACCAGTGAAAAATAAAAGTGACAGTTTACACTGATCACTTTTTTCCTTTCACTAGTGATTGACAGGGGCGATTAAAGGGGTGATCAAAGGGTTAATTGGGGTGCAGGGGGTGATCTGGGGCTAGTGTGTGGTGTTTGGTGTACTCACTGTGAAGCCTGCTCCTCTGCTGGATCCAACCGACGAAAAGGACCAGCAGAGGAGCAGGGAAGCCATATAACAGATCATATTTACTAATATGATCTTCTATATGGCTTCTGATTGGATTTAAAAAAAATCAGCAACCTGCCAGCCGCGATCATTGGCTGGCAGGTTGCTGACGAAATACTCCTTTAACTTTTGCCGGCCCGCGATGCGCATGCGCGGGCCGGCTCTGACCGAAATATCGCGTCTCGCGAGATGACTCACGGATGCGTCCAGGAGGAGTAAATCAACCACCTTCCGGACGCATCCGTGCGTTAGGCGGTCCGCAGGTGGTTAAGGAGGCATGGTGCATATAGCTTTTGGCTTGGGTCAATCTTTTACCCACTGATATCAACTTTTTTATGAAAACTTACACTTGGATGTGAAGTTGCATGAATGCGTCTGTGTATAAAGTGCTGAGTGGCATTTGCATAATGTGCCAGGTGTATACTTTCATAAAATATATAGATATGAGGGATTCGTATGCTTTTTTATTATTTTTTTATTTTGTAATTTAGGTTTTATTTTTACATGCCAAACCTGGGAAAATTGTCCTGGCTAAAGAGCTGAAAATTTTAAAAGGTTTAAGGCTATGTACAGCTTTGGAGGCAATCTTTTTTTTAAATTATTATTCCATTGTTCTCATTTTGAGCTAAAAATCTAATTTAAATCGATCTTTATGAAAAATGATGAGCCACTAGCACATCCGCAATATCCAGTCCCCATAGCTCTGTGTGCTTTTATTGTGAAAATAAAACCGATTTGATACATATGCATATTAACCTGAGATGAATCCTGTACGTGAGATGAGTCAGGGACAGGACACATCTCAGGTTAATTTGCATATGTATCAAATCGGGTTTTTTACACAATAAAAGCACACAGAGCTATGGGGACTGGGTATTGCGGATGTGTTAGCAGCCATCCAGCAACCCATGTCCTCATCTCTATACACACAATCCAGGTAACAGGTTCCCTTTAAGTACGTGTTTATGACTTCTTAGTAATTTAGAGATAAGGTTTATTAGAAGCACAAAGTGAAAGTGAAAGTACCAGTCACACAGCTAGAAAAACTGTTACGGTAATCCTTTGTGACAGAGCGGTTTAATATTTTGAATAAAGACCAATTGAAAAAATGATATACCGTATAGCACAAAATGCGTAAAATGCAATCATAAAAAATAATAATTGCCTCCGAAAGTGTGTATAGCCTTTAAGACATCCGGTCTTGAGTAATGCATTTTATCCAAGATGGTCTATAGGGAGGAAATCATTTCCCTGCTTGAAGCGGTTCAATGACAGATGAACCCACCTAACTGGACATGGTACATGCTACACTTTTAATCTGCAATAATTTCTAATTTGTCATTTTGCGTAGGAGAAAAGTGAATCTGTGGGATTACATCCTTACCATGATTAGAAATGTTATAAATTCCAACATTTATTCCTTCTGTGTATTTTTTTATTTTTGTCTCACTGCACTAACCAAGAGCTATTACTATTTTATTTTTTTCTTCACATTGACTTGACATGTGACAGGCTGTCTTTTGTTTCAAATGGAGTTTTGTTATGGTAGGTTTTTTTGTGGAATTTATTTTTTTAATTTTTTAAAATCATTCACCAAACACTGTAAATTACTTGTTAAAATATTTGATGGGTTGTATCAGTTATATTATCTTCCCTTTATTTAATAAAAACATTAATTTATTTATAATAGTTCTTTATTTTATTTTTTACTGATCATATATTAAACGATATATTTTTGTCCCACAAAGGGGTTGTACATTTACTCTAGATTGATATCACTTTTAATTTGTTCTCGGTTATGAGAAGTATTGTGAAAATTACTGTCAAAGGCTGTGTTGACACCTGCGTTGGAGGCTTTGTTGCAGATTCCATCTAAAAAGCTGAAAAAAATAGCACAGCATGCAAATGACAGACATTTTTCATCAGATTTATACAAGCATTCACCATCATCCCACTACCTTTATAATGTGACAATACAGTGACAACTCTTTGAGAGAATCATTCGTAATTACATTGAACAGTGGGTTTCTAGGTGGGTGGTCTTCTCAAAAAAGATGTCTGGTATACTTGGTCTATGGTGGAACTGAAACAGCAAATCTTGTCTGGTTAAAGGGGGTGGTCTTCTCAAAGAGTTAGTCTTTTGGAGAGGTTTCACCGTGTATGACTATTCATTCAATTATATTTGTCTGCCTGTAATTAATAAAATTAGATCTTCAATAGATTTCCAGATGATTACAATTTTTAACAAGACAAAAGGAGGAAATTATTAATGCTTCTACGTCAGTTTTATTGCATAGAAAAGTTGCAAAAATCTTTTGATTTCCATTGATAGTTGGCCTGGTTGTAGCTGTTCCCGCTCTTGTGTACGGGTGTTAAAGGCCTTGGTTCCAGCTCTGGGGGAGGTAGCCATCACTCAGAGTTTTATTATTGCAGCCTGGATACCCGGTGGGCTGTATCTTATCATTTCTGGGAGGATCCCATCTGGGCCGCTGGCTTTTTAACTCTTTATCAGTGAGATCCTCTCTGCTATTTCCTGTTGTGTGATTGGTTTATCCAGAGGGCTTTGGAAAGCTTAGATTTTTTTTCTCCATATCCTATAGTTTTTTCATGATTTCTTTTTTGTTCTGGGCTTTGGTACTCCTACATCCTTCATGGTCCTTGTTGTACTGGAGCCAGATGTTGCCAATTTGGATGTGGAGGTTGGTGTACTTATTGAGACTTATTTTATATTTTATTTTCTGTGTCTTTTATTTCTATCTAATATCAATCTATATCTATCTATCTGTCTATCTATCAGTCTATCTATCTATCTCTCTATCTACACTGCCTTGCAAAAGTATTCACCTAGCTTGACTTTTTTCGTATTTTGTTACATTACAGCCTTAAGTTCAATGTTTTGTTAATCTGAATTTTATGTGATGGATCAGAACACAATAGTCTAAGTTGGTGAAGTAAAATGAGATAAATATATAAATACAACTATTGTTTAGAAATTGGAAACAGAAAATTGGCATGTGTGTATGTATTCACCCCTTTGTTAGGAAGCCTATAAACAACTCAGCCTATTACCTTCACAAGTCACATAATTAGTGAAATGATGTCCACCTGTGTGCAATCTAAGTATCACATGATCTGTCATCACATATACACACCTTTTTTGAAAGGCCTCAAAGGCTGCAACACCTAAGCAAGAGGCATCACTAACCAAACACTGCCATGAAGACCAAGGAACTCTCCAAAGTAAGGAACTCTACAAGTAAGGGACAATGTTGTTGAGACGTACAAGTCAGGGTTAGGTTATAAAAAAAATATCCAAATCTTTGATGATCCCCAGGATCACCATTAAATCTATCATAACCAAAAGTAAAGAACATGGCACAACAGCAAACCTGCCAAGAGACGGCCGACCACCAAAACTCACCGACCGGGTAAGGAGGGCATTAATCAGAGAGGCAGAACAGAGACCTAAGGTAACCCTGGCGGAGCTGCAGAGTTCCACAGCAGAGACTGGAGTATCGGTACATAGGATGACAATAAGCCGTACAAAGCCATTACTTTCAGCAAAAAACAAAAAGGCATGTTGTGAGTTTGCAAAAAGGCATGTGGGAGACTCCCAAAATGTATGGAGGAAGATGCTCTGGTCTAATGAGACTAAAATTGAACTTTTCGGCCATCAAAGAAAACACTATGTCTGGCGCAAACCCAACACATCTCATTACCAGAAGAACACCATCCTCACAGTGAAACATGGTGGTGGCAGCATCATGCTGTGGGGATGGGACTGAGAAACTGGTCAGAGTTAGGCCTCTTTCACACTACCGTTTTTTTTTTCCGTTTAGCCGTCCGTTTTTTGCGTTCCGTATACGGTCCGTATACGGAACCATTCATTTCAATGGTTCCGCAAAAAAACGGAATGTGTTCCGTATGCATTCCGTTTCCGTATTTCCGTTTTTCCGTTCCGTTGAAAAGATAGAACATGTCCTATATTTGGCCGCAAATCACGGTCCGTTGCTCCATTCAAGTCAATGGGTCCGCAAAAAAAACGGAACACATACGGAAATGCATCCGTATGTCTTCCGTATCCGTTCCGTTTTTTGCGGAACCATCTATTGAAAATGTTATGCCCAGCCCAATTTTTTATATGAAATTACTGTATACTGTATTTGCCATACGGAAAAACGGAACGGAACAACGGAACGGAAACGGAACCACAACGGAAGCAAAAAACGGAACAACGGATCCGTGAAAAACGGAACGCAAAACACTGAATTCAACATACTGTAGTGTGAAAGAGGCCTTAAGGGAAAGATGTATGGTGCTAAAAACAGGGATATTCTTGAGTAAAACCTATATGACTCTGTGCGTGATTTGAGGCTAGGACAGCGGTTCATCTTCCAGCAGGACAATGACTCCAAACACACTGCTAAAGCAACACTTGAGTGGTTTAAAGGGAATCATGTAAATGTGTTGGAATGGCCTAGTCAAAGCCCAGATCTCAATCCAATATAAAATCTGTGGTCAGACTTAAAGATTGCTGTTCACAAGCGCAAACCATCCAACATGAAGGAGTTGGAGCAGTTTTGCAAGGAGGAATGGGCAAAAATCCCAGTAATAAGATGTGGCAACCTCATAGAGATCCAAAGCGACTTGGAGCTGTGATTGTTGCAAAAAGTGGCTCTACAAAGTATTGCGAATAGTTATGCACATTGACTTTTTCTGTTATTTTGTCCTATTTGTTGTGGGCATGTTCTGTAAATTAAATTATGCAAATCCTCAAACAATCCATGTTAATTCCAGGTTGTGAGGGACCAAAACACGGAAAAAGTCAAGGGGGGTGAATACTTTTGCAAGGCACTGTATATCTATCTTCTTTATCTATCTTATCAATCTATCTATATCTATCTATCTATCTATTTTAACAAATAGAATAGTACTAGGAATCAAAGTTTATTTACCATAAATGACCCTGGTATATGCAGATACAGATGTAGCAGGGGTAACACACTCACTCTTAACTCAAATTTCTTAACTCATCGCGTTATCTTGAAACAAAAGCCATTGAAAATCAATTGCTTAACGCATTTAGTTGCGTTTAGTTTAGATAACCCGACTCATAAAGCATGTGTGTTAACCCTGCTAACTCCGTATGTCATTTATTGAGACTTATTGAATATTTTATTTTCTGTGTCCCTTATTTCTAGCAGTGCTCCTGGTCAGATACAACTCTGCACTTTTATTATTAATGATATATTTCCAGCCTGTTGTCTTGACAGAGCCAAACAGATATAGAAAGGTAATTGCTAGTTGCTGCAGGGTGTACTGTAAATGCAACCTGCGCACTGGGAATACGGCACGCTTGACAATAACCGTGCCCAGCTGCACAACCTCTATAGAATTTGCAATGGAAAGCCAGGCATTTAACTGTAGAATACTAAATTGTATTCTATTATGATTTGTAAATGGCCCCAAAATGAAGTTAATTAACCCACGTGTTGACAGCCAGGAGATTGAAATGCCACACACTGAATAGTAGCCCTGCAGAGCAGCCCTGACACGTGCCACCTCAAACTTCCACACAAAGCAGTGGGCAGCCAGCCAGGGTGATGCTGGGGAAATTCAGCCGCTGCTGGGATGCTGCCCATAAAAGCGTTCACTTTCAAGTGTCATTAGCATCCAGGGGAATAAGAAATTCTTGTATGAAAATGACAACGCCAGGCAAACAGCGACTTTAGATTTCGAACATTGTCTCTTTGCCTACGATAAGTGGAAAATCATGGTAACCATAGATAATAGGAACAAGTTGCCTTTTACTGCCAATAGATTATATTACAGCGCCCGGAGAGAAGGTTATGGTAGGAAATATTTCTCTAAGCAAGTCTTTGAAAAAACACATTTTCTGCAGTAACAGGGACAATATATGTTTACTGCTGAATAATCCCATCTTGATTGCCAGTGCCAAAGACATACTGCGCAGACGTAGCAGAGTTGAGTCTGTTCTGTGCTGGGAATTTATCACAACTTATAGAAAGGAAAAGTGAAGGAGTTGACCAAAGCAACCAATTAGCTTGAAGTTTACATTGATGAAATGGCCCCTCTGCCTCTCCCTCTCCTTCTTCATTGACAGGACAAGGTTCCTGAATAGTCATCACATTTGGCCCTGTCAATCAGAGAAAAGAGAGGAGCGGGCAGAGGAAGTAGGAGGAGCAAGGGGGCACAGATTGTGCACTTACCTGTTTATTAGCATATACATTCAAATCGAATGAGGCAACGGATTGCTAAGTGAAAGGTTTCATTACATTCGGGCACTGCTTGGTTTAACAGTAAACTTCCCGGTGACAAACTCCCTTTTGAGAAGATTGGATTATTTCACATTTTTCATAAGGCATCTAAAGCTGGAAGCACCCGTGGATAACATCCTGTTTACAAAATGGTGCACTGCATGCACATATACCATATGACTCCATTTTGCAATCCCTGACAACATTGTCTCATTAACTTGTCGATAATGGTTCTTTTTCACATGTCCGTACCTTGTAATCCCCAATTTTGCGGAACGGAATGCAGACTCATTCATTTCAATGGCCCCCCAAATAATGCGGACAGCATTCAGTGTGCTGTCTGCATCCGTAGTTCAGTTCCGCTCCGTTATGCGGATCCTCCAAAAAAAATAGAGCATGTCCTACTATAGTCCACAAATTGCGGTCCGTGGTCCCATTGTCATCAATGGGTCCGCAAAAATGTGGTTGACATGCGGGAAGCTGCAATATGTCATCCGCATGTCATCTGCAATTGCAGATCCGTTTCCAGGAAATGGAAAAAAAAAATAAGCCCTGCCCCCTGTGACATGCTTCAGAACCTAGGAGAGCAGAGTACTATCAGAAGTTAAACATGTCCTCCTTTGAGGATGAAAAACTGCTACAAGAGGACATAGTTTTAAATTAGAGGTGCAAAGGTTTAGAAGTAATATCAGGAAGTATTACTTTACTTAGAGAGTAGTGGATGCATGGAATAGCCTTCCTGCAGAAGTGGTAGCTGCAAATACAGTGGAGGAGTTTAAGCATGCATGGGATAGGCATAAGGCCATCCTTCATATAAGATAGGGCCAGGGGCTATCCATAGTATTTAGTATATTGGGCAGACTAGATGGGCCAAATGGTTCTTATCTGCCGACACATTCTATGTTTCTAAAAATGAATAATTATGATCCAGGAGCACCCATCCTTATGGGACACCAGGTCAGAAGATTACCATGACCATGTCCGAAAAGACCGGTCATAGGAGGAGATCACCACCCAATTGGTCCCTTCTGCATGTGCTTCAGCTAACAAAATCAGTGAGTATATCAATTTTTTAAAATATTTTAAAGTATTGCTTCAGACATATGGTCCGTGAGTGGGTCATATGTCCTGGAACAGCATAGATAGAGTACATTTCAGTGATACTGTAGTTTATATACTCATTTGCACATATTCTATGCTTTTTCTTCATGACATATGCCCACTCACTTTAGTGAATATATTTTAAATTATATAATTTTTGTGCAAGAGGCCTAGTCTGAAAATGTCTTGCATTGCATACATTTAAAATTCCCTTTCTGCAATGCGTAACTTATTGCATAGCAACCAATGTCTTTAACACGTAATTTATTTTTCTACAGTTTAATAACCACATTTTATTCAATATAAAAAAAGTCAGTTATATGAATTGAGTTTATATAGGCCTCTTTCACAAATATTAATTTTTAACTAGAAGAATGTTTGTGATCTTTTGTTCAGCACACGGTTGTTTCCATATTGCGACTCAAAAAAAAAACGGGTTCTCAATATGCAAGCATCAGCCATGTGCTCTCCGCATCACGGATGTTGACTCATTCACTTGAATGGGCCTGCAGTCCAGAAGGATGCAGAGCGGAACAGAGGCACGTAACCCCAGAGAACTATGACCGATGCGAATCCCCGTTAATTTCTGACTGGAGATTGTGGTTTCCAGTGCACCGAACAGCCGATCTCATGACATCCTGTTTTTTTTTTAGCTATGTGCCTTTCTCTAACTTTATACGAAATCAAACTGACAATTTGATGTCAAAATGATTATGTTAAAAAAAGTTTAATTGACAAGGCCCTGAACTTTATCAATCTGGAAGTGTAGAAGAATGTTCACACTCACACTTTGAGCTTTAATTCATATTTTGTCGTGTTCATTTTAATACATTTTTATACATTTTAAATTTTTTAAATATTATCATTTCAGTCAAAGAACTCTAAAAAAGATGGAACACATACCGAGATCAGTTTCGAAGCAAAATTAACGCTAAAAAGTGCAGTGGAGGCGGTGGTTTAAAAAAACATACATGTATACAAGGCATCTGCAATTCTTAAAATCTGTCATGGAGTTAAAGGGATTCTGTTATGACATTTTAGGCCTATAACCTAAACATATGGCCAGGTCTGTACTAATAACCTGAATCCGAAACTGTCCTTATTAAATCTGCCTGTGGCTCTATTAGCACATAAAACTGGTTTTGATAACTTGTTATTCACCTACCTAAGGTGCCCAAGGGGATGTCGCTTCATACCGGGTGCTTGGCTGCAGCCATCTCCGTCTGGTGCCCAGCGCCGCCTTCCCAGTTGAAATCACTGCCTTCCTCACCTCAGCCCCGCCTCCGCAATCGTCCGGTCCCTCAGGTTATGCCTAGTGCGCACGCGCGGGATCTGGCGAAGGGACCGGACTATTGCGGAGGTGGGGCTGAGGTGAGGAAGGCAGCGATTTCAATCTGGAGCTGCAGTGCGGAACAGAGGCACGGAACCCCACGGAAGCACTACGAATTGTTCTATTTTTTACAGTGTGGACGGATCACTGACCCATTCAAGGTAAATGGGTCTCGATCTGTCCCGGCTGCCGCACAGATGTTGCCCGTACTTTGGGGACCACAAATTGCATGGAACGTTCACACAACAGCTGTGTGCATGACGCCAAATGATGATGTTATATACTTACCCTGTCTGCAAAGAAGTATATTCTTTGTGGATTGCGGGCCTGATTACGTTATGTGTTGTTCGAGTTCAAAGCTGAACCCAGACATATCCCATTTTTTATTTAAAAAACGGGACTTGTTCTTGTTTAGCTGTGAACCCAGACACCAATAACATTAAAAAAAAATTTAAGACGTAATTAGAAATAAGGTTTTAGAAGGTATTTACACCAAATTATTATAAAAATTGGGATTTTACAAAATACCTGCAAGCCTACGTCAAGGGTCTTCATTCTCATTGTGAGTCCCTAATCTAAACTAACTAAACTAATAAAAATTAATTTTAATTAAAATTTTAATCCAGATTCCAGCTGACATCAACGACTTCCACGGATGGCGTCCAACTGCCACGACAATGCCCCCTCAGGGCTGCAGAAGTAGTCTAAATAGAGTTTCCAAACAGCTAGTCCAGCTGTTCCAGGGTGCACAGGCCCATTCAGGTCAGGCCTGTGGAGGCATTATGAATCCTGGTGACGTGTGTAGGAGTACACAGGCCTGTATAACCATGGTGGCATTGTCCGGATTCATCTGTATGGATGACATGAACACTCTCTACTTTGTGAAGGGTATTCCGAAAGCACACTCCACATACCGACGGGCATGAGTCAATCAATAGTTGAAGATGCGCTTCCGGTCATCCAGATCGCCTCTAGGGAAGGGCTGCATTAGGTGAAGTGAAAATGAAAATCCTTAATCTGCCATGATAACAAATGGAGCCAGTGGACACCCATTCTGGAAGCACTAAAGATGCGGGCATCTGAAGTGCTCCCATAGGCCCCGATATCAACAATTACAAACTTGTAATTAATAATGTTCTAAAGCCTCTTTTTGACATTTAGCAGCGGGGAAAAAGAAAAAATTGATTTGCTGTTCACAGCCGCAGTTATATGTTCTAATATTAGTGGGGGGAAAAAGGGGCTTATTAGCTGTTGTGTGATGAAGTGATTATATATTGTGTGGTTATATGTTCTAAAGCCTTTTTTTGGCGTGTATTAGTGGGGAAAAAAAAAGGCTTATTATCCGTTGTGTGGTGAATTTGAAAATTGCAGCCGTTTTGGCGTGTATTAGTGGCAAAAAAAACAAACATTATTTGCCACTCACGGCCGCAGTTATATGTTCTAAAGCCTTTTTTTGTTGTTTATTAGTGGGGAGAAGAAAAGGGGCTTAATAGCCGTTGTGTGGTGAAGTGAGAAAATTAAAGCCCTTTTTGGCATGTATTAGTGGCAAAAAAATATATATATATTATTTGCCGTTCACGGCCGCATTTATATGTTCTAAAGCGTTTTTTGGGAGTGTATTAGTGGAGAAAAAGAAAAAAAGGCTTATTAGCCATTGTGTGGTGGAGTGGGAAAATTGCAGCCCTTTTTGGCATGTATTAGTGGCAAAAAAAAATATTTGCAGTTCACGGCAGCAGTTATATGTTGTAAAGCCATTTTTTGGCATTTATTATTTGTGGGAAAAAAGGGCTTTTTAGCTGTTGTGTGGTGAAGTGATTATATGTTGTGTGGTTATATGTTCTAAAGCTTTTTTTTGGCGTGTATTAGTGGGGAAAAAGGAAAACAATATAATTTGCCTTTCACGGCCGCAGCTATATGTTCTAAAGCCACTTTTTGGCATTTAGCAGTGGGGAAAAAGAAAAAAGGCTTATTAGCCGTTGTGTGGTGAAGTGAGAAAATCACAGCCCTTTTTGGCATGTATTAGTGGCAAAAAATATATATATTTTTTGCCGTTCACTGCCACAGTTATATGTTCTAAAGCCTTTTTTTGGAATGTATTAGTGGAAAAAAGGGATTATTAGCCATTGTGTGGTAAAGTGAGAAAATGAAGGCCCTTTTTGGCATGTATTAGTGGCAAAAAAATATATATTTGCTGTTCACAGCCGCAGTTATATGATCTAAAGCCATTTTTTGGCATTTATTAGTTAGGAAAAAAGGGGCTTATTAGCTGTTGTGTGGTAAAGTGATCATATGTTGTGTGGTTATATGTTCTAAAGCCTTTTTTGATGTGTATTAGTGGGGAAAAAGTAAAAGGGCTTATTAGCTTTTGTCTGGTGAAGTGAGAAAATTAAAGCCCTTTTTGGCGTGTATTAGTCGCAACAAAAAATTATTTGCAGTTCACGGCCACAGTTATATGTTTTAAAGCCTTTTTTTGCCATTTATTAGTGGGGGAAAAAAAGGACTTTTTAGCTGTTGTGTGGTGAAGTAAGAAAATTACAGCCCTTTTTGGCCTGTATTAGTGGCAAAAAAAACCTTTATTTGTCGTTCATGGTCACAGTTATACTGTATGTTCTAACGCCTACTTTTGGCATGCATTTAGTGGGGGAAAAAAAGGGCTTATTAGCTGTTGTGTGATGAAGTGAGAAAGTTAAAGTCTTTTTTGTTGTGTATTAGTAGGGGGAAAAGGGGGCTTATTAGCCGTTGTGTGGTGAAGTGAGAAAATTACAGCCCTTTTTGGCGTGTATTTGTGGCAAAAAATAATAATTTATTTGCCATTCACGGCTGCAGTTATATGTTCTGAAGCCTTTTTTGCATGTATTAGTGGGGAAAAAGAAAAAGGGCTTAGAAAGTGAGAAAATTAAAGCCCTTTTTGGCGTGTATTAATTTCCTTTTCATTTACTTATTTGATCTAACAGTATGTCAGACAGAGAAGTGACAGGCACTACACAGGGGAAGGGAACAAGCCTAAATGTTTCTGGAGCAGGCACAGGTTGCAGCAGAGTAAGGGGGCATAGTAGCAGGGGTTACTTTGAGAGGCCTAAGCTCCCAGTGTCAGCTAGCGGTCATGTCTTGACCAACAACAGTCTGATGTTACTTGCGAAGAAGTCAAATATCGAGTCAACCATTCAAGAACCGCTGGGTTGTTGGTCAAGACACGACCGCTAGCTGAAACTGGGAGCTCAGGCCTCTCGAAGTGACCCCTGCTGCCACGCCCCCCCTTACTCTGTTGCAACCTGTGCCTGCGCCAGAAACATTTAGGCCTGTGCCCCTCCCCTGTGCAGGGCCTGTCACGTGTTATCTGTTTTGGATCCACTCCTGTTTTTTTGGGCATTAGCAATACTGATGGATTACTGACAAAATGCTGACCGAGTGAAGGTGGATGCTCAACAGACAGGATCAGTTTTTTGGGGGGTTATTGTTCTGACGGATAAGAGGAAGGGCAAAATAATCAGTGACGTTAACACAAACTTACTGCTGGCACCCTCTCCACTCTGTCGGGGGGCTCTACTTGTATAAGCATTTAATAGAACAGGTTTGTAGACATCTAAGTGGAATCAGCTGACGACGGTGTAAAAGAAGTGTGCTATAGTAGGATCTTGGGCCTCTGCACAGTTCTTTATACCTGATGCTAACTTCAAACTGTAAGGCCACTTTCACACTACCGTTTTTTTTCCCGTTTTGCGGGATGTTTTTTGCGTTCCATATACGGTCCGTATACGGAACCATTCATTTCAATGGGTCCACAAAAAAAACTGAATGTACTCCGGATGCATTCAGTTTCCGTGTTTCCATATATCTGTTCAGTTCAAAGATATAACATGTCCTATTATTGCCCACAATTCATGTTCCGTGGCTCCATTTAAGTCAATGGGTCCGCCAAAAAAAAGGAACACATATGGAATGTACTCCGTATTTCTTCCGTATCCGTTCCGTTTTTGCAGAACTATCTATTGGAAATTTGATGCCCAGCCCAATTTTTTCTATGTAATTACTGTATACTATATATGCCATATGGAAAAAACGTAACGGAAAAACTGCCCGCAAAACACTGAAAAAGCCATATGGTCGTGTGCATGAGCCCTAACTCACAGTATTGTTTCACTACCACAGCAGGCTCTCTGCAGCCAGAAAATAGTCGTATTTTAACGTGATTTGCCACAAATTAATTCGGATCGAATCTTTTCGGAAAATTTGTCGAACCGACCGAATCGAATTTTGGAGAAATTTGTTCATCTCTAGTTAATACAAAGGAGAAAAAAAAAATGTAGCTTAACTTTCTCCTCATTGCTCCCTACAACTCTTTCCACATCTCTCTTTAGGGAGTCAGCACTTTCAGGTTTAAACTTTTTGCCATATATAATTGAAGAACACTTTAAGGTTAGTTTTACTCTGGTAATGAATCTTTCTGTCTCTGGCTTGGCTGCTTTTATCTGTCTTGTACATAGTCTAATTTTTTCCTTATAGTTTTTCAATGCTTCCTCACTACCTTCCTATTTTAGCGATTTAAATGCTTTTTTTTGTCATTTATTGATTCCTTTACATTTTTATTTATCCACATCGTTTTTTCCTTGTTCCTTACCATTTTATTCCCATACTTCTCACAATTAGAGTTAAGGATGCGCTTAACGCCTAGCGCCGTACATGTATGGAGGGAGAAGCCTTCGCTGCTGTGACGGGGACCTGATGGCAGGGAAGGCAGCCCGATGCCTTCCATGACAACCTGTGAGATCCAGCCCCCTGGATCTCACAGGCAAGCAGGCTGAAGTGTATTACATTTAGTAAAAAAATAATAATAAAAACTGTGAAACACCAAGCGATCAAAAAGGCGTATGCCCCCCAAAATCATACCAATCTAACCATCACCTCATCCCGCAAAAAATGACCCCCTATTGTGTAAAACTTAAATAAATAAATAAAAGTTGACATATTAGGTATTGCCACATCCGTAACGACCTGCAAAATATCACATGACCTAACCACTCAGGTGATCACCGTCAAAAAAATAAAATAAAAAGGCGTCAAAAAGTCATTTTTTGTTACCCTTCATCACAAAAAGTGTAATAGCAAGCGATCAAAAAGTCATATGCACCCTAAAATAGTAACAATAAAAACGTCATTTCATACCGCAAAAAATGAGATCCTACCTCAGACAATCACCCAAAAAATAAAAAAGCTATGGCTCTCAGAATATGGAGACACTAAAACATCATTTTTTGGGTTTCAAAAATGCTATTATTGTGTAAAACTTAAATAAATAGGAAAAAGTATACATATTAGGTATTGCCACATCTGTAATAAACTGCTGTATAAAAATATGACATGACATGAAATATGGCTCTCAAAATGTGCAGACACTAAAACGTGATTTATTTCAAGAATGCTTTGTTATGTAAAACTGAAACAAACAACCCAAAAAAAGTCAAAATGACATCCGTAACAACCGGCTCTATAAAAATACCACATGATCTAACCTGTCAGATGAACATTGTAAATAAAATAAAAAGAAAAAAGGTGCCAAAACAGATATTTTTTGTTACCTTGCCTCACAAAAAGTGGAACATAGAGCAACCAAAAATCATATGTACCCTAAAATAGTACCAACAAAACTGCCACCTTATCCCGTAGTTTCCAAAATTGGGTAACTTTTTTGGAGTTTCTACTCTAGGGGTGTATCAGGGGGGCTTCAAACGGGCCTTGGTGTAAAAAAAAACAGTCCAGCTAAATACTGGAAAAAATTGATCAAAATGGAAAATCTGCCAAAAAATCTGTTTTCCATTAATTCTTGTGGAACACCTAAAGGGTTAACAAAGTTTGTAAAATCTGTTTTGAATACTTTGAGGGGTTTAGTTTCTAATATGGGGTCCGTTTTTGGGATTTTCTACTCTAGGGGTGCATCAGGGGGGCTTCAAATGTGACATGGCAGCTTACAATTATCCCAGTGAAATATGCCTTCCAAAAACCATATGGAATTCCTTTCATTTTGCGCCCTGCCATGTGCCTGTACAGCAGTTTACGACCACATATGGGGTGTTTCTGTAAACTACAGAGTAAGGCTACTTTCACACTAGCGTTCGGCTGTCCGCTCGTGAGCTCCGTTTGAAGGGGCTCACGAGCGGACCCGAACGCTTCCGTCCAGCCCTGATGCAGTCTGAATGGATGCGGATCCGCTCAGACTGCATCAGTCTGGCGGCGTTCAGCCTCCGCTCCGTTCGCCTCCGCACGGACAGGCGGACAGCTGAACGCTGCTTGCAGCGTTCGGGTGTCCGCCTGGCCGTGCGGAGGCGTGCGGATCCGTCCAGACTTACAATGTAAGTCAATGGGGACGGATCCGTTTGAAGATGCCACAATATGGCTCAATCTTCAAGCGGATCCGTCCCCCATTGACTTTACATTGAAAGTCTGGACGGATCCGTCCGAGGCTATTTTCACACTTAGCTTTTATATGCCAAAATAATGCAGACGGATCCGTTCTGAACGGAGCCTCCGTCTGCATTATTATGATCGGATCCGTTCAGAACGGATCCGATCGAACGCTAGTGTGAAAGTAGCCTAAGGGCAATAAATATTGAGTTTTGTTTGGCTGTAAACCCTTGCTTTGTTAGCGGAAAAAAAAAAGATTAAAATGGAAAATATGCCAAAAAAGTGACATTCCGAAATTTAATCTCCATTTTCCATTAATTCTTGTGGAACACCTAAAAGGCTTCTAAAGTCAGTTTAGATGTGTAGTTTCTAAAATGAGGTCACTTTTGGGTGGTTTCTATTATGTAAACCTAACAAAGTGACTTCATAAAAATGTCAAGATTTGCTTCTAAACTTCTAAGCCTTCTAACGTCCCCAAAAAATAAAATGTCATTCACAAAATGATCCAAACATGAAGTAGACATATGGGGAATGTAAAGTAATAACTAATTTTGGAGTTATTTCCTTATTTTCCTTATTTCCTTTTGTTTGATTTTGTCATTCCCACATCGGGGTTCCTATTTTTAGTTTTCATAATCAACCACGGGGTTCTGTGTGGCCCAACACATTTAACAATTTGTGTGTGAGAAAATTGGTGCACAGAGATACACAAATGCTATCTAGGTTTTTAGGGTTTTCCAGGTTTCTGATATTGATGACTTCTCAGGATAGGTTATAAATATCTGATAAGTAAGGGGTTCAGCACCTTGCACCCCCAACAATTAGCTGTTACCTACAGTCTCAGATGCTTGAACTAAGATTGTGAATGAAACAGGAGGCACAGCTCTGTTCAAAGTGTAGTTGCCATGCCGGGTAACTGAGCCCCGCTCCCATTCACTTCAATGGGAGCTAAGCAGCAGTAACCCACAGCCAGAAATGCTAGTCTTAATAAATTCCCCCAGTGTGTTCAAGACATGTAGCTTGTAAGAAAGGGGGTAGGTAATTAACACTATGTACATGCAGGGGAGCACCCAGGAATTTTGTCTAGGGGCGTCCGAAAGGCAAAAGAATATGGCACGTGTAGTGTGCTGTGCCAATTATTTTGCCTGCCCATTTTTCAAAGCCCCCTTTATATATAAAAATGCGGGTGGGAGGGGGGCGTAGTCTGTTGTGCTGATTTGTTTACTTGGCGAATCTAAATCTGTAGGAAAAGAACAATGCGGCGCACAAACATTTCCATTATCTTCACATCTTCTGAACACGCTTTCCTGCCACCCCCAATACTATACTGCAGAAACAGCCCCCCTGGAAGTACTGCTGCCACACAGATAGTGCCCCCAATACTGTGCCCCCAATACTATACTGCAGAAACAGTCCCCCTGGAAATACTACTACCACACAGATACTGCCCCCTTCAACAATTATTGGCACACAGTGCTCTAAATAATAACTGCGCCCAGACACTAACAGTATAAAGATAATGTCCCCCAAAAATTATTGTGCTAAGCTGATACTGTGGCAGGGTGCCCCCCAAAGTAACAGTGCTCCCCAAAATAGAAATAATTCTCTGCCAGAGCACACTTAGTAGTAATAATGCCCCTATAGTGCCCATACTAGTAATCATGTTCCTCATAGCCCCCCAGTAGTAGCAAAGCTCCGCATAATGCCTCCTTGTACTAATAATTCTCCCTACAATATGACAGTACATGACATACCCCCGCTTAGTGCCCGCTGTTGAGCTAATGTCCCCATAATGTATGGCAGTAAAAAATACCCCTATATAGTGCCCCAGTAAATGCCCTCATAGTGCTCCTCTCCCCCTTCCCCATAGTGTCCTCCATAATATGCCAGTAAAAAATGCCCCTTCTAAGTGCAACCATATGCCCCAATAGTGCTCCTCTCCCCCATAGTGCCCCCAAATAATGCCCCATAGTGCCGCTCTCCCCGATAGTGCCTCCCATAATGTGCCAGTAAAAAATGCCCCCTTAGTGCCATCAGATACCATAACGCCCCCCATAATGTGCCAATAAGAATAAAGGCCCCTTTAGAGCCCCCACTTCCCCATAGTGCCCCCAAATAATGCCCTTATAGTGCCACCAGATTACCCATAGTGCCGTTCTCCCCTATAGTGCCCCCCATAATATGTCAATAAAAATAAAGCCTCTTTAGACCCCCCAGATGCCCCCATAGTGCTCCTCTCCCCCATGGTGCCACCCCATAATGTGCCAGTAAAAAATGCCCCTTCACAGTGCCACCATATGCCCCAATAGTGCTGCACTCCTCCATAGTGCCGCTCTCCCCTATAGTGCCTCCCATAATGTGCCAGTAAAAAATGCCCCCTTAGAGCCACCAGATGCCATAATGCCCCCCACAATGTGCCAATAAGAAAAAAAAAGCCCCTTTAGAACCCCCACTTCCCCATAGTGCCACCAGATGCCCCATAGTGCTGTTCTCCCCTATAGTGTCCCCCATAATGTGTAAAAAAAAAGCCCCTTTAGAGCCTCCATAGTGCTCCTCTCCCCCACGGTGCCCCCCCCATAATGTGCCAGTAAGAAGTGCCACCCCCAAAAAAATTGGGCTGTAAGAATTGTCAGATGCCCCCATAGTGCCAGCTCCCCCCCTCCAAAAAAAAAAAAAAAAAAGAAAACACTGATACTTACCTCCATCAGCAGCGTTGTGAAGCAGGCCTCTTCCGGCCTGTGTCCCTGCTGTGTGCTGCTCGGCTCAGGCGGCGCGATGATGACGTCATCGCGCCGCCTGAGCCGGCCTCTGATAGGCTGCAGGCATTAGTGCCTGCGGCCTATCAGAAGAACAGGGGAGGGACACGCCTCTCCCTCCCCTGCCGCAGCACAGGCAGTCAGGACGGCAATACAGATGGATATGGAGATGAGCGCTTCCACAATAGAAGCGCTCATCTCCTACTGCCCCCCACCCCCCCCCCACCGCTGCCGTAATTACATCCAGGGCCGCGCCACCTGTGGTGATCAGCGGTGCGGCCCTGAAGGATAAAAAAATGTAATATTGTCTGGTTGTTCTAGGGGGGGTCCAGACCCGCTGGACCCCCCCCTGTAGGTGCGCCACTGTGTACATGTAACTTTAAGTAACTTATAAGATCTGTATTATTTTGATGCTATATAGTATATGTAATGTGTATAATAAGTTACTCTCCCAGTCCTGTATTACCTATACACAGTATTAGTCTATACCATAAGATCTGCCTGAAGTGTCTCTTTAACCTCTAAGTTAAGTAAGCTTTCCTCAAATTATTCAGGTGATGTAATATTGTTATATATGTACTGCACTGCATGGATTTGACAACCCCAAATGGTCACTTAACCACCACACAGTTGTGCTATAAAGCAGCAGGACTAAAGGCTGCATTCATGAACATATTAATATTGCCAAACTGTAAACCCTTTAGTAGGGCTTTCTACTCTTGAGAAAGAACTAAGCATCCTATCACAGTAAGTCATTCTGCACGGAGGCCGTGTAAATGTGCCGCTAGAGAAATATGTTATTCTTCATCTTGATCCACGTCCTTATCCTTGCAAACCAGGTGACAAAATGCACTGCGTCTTGCCAACACATTTCACTTCTTTGTATGAAATGTACCATAGTTTGTGGCAGGTTGGGGTTACTGTAACACTTTCGGTCCGTAAGCCGAAAACATTGTTATGACAGCCAATTACTAATGTTTGCTAACAATGTCACTTTCCCTGCTTTTCCATGATATTAGATATTAAATATCTGTTACTGGAAGAAGAAGGGCATTTTGTTTACAGTTTGGCTGTCAAAAAGTCCTCTCTCCAGCATCATCTATAGATGCCAACAATTTCCAAATGGAAAATCTCCAGCACTCTTCACTTCTTTATTGGAGAATTCTTAAAAATATCTTCTACAACTATTAAAGTACAACTGCCATTTTTATTTTTTATTTTTTCTATTAAAAAGGTTTTCTGAGACTTAAAGGATATGTACACACGGAGACAATTTTTGTTTATGATTGCATTTTACTTATTTTTGGCTAAAAATCATATTTTCAATTGGCCTATATTAAAAATATTGAGCCACTCTGTCACAAAGGGTTAACAGTTTTTTTTTTTTTTTTTACTGTGCGGCTGGTACTTTCACTTTCACTTTGTCCCGGTTATCTAATAAACCTTATCTCTTAACTACTAAGAGGTCATATACACTTATTTAAGCCACATCAGTAAGATAAGAACTAAGCTATAATAACTGTTTATAATGTCAAAGAGCAGAGATAAGGAGCCCGTCAGCTCCCCAACTAACGAAAAAGAGAAAAAATGGGCATCTCAGCAATGTATAGAAAAAGGGCTCCATATATCCTTTAATGATGTCATCAATGGGAGGAGCCAGAACAGAAGAACTATACAGCCAGCACTACTGCAGGGAAATGTGAGTTTTTTTAAATTAAATATGAGCGTGTATGTGTGTGTGTGTGTAGCAGAGCTGTATGGGCCTAGCAAAGCTGTATGGGTGTAGTTGAGCTGTATGTGTGGTGGTTAGCAGGTGACATACGTAGGGTAACAGGAGTTGAACAAAACTACCCCCCCCCCCGCACAGTACATCCTAAAGTTACTGACCTTTACCCCTCCACTTTTAACCCTTCCACTTGCATAAAACACCAGTAAACCACATTACGTTCCTTGAAATAGGACCTAGAAAGTATTATTTTTTTCAAATTTTCTGTTGTCTAAACCCGGGGTGCTTTTTATAAAGCAAAAATATGGTATATGTATTTGGTATCACTATAATTGTACTGACCCAGAGAATAAAGTTATTGTGTTATTTATGCCGGACATTGAACGCAGCAAAATGTATAACATATATCGCTATTTTTACCATCTCCCTCCCAGAAATAGTTAATAAAAGTTAATCGATGATTTAAATGTATCCTTTTTTTTTGGAGATTTTCCATTTTAATCATTTTTTCCCGCTAACAAAGCAAAGGTTAACAGCCAAACAAAACTCAATATATTTTTGCCCTGATTCTGTAGTTTACAGAAACACCCCAAAAACTGCTGTATGGCCACACAGCAGGGCGCAGAAGAAAAAGAATGTCATATTGTTTTTGGAGGGCAGATTTCACTGGGATAATTTTAACTTGCCATGTCATATTTGAAGACCCCCTAATGCACCTCTAAAGTAGAAACTTCAAAAAAGTGAAACCAATTTTGGAAACTATGGGATAAGCTGGCAGTTTTGTTGGTACTATTTTAGGGTACAGATGATTTTTGGTTGCTCTATATTACACTTTTTGTGAGACAAGGTAACAAAGAATTGCTGTTTTGCCACTGTTTTTAATTTTTTGCTATTTACAATGTTCATCTGACAGGTTAGATCATGATCTATTTGATAGAGCAGGTTGTTATGGAAACAACAATACTAAATATTGTTTGTTTCAGTTTTACATAATAAAGCATTTTTGAAAAAAAAGTTTTTTTAGTGTCTCCATAATCTAAATGCCATAGTTTAATTTATTTTTTTTGGGCGAATGTCTTATGTAAGGGCTCATTTTTTTTTTAATGATATGATGGTTTGATTGGTACAGTTTAGGGGTGCGTATGACTTTTTGATCGCTTGCTTTTTTTTTACGGTGTTCACCTGAGGGGTTAAATCGTGATATTTTTATAGAGAAGGTTGATACGGATGCGGCGATAACTAATATGTATAATTTTTTTCATTTTAAAGGGGTTGTCCAAGTTATATTTATTGATGACCTATCCTCAGGATAGGTCATCAATATCAGATCGGCGGGGGTCCGACACCCAGCACCCCCTCCGATCAGCTGTTTGAAGAGAACGCGTGCGCGGTGTCAGCGCTGCCTCCTCTTCACTGTTTACCTTCTAGCCGTTGCATCTGCAGTGGTGAGCAGGTGTAATTACACCCAAGCCGTCCCATTCATTTCAATAGGAAGGCTAGACGCCGATCTGATATTGATGACCTATCCTGAGGATAGGTCATCAATAAATATAACTTGGACAACCCCTTTAAGTTTTATGCACTAATATTATTTTTGAAAAAAAATAAAATCCTGTTTTCGTGTCACGATACTCTGTAATAGTTTTTCATTTTTGGGGTGATTCTCTTAGGTAGGATATCATTTTTGTGGGATGAGATGATGGTTTGATTGGTACAATTTTGGGGTGCGTATGACTTTTTGATCGCTTGCTATTACACTTTTTATGATGTAAGGTGACAAAATGGCTTTTTTACACCTGAGGGGTTAGATCATGTGATATTTTTATAGAGAAGGTTCATACGGACATGGCTATACCTAATTTTTATTTATTTAATTTTACACAACAATATCATTTTGAGACAAAAAAAAATCATGTTTTAGTGTCTCCATAGTCTGAGAGACATATTTTTTATTTATTTTTTGGGCGATTCTCTTAGGTAGGGTATAATTTTTGTGGGATGAGATGACGTTACAATTTTGGGGTGCGTATGACTTTTTGATCGCTTGCTATTACACTTTTTGTGATGTAAGGTGACAAAGAAATGGCTTTTTTGACACCGTTTTTTTAATGGTATTCACCTGAGGGGTTAGTTCATGTGGTATTTTTATAGAGCAGGTTTTTATGAACGTGGCGATATCTAATATGTATCTTTTTCTTTTTTACATTTAGCACAATAAAAGCATTTTTGAAACAAAAAAATCTGTGACTCCATAGTCTGAGAGCCATAGTTTTTTTTATTTTTTGGGCGATTGTCCTATGAAGGGGCTCATTTTTTGTGGGATGAGGTGACGGTTAGATTTCTTAAATTTTTTATGGTGTCTATCGGACGGGGTGGATCATGTGATATATTTATAGATCCGGTCATTATGGATACGGCGATACCTAATATGTGCAGTTTTTATTTATTTTTTCTATTTTTTATTATAAAATCTGGGGAAAGGGGTGTTTTTTTTTTTTTTTACTTGAAACTTTATTTTTTTTATTCAAAACACTTTTTTTTTAACTTTTTTTTAAACTTTATTTCTGTCCCACTCTGGGACTTCAACTTTTGGGGGTCTGATCACCTCTGCAATGCATTACAATACATATGTATTGTAATCCATTGCCTGTTCGTGTACTACAGTGAGTAGTACACAAACAGGTTGCCTAGAAGACCCAGCTGGATCTCCTCAGCACCTGTAGAAGGCAGGTCCCGATGCCGTGCAGGGCATTGGGCAGCCTCTGCATGGCATCTGAATGCCTTGTCAAGTATCGGGTCCCTGCCACAGCAGCGCGGGGACTCGATGCACTGCGTCACCCGCCGCAAACCACTTCTATGTTGTGGTCAGCGCGGATCACGGCATAGAAGAGGTTAATTCTCCGGCATAGCTGTAAACAGCGATGTCAGCGGATACAGCAGGGGCCCGGCTACCAGGGACTGCCGGACCCCTGCAGAGATTGGGCGCGCACCGCTCCGGTGCCCGCCCGATCATCCCGCCGTGCATGTACAGCGGAATGCATTCTGGCAATGCATCCCCCGCCGTGCATGCACGGCGTTCTGCGTTAAGAGGTTAAAAACGGCAAAAAAAACAAACCAAATAAAAAAAGTTATAGTTTTTGGAATGAGACAATAAAAAAAATAAAAAAAATGTCCTAGTCATTAAGGTCAAAACAGGGTGGTCATTACTAGTTGCCTCGAGCTTTCTGCCTCTTCAGCTTAAGTATGTTTCACCCTATAAGATGCACCGGCCCATAAGACGCACCTAGGCTTTAGAGGAGGACAATAACACCTCAGGTCCGACCACCAATCAGACCCCCAGTGTTAATCAGACCTCAGCTGACAGCCCCAATCAGACCCCCAATGTTAATAAGACCTCAGCTCAGACCTCCAATCAGACCTCAGCTCAGACCCCAATGTAAATGACCCCCAATCAGAACTCTGATAAGAGCCCCATGTTTCTCATCAGCCCCCATAATCAGCCCTTATGCCTGTCGTGAGCCCTTGTGCCTCTCATCAGCCCCCATTATTAGTCCTTATGCCTCTCATCACCCCTATTGCCTCAGATCAGCCCCCAGCAGCCTCATGTTTTATAAAATAAAGAAAACGCTATCCTCTCCTGCTCCTGGACACCGCTGCTCCTCACCTCCAGCGATCTTCTTCCTCCTGCTGTCAGCTGTGCTGTGAACTAGCACGCACAGTGTGAGAGAGTGCAGGGGTGAGTACAGAGCCTTCACCGCTTCCTGGTCCTCCGGTACTAATAAGCGCTTCATTAATGGAAGTGCTCATTAGTATTCGCCCCTTGTACAAGTGCATGAACTTATTAAGACCATTGGCAACATTTTGTTCCTTCATTCTTGAGGAAATATATTATTTGTCAAATTAATTTCATTGGTGACATTGGTAACTGCGGCTATTATGAGGTCTCTACTTTTCTTTTCTAAATAAAGTAATTTTTCAGTAATTCAATAATGTGACATTAACCCCTTACTGCCCTCCATTATAACAGTACGGCACAGTAGGAAGCAAATTAATACTTAACGATGTGCAGTGACAACATGGGCTCAAGTGCTGGCCTGGGCCATCATTTGCTTATGTTGGCTGTGTTATACCACTGGCACTCTCCTCTAAGGGCCAGGATTGGAGATAATTCTGATCCAGGTTGTTTAACCTCTTAGATGCCAAAGTCAATACTGATGGCAACTTCTAAGTGGCTAGAGAGAGGGAGGGGCTCCTGTTTCCTCAGTTCCCCAATTGTGTTGTGCCAAGGGATTGCCATTGCAGCCTAAAGCCTAAAAATGGCCCCTAGGACTGCCATGTATGGATACCTAATAGGCCCTAACTTTAGAAGGACCTAATAGTCTTTCTGTTAGTTTTACTGTAACTGACAAAGTACACTGCAATATGGAAGTATGTGTTATATACAGTAGGTGATCAGAAGATCACATGATCATGTCAACAAAAGTGCCTGGAAAAAAATATTCAGGTAAAAAGACAAGCGTTCTATAACTGTTCTCCAGTGCGACAGTTTGGCCCTGATATGAATAGGCTGAATTCATATGACTTCACCATTTTAAAACTAGCAAGTCTTGTTACGGTTGTATACTGCTGAACCCCTGACGATGGCACAAGGAACCCTGATTGGGAATATCAAAGTATCTATATACTGTACTGTGGTTTGTGTCCACCCTTGACCTTCTGTTCCTCTATTCTGCTTGTGGTGGTTAGTAGAGCAGCCAGAGACTTATTTTCTACATACCGTAGCTACATACTGGAATAACCTTAAAGGGGTTTTCTGGAATTTTACAATATCTGATCTGTGGGGGTCTGACACCCAGGGCACTCGACAGTCAGATGCTTTGAGAGGCTGAGCACGATACCAAGCACTATACAATGTACAGTGCTATGCAATGTAAGGTGGTAAGCAGGGAGAAGGCCATGGCAATCACAGGAGTGCTGGTGCCTTCTTAACCACTTCAGCCCCGCTAGGTGAAACCCCCTTCATGACCAGAGCACTTTTTACACTTCGGCACTACACTACTTTCACCGTTTATCGCTCGGTCATGCAACTTACCACCCAAATGAATTTTACCTCCTTTTCTTCTCACTAATGGAGCTTTCATTTGGTGGTATTTCATTGCTGCTGGCATTTTTACTTTTTTTGTTATTAATCAAAATGTAACGATTTTTTTAGCAAAAAAATGACATTTTTCACTTTCAGCTGTAAAATTTTGCAAAAAAAACGACATCCATATATAAATGTTTCGCCAAATTTATTGTTCTACATGTCTTTGATAAAAAAAAAATGTTTGGCCAAAAAAAAAATGGTTTGGGTAAAAGTTATAGCATTTACAAACTATGGTACAAAAATGTGAATTTCCGCTTTTTGAAACAGCTCTGACTTTCTGAGCACCTGTCATGATTCCTGAGGTTCTACAATGCCCAAACAGTAGAAAACCCCCACAAATGACCCCATTTCGGAAAGTAGACACCCTAAGGTATTCGCTGATGGGCATAGTGAGTTCATAGAACTTTTTATTTTTTGTCACAAGTTAGCGGAAAATGATGATGATTTTATTTTTTTTATTTTTTCTTACAAAGTCTCATATTCCACTAACTTGCGACAAAAAATAAAAAATTCTAGGAACTCGCCATGCCCTTCACGGAATACCTTGGGGTGTCTTCTTTCCAAAATGGGGTCACTTGTGGCGTAGTTATACTGCCCTGGCAATTTAGGGGCCCAAATGTGTGAGAAGTACTTTGCAATCAAAATCTGTAAAAAATGACCGGTGAAATCCGAAAGGTGCACTTTGGAATATGTGCCCCTTTGCCCACCTTGGCAGCACAAAAAGTGTCACACATCTGGTATCTCCGTACTCAGGAGAAGTTGGGGAATGTGTTTTGGGGTGTCATTTTACATATACCCATGCTGGGTGAGAGAAATATCTTGGCAAAAGACAACTTTTCCCATTTTTTTATACAAAGTTGGCATTTGACCAAGATATTTTTCTCACCCAGCATGGGTATATGTAAAATTACACCCCGAAACACATTCCCCAACTTCTCCTGAGTACGGCGATACCAGATGTGTGACACTTTTTTGCAGCCTAGATGCGCAAAGGGGCCCAAATTCCTTTTAGGAGGGCATTTTTAGACATTTGGATCCCAGACTTCTTCTCACGCTTTAGGGCCCCTAAAAAGCCAGGGCAGTATAAATACCCCACATGTGACCCCACTTTGGAAAGAAGACACCCCAAGGTATCCAATGAGGGGCCTGGCATTCATAGAATTTTTTTTTTTTTTGCATAAGTTAGCGGAAATTGATTATTTTTTTTTTTTTCTCACAAAGTCTCACTTTCCGCTAACTTAGGACAAAAATTTAAATCTTTCATGGACTCAATATGCCCCTCAGCAAATACCTTGGGGTGTCTTCTTTCCAAAATGGGGTCAGTTGTGGGGTGTTTGTACTGCCCTGGCATTTGAGGGTCTCCGCAATCATTACATGTATGGCCAGCATTAGGAGTTTCTGCTATTCTCCTTATATTGAGCATACAGGTAATGAGATTTTTTTTTCCGTTCAGCCTCTGGGCTGAAAGAAAAAAATGAACGGCACAGATTTCTTCATTCGCATCGATCAATGTGGATGAAAAAATCTCTGCCAAAAAAAAAAAATGGAGGGGAAAGGCGTCTGCCAGGACATAGGAGCTCCGCCCTACATCCATACCCACTTAGCTCGTATGCCCTGGCAAACCAGATTTCTCCATTCACATCAATCGATGTGGATGAATAAATCATTGCCGGGATTTTTTTTTTTTTTAATATATATATATACAGACGTGGACAAAATTGTTGGTACCCTTTGGTCAATGAAAGAAAAAGTCACAATGGTCACAGAAATAACTTTAATCTGACAAAAGTAATAATAAATTAAAATTCTATAAATGTTAACCAATGAAAGTCAGACATTGTTTTTCAACCATGCTTCAACAGAATTATGTAAAAAAATAAACTCATGAAACAGGCATGGACAAAAATGATGGTACCCCTAGAAAACACAGAACATAATGTGACCAAAGGGACATGTTAATTCAAGGTGTGTCCACTAATTAGCATCACAGGTGTCTACAACCTTGTAATCAGCCATTGGGCCTATATATATGGCTCCAGGTAATCACTGTGTTGTTTGGTGATATGGTGTGTACCACACTCGACATGGACCAGAGGAAGCAAAGGAAAGAGCTGTCTCAAGAGATCAGAAAGAAAATTATAGACAAGCATGTTAAAGGTAAAGGCTATAAGACCATCTCCAAGCAACTAGATGTTCCTGTGAGTACAGTTGCACATATTATTCATAAGTTTAAGATCCATGGGACTGTAGCCAACCTCCCTGGACGTGGCCGCAGGAGGAAAATTGATGACAAATCTAAGAGACGGATAATCCGAATGGTAACAAAAGAGCCTAGAAAGACTTCTAAAGAGATTCAAGGTGAACTTCATGCTCAAGGAACATCAGTGTCAGATCGCACCATCCGTCGTTGTTTGAGCCAAAGTGGACTACATGGGAGACGACCAAGGAGGACACCATTGTTGAAAACGAATCATAAAAAAGCAAGACTGGAATATGCCAAACTACATGTTGACAAGCCACAAAGCTTCTGGGAGAATGTCCTGTGGACAGATGAGACAAAAATCGAAGTTTTTGCCAAGGCACATCAGCTGTATGTTCACAGACGAAAAAATGAAGCATATCAAGAAAAGAACACTGTCCCTACTGTGAAACATGGAGGAGGCTCTGTTATGTTCTGGGGCTGCTTTGCTGCGTCTGGCACAGGGTGTCTTGAATCTGTGCAGGGTACAATGAAATCTCAAGACTATCAAGGAATTCTAGAGAGAAATGTACTAGCCAGTGTCAGAAAGCTTGGTCTCAGTCGCAGGTCATGGGTCTTGCAACAGGACAATGACCCAAAACACACCGCTAAAAACACCCAAGAATGGCTAAGAGGAAAAAATTGGACTATTCTAAAGTGGCCTTCTATGAGCCCTGACCTCAATCCTATTGAGCATCTTTGGAAGGAGCTGAAACATGCAGTCTGGAAAAGGCACCCTTCAAACCGGACACAACTGGAGCAGTTTGCTCATGAGGAGTGGGCCAAAATACCTGCTGAGAGGTGCAGATGTCTCATTGACAGTTACAGGAAGCGTTTGATTGCAGTGATTGCCTCAAAAGGTTGCGCAACAAAATATTAAGTTAGGGGTACCATCATTTTTGTCCATGCCTGTTTCATGAGTTTATTTTTTTACATAATTCTGTTGAAGCATGGTTGAAAAACAATGTCTGACTTTCATTGGTTAACATTTATAGAATTTTAATTTATTATTACTTTTGTCAGATTAAAGTTATTTCTGTGACCATTGTGACTTTTTCTTTCATTGACCAAAGGGTACCAACAATTTTGTCCACGTCTGTATACAAAGTGCTTGCCAAAGCATAGGAACGCCGCCTCAGCTCGTATGCCTCGGCAAACGTATCTGTCACTGCAGAGGAGAAAATCCCGTCTTGCAGCGCCACATACACCGACTTGCGTGTAATCTGACAGCAGCGCAATGCTTCTGTCAGAATGCACATCGGTGCTGCAGCTAGTCAATCGGTTGGTCCACCTGGAAGGTAAAAAAAGAAAAAAAAAAAAAAAATGAAAAAACCAGGCCGCAACGCAATAATTTTATTAACTTTGCAACAGAACATATAAACTTTAACTTTTTTAACTGAACATTAACGTGTTTGCTTACTGGTGTTTTTTTTTTTTTTTTTTTTTTTTTTTTTTTTTACCTTTATAGAACAAACCTCTCCTTCCCCATGGGTCAATGTGCAAAGCGCAAATCGCCCAAAGATGTGGCGAAGTGCGTTATGCACTTTGTCCCATGTGAAAGGAGACGTTTGCAGCAGCAGTGAGTGAATGGGCCCTAATAGCCCTGTGTGCCTGTCCTGGTGAGATGATCCCTATGCTAATAGTGTACCTGTGAGTGGTACTTCCGTAAACACTCTCCAAAGCATAGGGCAGGGTGGTCCGGACAGTCAGGACAGAAATAGCGGGTGTCGCGCCTTATTCCACTCCTGCTACAGACACAACATCTTTTTCGGGGTGACTGTTGGGTTGAGGTACCAGGAACGACATTGGGGAAATGTCGCTCGTGTAGACGGCTAACTACACTGGTGGTTGGGGCCACGGAACCTCCTGGATACAGGAGGTTCTCGATGATCTCTTCCTGAAATTTGAGGAAGGATCCAGTTCTCCCAGCCTTACTGTAGAGAACAAAACTATTGTACAGAGCCAATTGAATTAAATATACAGATACCTTCTTATACCAGCGTCTGGTGCGTCGGGAAACTAAATACGGAGACAACATCTGGTCATTGAAGTCGACCCCTCCCATGTGGAGGTTATAGTCGTGGACTGAGAGGGGCTTTTCAATGACACGGGTTGCTCGCTCAATTTGTATTGTCGTGTCTGCGTGAATGGAGGAGAGCATGTAAACGTCACGCTTGTCTCTCCATTTCACCGCGAGCAGTTCTTCGTTACTCAGTGCGGCCCTCTGCCCCCTTGCAAGACGGGTGGTAACGAGCCGTTGGGGGAAGCCCGCGCGACTAGTTCGCGCGGTACCACAGGCGCCAATCCGTTCTAGAAACAAATGCCTAAAGAGGGCCACACTTGTGTAAAAATTGTCCACATAAAGATGGTACCCCTTGCCGAATAAGGGTGACACCAAGTCCCAAACTGTCTTCCCACTGCTCCCCAGGTAGTCAGGGCAACCGACCGGCTCCAGGGTCTGATCTTTTCCCTCATAGACCCGAAATTTGTGGGTATAGCCTGTGGCCCTTTCACAGAGCTTATACATTTTGACCCCATACCGGGCGCGCTTGCTTGGGATGTATTGTTTGAAGCCAAGGCGCCCGGTAAAATGTATCAGGGACTCGTCTATGCAGATGTTTTGCTCTGGGGTATAAATATCTGCAAATTTCTGGTTGAAATGGTCTATGAGGGGCCGAATTTTGTGGAGCCGGTCAAAAGCAGGGTGGCCCCTGGGACGGGAGGCGGTGTTGTCACTAAAGTGCAGAAACCGCAGGATGGCCTCAAAACGTGCCCTGGACATGGCAGCAGAGAACATGGGCATGTGATGAATCGGGTTCGTGGACCAATATGACCGCAATTCATGCTTTTTTGTCAGGCCCATGTTGAGGAGGAGGCCCAGAAAAGTTTTAAGTTCGGAAACTTGGACTGGTTTCCACCAGAAAGGCTGGGCATAAAAGCTTCCCGGGTTAGCGGTGATAAATTGTGTGGCATACCTGTTTGTTTCGGCCACAACTATGTCTAAAAGCTCCGCAGTCAAGAACAGCTCAAAAAATCCCAGGGCCGAACCGATCTGAGCCGTCTCAACCCGAACTCCAGACTGGGCAGTGAAAGGGAAAACTACAGGTGCGGCTGAAGTTGGGGACTGCCAATCAGGGTTTGCCAGCACATCTGGGATTCTAGGGGCTCTACGGGCACGTCTTTGCGGTGGCTGCGACGGGGTCACTACTGCACGTGCCACCGTACCAGCTTCAACTGCCCTTCTGGTGCTCGCTACTTCACCAGGTTGTACGGCAGTGCTGGTACTAGGTCCAGGGAGGGCTGGGCTGCTGGTGTATGCCTCACCACGTAATCCGACAGCACCAGCCCCACTCTGCTGCTCTTGAAGCGGATCCTGCGCAACCTGCGGTCTAGCGACACGGGGCCGGGTACGCCTGGTGGTATCAGGGACCTCAGCCTCCTCGTCCGAACTTTGGGTCAGAGAGCCACTGCTTTCTACAGGTTCGTATTCTGACCCGCTGGATTCATCAGATGAGGGTTCCCACTCCTCATTCGACTGGGTCAGAAGCCTGTAGGCCTCTTCAGAGGAATACCCCCTGTTAGACATGTGGGCAACTAAATTTAGGGGTATTCCCTGAGACTACCCAAGAAAAAAAAAGCAAGCCTGTCTTACAAAGGGGAGGCTAGCGAAGTACTGGAGGCCGCTGCGGTTGATAAAAAATATCAAAACTGATTTTTTTATCGCCGCAGTGCATGTAAAGTGAATGTGCAGTGATCAAAAAAAAATTTTTTTTTTGTCACTGCGGTGGGGCGGGTGTGGGCGAACGCACGTGTGGGCGACCGATCAGGCCTGATCGGGCAAACACTGCGTTTTGGGTGGAGGGCGAACTAAAGTGACACTAATACAATTATAGATCTGACCGTGATCAGTTTTGATCACTTCCAGATACTATAAAAGTACAAATGCTGATTAGCGATACGCTAATCAGCGAATAACGGACTGCGGTGCGGTGGGCTGGGCGCTAACTGATCGCTAACTACCTAACCAAGGGACCTAAACTATACCTAAAACCTAACAGTCAATAACAGTGAAAAAAAAAAGTGACAGATTGCACTGATCACTTTTTTCTTTTCACTTGTGATTGACAGGGGTGATCAAAGGGTTAATTGGGGTTCAGGGGGGTGATCAGGGGCTATAGTGTAGTGTTTTGGTGTACTCACTGTGAAGCCTGCTCCTCTGCTGGATCCAACCGACGAAAAGGACCAGCAGAGGAGCAGGCAGCCATATAACAGATCATATTTACAAATATGATCTGATATCTGGCACTTTGATTGGATTTTTTAAAAATCAGCAACCTGCCAGCCACGATCATTGGCTGGCAGGTTGCTGACGAAATACTTCTGTGCGAAATGCCGGCGCGAACTGCGCATGCGCGCGCGCATAGTCGCGTCATCTCGCGAGATGACGCGTATATGCGTGACTGTGCGCAGCGCTGCCACCTCCGGAACGCACATGTGCGTTAGGCGGTCCGGAGGTGGTTAAACAGCTGATCGGTAAAGGTCCCGGGTATCGGACCCCCACCAATCAGATACTGATGACCTATCCTGAGGATAGGTCATCAGTAGTAAATCCTTAAAAAAGCCTTTAAATGGGTTCTCTAAGGCCCCTTGCAGATGAGCGTGTCCGGATTAGGTCCGGATGCGTTGCGGATGAGTTCAGTTAAAGCTGCGTGATTTCACAAGCAAGTCCATTCAGTTTTGTGTGCGATCGCATTCAGTTGTTCCGTTTTTATCGAGCTTGTGCAATGCGATTTAATGCATTTTGCAAGTGCGTGATAAAAAGCTGAATGTTTACAAACATCTCTTAGCAACCATCTGTCCTGGGATTCGAACTCACGACCTCCACACATCAGAGGAAGGCATTTACCCTCACAGCCATGAAAGCTGTCTAGGTAGTTGCTTAAAAAAAAAAATATAAGACTTCTACTTATACCTAGTGTACTGATACCTAGTGTACAACCATACACATGACAGCTGCCCATTGTGTATGGATGTAGCAGAGCTGGGTGTGTTGGGGCAGCTGTCATGTGTATGGTTGTACACTAGGTATCAGTACACTAGGTATAAGTAGAAGTCTTATTTTTATTTTATTTTTTTAAGCAGCTACCTAGACAGCTTTTATGGCTGTGAGGGTAAATGCCTTGCCTCTGATGTTTAGAGATCATGAGTTCAAATCCCAGGACAAACTTTTCTAAAAGTGTTTTTTTTTTTTATAAGACTTCTACTGATACCTAGTTTACTGATACCTAGTGTACAACCATACACATGACAGCTGCCCACTGTGTATGGATGTAGCAGAGCTGGGTGTGTAGGGGCAGCTGTCATGTGTATGGTTGTACACTAGGTATAAGTAGAAGTCTTAGGTTTTTTTTTAAGCAACTACCTCAACAGCTTTTATGGCTGTGAGGGTAAATGCCTTGCCTGTAATGTGTAGAGGTCATGAGTTCGAATCCCAGGACAAAACTTTTCTAAAAGTGTTTTTTTTTTTTTTTTTTTTCTGATACTTCTACTGATACCTAGTGTACTGATACCTAGTGTACAACCATACACATGACAGCTGCCCCAACACACCCAGCTCTGCTACATCCATACACAGTGGGCAAAGTTACCTACAGTAGAAGTCTTATATTTTTTTTTTTTTTTAAGCAACAAGCTAGACAGCTTTCATAGCTGTGAGGGCATATGCCTTGCTTCTGCTGTGTAGAGGTCAAGAGATCGAATCCCAGGACAAACTTTTTTTTTTTTTTTTTTTTAGTCCGCAGCGACACAAATTACAGCATGCTAGATTTTCTGTGCTTTTTTTATTTTTTGGAGGGGGGGGGGGGGGGGGTTGCAGTGGATCTTGGGGGAGTTCCCACACTTTTTTTCCCAGGACTTGACCCCTGGTGAAAACCAATGCTCGTGTACACAGACCCATTGAAATGAATGGGTCAGGATTCCATACAGGCGCAATGCATTCACGTCACGCATTGCACCCGCGTGAAATACTCGCTCGTGTGAAGGTGACCTAAGACAAGGAAAGCCTTTTAATATCGCCAGACAGGGTGCAAGGATTAAAACTCACTTGTCACCGATGCTCCATTTCTACTGTCAAGCTCCCTTCTCCCTTTGATTGGTCCTCATTGGACTGGTAGTCATTGGTCTCTGTGGTGGCATTGGTCATGGTCTGCACCCCTTTTTAACCCCTTTAATTGCTTGAATATAGAATTGCATCCCCTTGTTTCTATAATGTAAATTCTAATACTGGATTCAAAAGTGAAGGTTTGCTGTAATCACAATAAAGATAGAAAGGTGACCAGGATCTAGCAGTCTGCTTATCCTGTATTTGAGCCCATGTTCCCACCATTGGCCCTTTCATCTCTGCATTCTCTTTCCTATGTTCAGAATGTAATACAGGGAGATGACGTGGGTAACACAAAGATCTCTCTCTCTCTACAGTACAGAATTGGCATGTTCACCTCCGCGAGGGAGAATGGCCGACATTGTGTACCAGTTCTATCCAAACACTTGCTGCGCCTGAAGCATTGTTCTGGCAGGAAACAATGGGCTGAAGAAACAACATATGGTTCATTATGCCATGGTAAACAATCTCATCGATTCTGACATCCACAAGCTTTTAATAGAAATACAACGTATTTAACGTTTCCGGGGCTGGCTTACCTTCTCTTTACAGATCACTGGAAATTACTTCAACTTTAGTCATTTATATTTCTACAACCGCTATAGAATGTAGGTATATAGAAATATAAATGTATGTGCAGTGTTATTGGTTGACTGGTACAATGTCCTAGTATATAAACAGTTACTTCACTCTAAATACACTTTGTACTTTTTATTTCTTTTTTATGATGTGTCATTTTAACCGCCTCCGGACCGCCTAACGCAGATGTGCGGTTCGGAGGCGGCAGCCCTGCGCAGAGTGACGCATATATACGCGTCATCTCGCGAGGGCCGAGATTTCCTGTGAGCGCGCGCACACAGGCGCGCGCGCTCACAGGAACAGAAGGTAAGCGAGTGAATCTCCAGCCGGCCAGCGGCGATCGCTCGCTGGCAGGCTGGAGATCTGATTTTTTTAACCCCTAACAGGTATATTGGACGCTGTTTTGATAACAGCGTCTAATATACCTGCTACCTGGTCCTCTGGTGGTCCCTTTTGTTAGGATCGACCACCAGAGGACACAGGTAGGTCAGTAAAGTCGCACCAAACACCACACTACACTACACCCCCCCCGTCACTTATTAACCCCTTATGAACCCCTGATCACCCATGATCACCCCCCTGTCATTGATCACCCCCCCTGTCAGGTTCCATTCAGACGTCCGTATGATTTTTACGGATCCATGGATACATGGATCGGATCCGCAAAACACATGCGGACGTCTGAATGGAGCCTTACAGGGGGGTGATCAATGACAGGCGGGTGATCACCCATATACACTCCCTGATCACCCCCTGTCATTGATCACCCCCCTGTAAGGCTCCATTCAGACGTCCGCATGTGTTTTGCGGATCCGATCCATGTATCCATGGATCCGTAAAAATCATACAGACGTCTGAATGGAGCCTTACAGGGGGATGATCAACGACAGGGGGGTGATCACCCATATACACTCCCTGATCACCCCCTGTCATTGATCACCCCCCTGTAAGGCTCCATTCAGACGTCCGTATGATTTTTACGGATCCATGGATATATGGATCGGATCCGCAAAACACAAGCGGACGTCTGAATGGAGCCTTACAGGGGGGTGATCAATGACAGAGGGGTGATCACCCATATACACTCCCTGATCACCCCCTGTCATTGATCACCCCCCTGTAAGGCTCCATTCAGACGTCCGCATGTGTTTTGCGGATCCGATCCATGTATCCATGGATCCGTAAAAATCATACGGACGTCTGAATGGAGCCTTACCAGGGGGGTGATCAATGACAGGGGGGTGATCAGGGAGTCTATATGGATGATCACCCCCCTGTCATTGATCACCCCCCTGTCATTGATCACCCCCTGTAAGGCTCCATTCAGACATTTTTTTGGCCCAAGTTAGCGGAAATATATATATTTTTTTGTTTGTTTTTTCTTACAAAGTCTCATATTCCACTAACTTGTGTCAAAAAATAAAATCTCACATGAACTCACCATACCCCTCACGGAATCCAAATGCGTAAACATTTTTAGACATTTATATTCCAGACTTCTTCTCACGCTTTAGGGCCCCTAAAAAGCCAGGGCAGTATAAATACCCCACATGTGACCCCATTTCGGAAAGAAGACACCCCAAGGTATTCAGTGAGGGGCATATTGAGTCTATGAAAGATTGAAATTTTTGTCCTAAGTTAGCGGAAAGTGAGACTTTGTGAGAAAAAAACAAAAAAAAATCAATTTCCGCTAACTTATGCAAAAAAAAATAATTTCTATGAACTCGCCATGCCCCTCATTGAATACCTTGGGGTGTCTTCTTTCCAAAGTGGGGTCACATGTGGGGTATTTATACTGCCCTGGCTTTTTAGGGGCCCAAAAGTGTGAGAAGAAGTCTGGGATCCAAATGTCTAAAAATGCCCTCCTAAAAGGAATTTGGGCACCTTTGCGCATCTAGGCTGCAAAAAAGTGTCACACATCTGGTATCGCCGTACTCAGGAGAAGTTGGGCAATGTGTTTTGGGGTGTCATTTTACATATACCCATGCTGGGTGAGATAAATATCTTGGTCAAATGCCAACCTTGTATAAAAAAATTGGAAACGTTATAACTTTTACCCAAACAATTTCTTTTTTCTGCCCAACTTTTTTTTTTTTATCAAAGACATGTAGAACAATAAATTTAGCGAAAAATTTATATATGGATGTCGTTTTTTTTGCAAAACTTTACAGCTGAAAGTGAAAAATGTCATTTTTTTGCAAAAAAATCGTTACATTTCGATTAATAACAAAAAAAGTAAAAATGTCAGCAGCAATAAAATACCACCAAATGAAAGCTCTATTAGTGAGAAGAAAAGGAGGTAAAATTCATTTGGGTGGTAAGTTGCATGACCGAGCGATAAACGGTGAAAGTAGTGAAGTGCAGAAGTGTAAAAAGTGGCCTGGTCATGAAGGGGGTTTTAGCTAGCGGGGTTGAAGTGGTTAAACTAGGAGACTCAGGCTGCGTTCATACCTGAGCGTTCGGGGTGGAGCGCTCTTTATGCGTGATTGTATGCGCATTTACAATCGCGGCTCCGGAACAAGCGAACGCCCATTGTCGCGCGTTCCCGCAAGTCTATGTACGGGAACGCGCGACAAGACGCCCCAAAGAAGCTCCTGTACTTCTTGGGGCGTCTGGCGTTTTACAGCGCGATCGTACGCGCTGTAAAACGCTCAGGTGAGAACCATTCCCATAGGGAATCGTTGGTTCTTGCCTGTTGAGCGTTTTACAGCGCGTAGGAACGCGCTGTGAAACGCTCAGGTCTGAACCCAGCCTCGATGAACATGATCACAGAATATTGTGCAACCTGGGCTGCAACATAGCATTGAAACGCACTGAAAAGTCTCAGAAGTTCAGCAAAAATAATGCTTCTCCGTGGTTATTCACTTCTTTGTAAGGATGGGTTCACACATAAGTTTCTAGTGTTTTTTTTCTGCACTTTTGCAGCGTTAGTGGTGTTTATGGCGCCTTCAGTTTGTGGAACTTTTTTTTTTTTAAATGCCAGGACAGTATTTGTTTCTGCTGCTGTCACTTTTGTTAATTAGGTATGCAGTGTGAAGGGCAGCCTACTGCATAAGGGGTTAAATTATCTTTTCTATTCAAACCCCTTGCAAATTTTGACTTAAAGTTACTTTTATTCAACCAGCAAGTAATAAGGCACACAAAAGCTCGCTTGGCCTTTGCAAAAGCTCATCTGGACAAAGAAGAAGACTTCTGGTCTTCTGTGTTATGGTCAGATTAAACAAAAATTTAATTGTTTGGTCACAATGATGTTTCATTCATTTGGCGTCAAAAAGGAAAAACCTTCAACCCAAAGAACACCATCCCCACTGTCAAACATGGTGGTGGGAACCTACCGTATTTTTCGCCGTATAAGACGCACCGGCCTATAAGACGCACCTAGGTTTTTGAGGAGGAAAATAAGAAAAAAAAAAATTTTGAACCAAAAAGGTGCACTTTTGGTGGGTTTTGAACTAATTGTGGTCTGTGGGTGACGCACTGTTATGGGGGATCTGTGGGTGGCACTGTTATGGGGGATCTGTGGGTGGCACTGTTATGGGGGATCTGTGGGTGGCACTTATGGGGGATCTGTGGGTGACACTTATGGGGGATCTGTGGGTGACACTTATGGGGGATCTGTGGGTGACACTTATGGGGGATCTGTGGGTGACACTTATGGGGGATCTGTGGGTGACACTTATGGGGGATCTGTGGGTGACACTTATGGGGGATCTGTGGGTGACACTTATGGGGGATCTGTGGGTGACACTTATGGGGGATCTGTGGGTGACACTTATGGGGGATCTGTGGGTGACACTTATGGGGGATCTGTGGGTGACACTTATGGGGGATCTGTGGGTGACACTTATGGGGGATCTGTGGGTGACACTTATGGGGGATCTGTGGGTGACACTTATGGGGGATCTGTGGGTGACACTTATGGGGGATCTGTGGGTGACACTTATGGGGGATCCTCTCTGGATGGCACTGTTATGAGGATGAGGATCTGTGAATGACACATATATAGCATCTTATGCTGTCATCCACAGATCCCCTCCATAAGTGTCCCTGTAGTGAATGACCCTCAATACAGGGGGTGGGGGTCGCATCTGCTTTAATGACAGCGGGGCCCGTGCAGTGACTATTCTACTACACGGGCCCTGCTTACTGTATAATCATATCTCTCTAATAGTTAATTGTTCTATGCATGTAATCGCATAATGAGCGCTAATGAGCGCTGTGTATTACCGTACTTAAAACTAGCAGCGCTCGCCGTTCGGAGCAGAGAGGAGGCAGGAGGCAGGCCGGGAGGACGGGCGCTTGCAACGTGAGTCATACGTCACGCGCCTGCGCCGCCTGCTTCATTCATAAGTGGGCGGTGCAGGCGCGTGACGTATGACTCACGCTGCAAGTGCCCGTCCTCCCGGCCTGCCTCCTGCCTCCTCTCTGCTCCGAACGGCGAGCGCTGCTAGTTTTAAGTACGGTAATACACAGCGCTCATTAGCGCTCATTATGCGATTACATGCATAGAACAATTAACCATTAGAGAGATATGATTATACAGTGAGCGGGGCCCGTGTAGTAGAATAGTCACTGCACGGGCCCCGCTGTCATTATTAATGCAGATGCCGCCCCCAGCCCCTCCTCCCTCACAGCTGATACACCCGCCGCGCGGCATCGCGGCGGGTGTATCATTGAAAACTGGGCAAAATAAGCTACATTCGCCGTATAAGACGCACTGCTATTTTCCCCCCACTTTTGGGGGGAAAAAAGTGCGTCTTATACGGCGAAAAATACGGTAATGCTTTGGGGTTGTTTTTCAGTCAATGGCCCAGGGAACCTAATCACAGTAAATGACACCATAAAAAAAGAGCAATACATGAGGATTCTCAACAACAACATCAGGCAGTCTGCAGAGAAACGTGGCCTTGGGCACCAGTGGACATTTCAGCATGACAATGACCCAAAACACACAGCAAAAGTAGTGAAGAAATGGTTAGCAGACAACAACATTAACGTTTTGGAGTGGCCCAGCCAGATTCCAGAGAATCTGTGGAGGGAGCTAAAGATCAGGGTGATGGCAAGAAGACCCTCCAACCTGAAAGATTTGGGGATCATTGATAATTGATGCAAAAAGCTAGTCTGCAATTATAGGAAGCGTTTGATTGCTGTAATAGCCAATAAAGGCTTTTCTATTGGTTATTGAGAAGGGTATGAATAATTTTGGACTGGACACTTTTTGCTCAAATGTAAAAAAAGGATGAGTAATGTTTTTTTTCCACAATAATGCCTCTTGTACATCATCTTATTATCTTTTGAGAGACACCTATGTCATTTTGCGTCAAAAAATTACTTGCTGGTTTAATAAAAGTAACTTTAAGTCAAAATTTGCCAGGGGTATGAATAATTATGGGCAGCACTGTAGTTCCTTGTAAAGGTTGTAGATAGGGGTTAACACCAGCTAGAGAAAATTACTAGGTGGGACTTCTCTACCATCCTCTTAGGGAGTGGCTTAGTTTTGGTAGTGAAAGGAATTAAGACTGAGATAGTGGAGAGAAAAAGGAGTAAAAAAAAGCAGCCCCTGGGAGACAAACCAGCCCGCAACCAGAATAAACTAGAGACAGAGCCTTGTACCAGCAACTGAGTATTATCTTGGAACATATCAGCCATGAGAGGAGGTGCTTAATTAAAAGACTGTGGAGATACAGTAACTTGCATAAAGCTTTTTGACTCCATAACACACTTAGAAGAATAGGAAGTTCAAGCACGCAGGCATACTTGAGAGGCAGATTGTCCATCTGCTACAGGACTACACCCCTCAGCTGGGTATTGTAGTGCTACATTGTGATGAGAAGAGAGTTTTTGAAAGATAGAGCAAGAGGAGAGATATTGCACCCCTGTGGCAGGATCCAAGAGAGAAAGTAAAGAATATATTGGATGATTGAGAGAGATAGCAACTAGGCCTGTCCACCATATTTGCTAGAACTAGAACTCTGAAAACTGCTAGATTTCCAACCAGTCTCCCAAGCTGGTACTTGCTCCGCCTTAAGATGCTTATCTCCAATGGTTATTCTGTCAGATCGCAGAAGATAAGCAGCTTAAGGCAGGGCAAAAATTATTAGATTTGGAAGATCTTATGGTTAGTGTCAGTAAAGAACTGTTATTTGTTCCAAGCGCAGTCTCATCATTGTGAGCACCAACCTTTTTTGCCACAGTATTGCATTGCCTTGCATGTCATGGGAACTCTGTGCTACACCCCAAAACCTATCAACATCAAGGGCACCCAAACCACCACCAGGCAGGAGACCTTCAGGGTGTGCCCTGAGGGGAAGAAAGGGTTGCACTCTTCCCTTCACTGTACTGCACTAGCCCAAGGAGCATCGGAGCAGGACAGCCCCTATGAGCACGACAATCACCATCCTCTCTGCCTCTCACCTTCCACTGCAGACCGCTAGAGGTAGTGTTTTGGGATCTTTTTTTTTTTTTTTTTTAATACAGCATGGTGTTTTTGGGTAGTGTTTTTTTGTTTTTGTTTTTAACACAGCATGGTGAGTTTTTGCCATTTTATTTTACAAAAAACTTTTTAAAAACTACATGCAGTATGATAAACCGTGTGAGTGGTTTCTATAGTGTTTTTTGACTGAATAAAAACGATCTACTGCAATCTCATTTGTGTATTTACCCTAAGGAATTGTCCGCACATCACAGAATTGCTGTAGATTATGCATCTGGATTTGCGGACAAAAAATTAACAGAATTTAAGTATCGGCAAAAGCGAATGAGATATGTAAAAAAACGGAACAACGGATCCGTGAAAAACGGACCGCAAAACACTGAAATAGCCATACGGTAGTGTGAAAGAGGCCTAACTCTGTCGTGTGAACATACCCTAAGGCCCCTTTCACACGATCGAGTTTTCCGTGCGGGTGCGATGCGTGCGGTGAACGTATTGCACCCGCACTGAATCCTGACCCATTCATTTTTATGGGGCTGTGCACATGAGCGGTGATTTTCACGCATCACTTGTGCGTTGAGTGAAAATCGCAGCATGCTCTATATTGTCAGATTTTCACGCGACGCAGGCCCCATAGAAGTGAATGGGAAGCGTGAAAATTGCATAGCATCCGCAAGCAAGTACGGATGCGGTGCGACTTTCACGCACGGTTGCTAGGAGACGATCGGGATGGAGACCTGATCATTATTATTTTCCCTTATAACATGGTTATAAGGGAAAATAATAGCATTCTGAATACAGAATGCATAGTAAAACAGCGCTAGAGGGGTTAAAAAAAATAAAATAAAATTTAACTCACCTTAGTCCACTTGATCACAAAGCCGGCATCTCCTTGTGTCTCCTCTGCGCTGAACAGGACCTGGGGTGAGCTGCTCCATTAAATACCGGTTAAGGACCTTTGATGACGTCACTCCGGTCATCACATGGTCTTTTACCATGGTGAATCACCATGGTAAAAGATCATGTGACGTACCATGTGATGACCGGAGTGACGTCATCGAAGGTCCTTAACCGATATTTAATGGAGCAGCTCACCCCAGGTCCTGTTCAGCGCAGAGGAGACACAAGGAAATGCCGGCTTCGCGATCAAGTGGACTAAGGTGAGTTAAATTATTTTTATTTTTTTTTAACCCCTCTAGCGCTGTTTTACTAGGCATTCTGTATTCAGAATGCTATTATTTTCCCTTATAACCATGTTATAAGGGAAAATAATACAATCTTCAGAATATCAATCCCAAGCCCGAACTTCTGTGAAGAAGTTCGGTTTGGGTACCAAACATGCGCGATTTTTCTCACGCGAGTGCAACGCATGACAATGTTTTGCACTCGCGCAGGAAAATCGCGCATTTTCCCGCAACGCACCCGGCTCTTATCCGGGCAAAAAAACTGACGCCCGTGTGAAAGAGGCCTAAGTCTTTTGCCTTCAGTTTTTTTTACTGAAAACTGCTGACTATTGCTGTGTTACCTGTTATGAAGGTAATTTCCAACTCCACGTTTCATGCATAAAGACTCTAAAGGCTGTATGTGCTGCCAAAAACATGCTTCTATTAGATACTTGAAGGAGTAAATTAAGTATGGATTAAATCATTTTCTCTGTAATACATTTGTCATTGTTTAGACATTGCTCAAAAGACACTACCTAATTTGATCTACAGTATTATGATTTAAGTTTATTATTATAGGGGCTACTACTCAATTGGCTTGCACATATGCAATTGTTTTCAAAATGTTAAATGTAATTTAATGCTGAAAGCACTTATCTCTGTAGGCACTATGTATTCCAAATAGTTGTGTATGGACATAAAAGAGTTAACACTGGCAGTCTTGGTAAGGTTGCAGTGGAGACCGACTGGTCCGGATTCCTCTAGTTAGAGAGTCTTAGCTGAGCAGTGCTACAGAAAAGACCTACATGTGTGAGCTCCTGCCAAGTAGACCCAAAGAGAAGCCTCACCCAGAAAACACCATTCCTGAGACGGAACAGCTGCCAAAGAACATCTGAGAGACTAACCCTAAGGGAATTAGAACAGACATCCACGAAAGTTTAGAACCATCAAAGCCTTGCACTGGATTCATACAGTACAAAATACTGCTCATTTATGGCATTAAGACTTTACTGCTCTGGCAGCCACCACACTTTGAGATGGACTGGCCATCTGAATCTAAGTTTTGCCCCGCTCAGCCTGGGAACTGAAGAAGGAGTAAATGAGAATATAATTACACAACTATGAATAACTGGAAAGAGTGTTTAGAGTGACTAACACTACCTTCATGGCTACTGCCTACTTTGGAAGAATTCTCCTCTGTAACATACTTTCGAACAGAACTATGCCTTTTGCTGCTGTACAAACTACTACTCCTATTATTTATTCAGTAAAGAGAAACTTTATTTACTGCAACCAAATGGGCCTGGTTATTGACTCTATTAACCTTTTGCTGACCCTACACCTGTCCTTCTGCCTTGCACCCTGTCAACCATACACCATCAAGGGCATCTCAACTTTCACCAGGCGTGAGTACAAAAAAAAAAGCAACCCAGGGTGTTGCCCGAGGGACAAAAGGGTTCACCTTCATTCATTGCTGCACAGCCCCAGAGAATGCCAGAGTGAGGACAGCCGCTGTGAAGCACTATTACTACAATCTATACCACCACTACCACTCCCATCCTCCTACAGCTCTCTCACTGCAGATTGCTGCACATGCATTATATGCTTCTACATGGAGCTAGCTGTGCAGATTTACACAAAATAATGGTGTCAGATGTAACAAAGCTTTATTCCTTTTCTTCAGTAACTACAACATTAAACAATCGCAGCCAATAATGTGTGATAATGCAACAACAAACACCAATTTAAGAGCAACCACCCAGCATCCATCAATAACACTCCATCTCAGAGGGCACAACGCCTAACTGTGTAGTAGAGACAAGTGCCTACACCCCCGACCGGGAGTGCTAACAACAAGTCCCCAACACAATATTACTCTTGAGCAGCCTAATAACTCACACATACATGGACACAACTGTGATCAGGAGACACACCACACCGACGTATGTTTATCGTCACTTCCTCTTGGGGGCGTGAAGAGGAAGTGACGGCGAAACGAGATGGAGTGTTATTGATGGATGCTGGGTAGGTGTAGGAGTCGGGCAGTGTTTGTTACTTAACCATGATGGTTATTATTTCATGTTATTGCCTTTGTGTCCTTACCAGTTCAATGTACTCGGCGGACACGCATTGTTTCCATATTCTCTCCTGCATAATCTGTCCCTTATAGGTTTTATTGTGCCTATAGTGTAATCATGGTATATAATAAAAATTGATATTTTGAATAATTGTGCTCTTAAATTGGTGTTTGTTCCTTTTCTTCAGTGTGGTACTGACCATAACGTATGAAGAATGAGTAGGTGACTGCATGACTGCACTTATTTACTAGGTTATATAATATATAGTATCACAAATAAGTGCAGTCAGGCAGTCACCTGGTGATACATTTTCTTCAGCTTTTCACTGATTTTCTCATTTAGTGAAGGCACATGCCGTAACAGATACGTCTTGATTCATAGTTTGGAGAAGTGTCTTCTTTGTCTCTTAAACCATTAACTATCTGATAGCAGGTTCAGGTCGCAGCACGATATGTTAAGATTTCAGTTAAAAGTATATCCTACATCAGGTGCTTGGCTGTGCTTGCTATTTTATTGAGGGGTGAAATACAATTGCCAAAATAGCAGTACCCTAAATCTGGTGTTTCAGCTGTGGCTAGCCAATTGTAATACTGTCTGCTGTCTGGCAAAGGATATATTTTTGTTCTGGGTTGAAATACAATTCCCAACTTAGCAATTCCCTAAATCAGTGGTTTCTGCTGTATCAGGCCAAGTTTAAATCTATCCCTAAAAGGGTATATTAGATTGAAGGTGCGGCTAGGGTCATCCTCAATAACTTCACACGCTACCGTGCAATTCCAAGTCTAATTCTGTCCGTAAACGTATACCTGTCATCCAGCACCTAAATAATAGGCCTACAATTTATATTCAGCTAAATCTGTTGTTACTGCTGTGCCTGTATTAGTGTAATACGGTACCTAAATAGATAGCCAGATAGTGTTAGGTGCCTGTAAAAAAAGGCCTGAATTTGAATTCAATACATTGGGCCAAATAAGTTTTTTCTTATTGTTGTGAACAGTAACAATGAGGAAAACATCTAGTAAGGGACGCGGACATGGTTGTGGTGGTGTTAGTGGACCCTCTGGTTCTGGGAAAGGACGTGGCCGTTCTGCCACAGCCACACGTCCTAGTGTACCAACTACCTCAGGTCCCAGTAGACGCCAGAATTTACAGCGATATTTGGTGGGGCCCAATGCCGTTCTAAGGATGGTAAGGCCTGAGCAGGTACAGGCATTAGTCAATTGGGTGGCCGACAGTGGGTTCACATTATCTCCCACCCAGTCTTCTGCAGAAAGCGCACAGATGGCTCCTGAAAACCAAGCCCATCAGTCTGTCACATCACCCCCATGCATATCAGGGAAACTGTCTGAACCTCAACTTATGCAGCAGTCTCTTATGCTGTTTGAAGACTCTGCTGGCAGGGTTTCCCAAGGGCATCCACCTAGCCCTTCCCCAGCGGAGGAAGACATAGAATGCACTGACGCACAACCACTTATGTTTCCTGATGATGAGGACATGGGAATACCACCTCAGCACGCCTCTGATGATGAAACACAGGTGCCAACTGCAGCGTCTTTCTGCAATGTGCAGACTGAACAGGAGGTCAGGGAGGAAGACTGGGTGAAAGACGATGCAGGGGACGATGAGGTCCTAGACCCCACATGGAATGAAGGTCGTGCCAGAGTTCGGAGGAAGAGGCAGTGGTGAGACCGAGCCAACAGCGTTGTCTGCGCTACAACGTAACTTCGGCCTTCCCGCTCACCGCCTCATATGCGACGTGCCCACCAGGTGGAACTCCACCTTGCACATGCTGGACAGACTGTGGGAGCAGCAGCAGGCCATAGTGGAGTTTCAGCTGCAGCACGCACAGGTCAGTCGCACTGCAGAACAGCACCACTTCACCACCAATGACTAGGCCTCCATGCGAGACCTGTGTGCCCTGTTGCACTGTTTCGAGTACTCCATCAACATGGCCAGTGGCGATGACGCCATTATCAGTGTTACAATACCACTTCTATGTCTCCTTGAGAAAACACTTAGGGCGATGATGGAAGAGGAGGTGGCCCAGGAGGAGGAGGAGAAGGAAGAGGAGGAAGAGGTGTCATTTTTAGCACTTTCAGGCCAGTCTCTTCGAAGTGACTCAGAGGGAGGTTTTTTGCAACAGCAGAGGCCAGGTACAAATGTGGCCAGCCAGGGCCCACTACTGGAGGACGAGACTGAGGAGGAGGTGGATGAGGATGAAGCATGTTCACAGCGGGTTGGCACCCAACGCAGCTCGGGCCCATCACTGGTGCGTGGCTGGGGGGAAACGCAGGACGATGACGATATGCCTCCCACAGAGGACAGCTTGTCCTTACCTCTGGGCAGCCTGGCACACATGAGCGACTACATGCTGCAGTGCCTGCGCAACGACAGCAGAGTTGCTCACATTTTAACGTGTGCGGACTACTGGGTGCTGGATCCCCGGTACAAAGACAATCTGCCCACCTTACTTCCTGCACTGGAGTGTGATAGGAAGATGTGCGAGTACAAGCGCATGTTGGTAGACGCGCTACTGAGAGCATTCCCAAATGTCACAGGGGAACAAGTGGAAGCCCAAGGCCAAGGCAGAGGAGGAGCAAGAGGTCGCCAACGCAGCTGTGTCACAGCCAGCTCCTCTGAGGGCAGGGTTAGCATGGCAGAGATGTGGAAAAGTTTTGTCAACACGCCACAGCTAACTGCACCACCACCTGATACGGAACGTGTTAGCAGAAGGCAACATTTCACTAACATGGTGGAACAGTACGTGTGCACACCCCTCCACATACTGACTGATGGTTCGGCCCCATTCAACTTCTGGGTCTCCAAATTGTCCACGTGGCTAGAGCTAGCCTTTTATGCCTTGGAGGTGCTGGCCTGCCCGGCGGACAGCGTTTTGTCTGAACGTGTATTCAGCACGGCAGGGGGCGTCATTACAGACAAACGCAGCCGCCTGTCTACAGCCAATGTGGACAAGCTGACGTTCATAAAAATGAACCAGGCATGGATCCCACAGGACCTGTCCGTCCCTTGTGCAGATTAGACATTTATAACTACCTCCCCTTAACCATATATTATTGTACTCCAGGGCACTTCCTCATTCAATCCTATTTTTATTTTCATTTTACCATTATATTGCGGGGCAACCCAAAATTGAATGAACCTCTCCTCTGTCTGTGTGCCGGGGCCTAAAAATATCTGACAGTGGCCTGTTCCAGTGTTGGGTGACATGAAGCCTGATTCTCTGCTATGACATGAAGCCTGAATCTCTGCTATGGGACCTCTCTCCTCTGTCTGGGTGCCGGGGCCTAAATATCTGACAGTGGCCTGTTGCAGTGTTGGGTGACATGAAGCCTTATTCTCTGCTATGACATGAAGCCTTATTCTCTGCTATGGTACCTCTCTCCTCTGTCTGGGTGCTGGGGCCTAAATATCTGACAGTGGTCTGTTCCAGTGGTGGGTGACATGAAGCCTGATTCTCTGCTATGGGACCTCTCTCCAATTGATATTGGTTAATTGTTATTTATTTTATTTTTATTTTTATTCATTTCCCTATCCACATTTGTTTGCAGGGGATTTACCTACATTTTGCTGCCTTTTGCAGCCCTCTAGCCCTTTCCTGGGCTGTTTTACAGCCTTTTTAGTGCCGAAAAGTTCGGGTCCCCGTTGACTTCAAAGGGGTTCGGGGCAAAGTTCGGGTCGAGTTCGGATCCCTAACCCGAATATTTCCGGGAAGTTCGGCCGAACTTTTCGAACCTGAACATCCAGGTGTTCGCTCAACTCTAGTTAAAAGTCATCATAAAAATGTACCAATTGTACAAATAAAATCCTATTTCATCATTTGCTGGTTTGTGTGCGGATGCACACAGTAGGGTGTCAGTGGACTGCACCCCAAAAAACTTGGTCAGCCCTATCCAACCACCATGTGGGGCCACATTCTACCAGCATAGTTTACAACCCCCACCAATATATAGGGTATCCATCCTCCCCCCTCTTTCCCTCCAGCAGCGCTACAACACCATCAAAATACCACCACACACTGCACCCACCCTTCTCATCACCACCAGCCACCTGCCCCCCCACCCCCCCTTCATTATATTACCCCCATCTTTATTATATTACCCCCACAGCCATATTCCAATACAACATATTACATCACATTGCACTGCATTATATTTGCATTGCACCGACCACAGGTCGTTTTTCTTTTTTTCTTTTTCTTTTTTTCTTGTTCCCCCCCCCCAACCTGCCATCTGCCATATTCCCTCGCCCCCCCTCAGTTTTATCACCACACACACTCCGGCATTTTATTCTTTTATACCCTTGTTTTAGACTTGATAAAGGAGTTATAAACTCTGAAACGCGTTGTCTACTGAACAATAAAAACAGCTATTTCACCAAAGTCCACTGACTGAGGTTGTCCTTTTGTGCGCCAAACAAATACCCTACTGTGTGCATCCGCACACAAACCAGCAACTTCTTCCTTCACAGTCCCTAGGAGTCCTTGGCAACTCCACTCTAAGGGACCGAACGGGTATTGGCAGCACCGACCCCCCCCAAAAAACCACGCCCCCTTATTTCTCCACGTGTACCTACCTCCACGGACGTTGTGCTCCAACCAGCACAACACCAAAAGGTGAGCACACTTCGACCACTATGCCACTACTCTCCAAATTGCTGCTATTTCATCATTTGGCAGCTATAGACATATATTAACTGTTAGTGAAGCCAGAAATTGGGTAACCTGCTTATTTTGTCTCATTAAAGCTACACATGTTGTACCTCTGAACAAATCAGCCCCTCCCTCCCTCTGACTAAAATCTGCAGCTGCATCCCCCTGCTTCCTTTAGTGCATCTTTTCAATTTTCTGGTGTCTGAGGTTTCTGAACATGTCTGAGGACTTTCAGGAAGAAAGACTGCTAGAAGATTAGAAAATGTCCCTTTTTCCTACTAAGTTACATTGCAAAGTTATTAAAATTACTTCATAAACATCTCTTTAAAGGGCGTCTGTTAGAGGATTTGTACCTATGACACTGGCTGATATGTTCCATGTGCGCTTGACAGCTGAAGGCATCTGTGTTGGTCTTATGTTCATATGTGTCTGCATGGCTGAGAAAAATTAACTTTTAATATATGCAAATGACCCTCTAGGAGCAACAGAGCCATTACACCTAGAGGCTTTACTTTCTATGAAACTGCTGCACCCGCTATACTTTGATTGACAGGACCAAGTGTGGTCACGTTTACTCTGCCTGGCCCTGTCAATCAAAGTGCAGAGTACCCAGCAGCAGGGGTGCGCCAAGCCTGTCTGCTGCCTGAGGCTAAAATTGAAATGGGTCCACTTCTCATTTTAACTCCTCTCCGCCCTACTGTTAAAGACATTTATGGACATTACATACAGAGCTACAAAACATAAAAGAGTACAGCACTACATACTTCATACATCCAGTGACATCTCCTCTGATGTAGAAATTCTCATTTTTATTCTCCATTCGGACCAGGAAGCCATGATGATTTCTTTCAGCCGCAACTTGTCTCTGCAGAGTTTTTCGCAGAGACTTCTTAGACTCCTCAGTCCTCACTTTTCTATCATTCCCCCAACCTGGTCCCCCAACAATATTATCCTGCTGCTAATCCCAATACTGTACCCACTGTGCACCCTCAGGAATAACAGTGCTCTCTAACAGCGTATATTAGTATATGGCAGAATATAACAGCATATAGTAGTATACGGCAGTATATAGCAGCGTAATGGCAGTATATAACAGCATATAGTAGTGTACTGCAGTATATAACAGCATATAGTAGCATACTGCAGTATATAACAGCATATAGTAGTATACTGCAGTATATAGCAGCATATGGCAGTATATAACAGCATATAGTAGTATACTGCAGTATATAGCAGCATATAGTAGTATACTGCAGTGTATAGCAGTATACGGCAGTATATAACAGTGTATAGCAGTATACAGCAGTATATAACAGCGTATAGCAGTATATAACAGTGTATAGCAGTATACAGGAGTGTATAACAGCGCATAGTAGTATACTGCAGTGTATAACAGCGTATAGTTGCATACAGCAGTATATAACAGTGTATAGTAAAATACTGCAGTATAGTAGTATACGGCAGTATATAACAGTGTATAGTAGTATACGGCAGTATATAAATGAGTATAGCAGTATACAGGAGTATATAGCAGTGTATAGTGTTGTATTAAAGTATGTGATAGCGGATAACAGTGTATATATATATATATACATATATACACACATACAGACACATGTACTGAAACACATACAAACACATGTACTGACACGCGTACAGACACACCTACAGACATATGTACTCCTCCCCCTCTTCTTGGTCCCGACGCTAAGCATAAAGAGACATGAGGATTCCTCTCATGCTGCAGATCACCAGCGCCTGTTCCGGCCCACCCACTCAAATTTTAACTGATGCGTACAGCATCATCACTGGACGGTGCAGACGCTGGCAACAGGAGAGGCAGAGGAGAGCAGTCTCAGTGCTGCTGCTGCGCTCCTCTATAGAGCAGTGGTGTCCTGGAGGGAGTGAGTGACATGACACAGCGAGCGCATATCAGTAAAGCGCTCGCTGTGAACGGTGGCAGTGCCAAATGGACATATAGTACAGGCTGCTGCAGCTTTCAGGACATGCCACTCCAGTCATCAAAGCAGTGCCTGTGTGCGCGGCACGTCCTGGTGGTGAGAAATCTTCTTCCTCTTGAAATTGCCGCCCCCGCTTTGCTCTGGATAGTGCCACCTGAGGCGGCCGCCTCACCTGGCCTCATTAAAGGTGCGCCCCTGCCCAGCAGTTGCAAGGAGAGCTGAGCCTCTTGGTGTAACGGGAACTCCCCCATTGCTCCTAGAGGCTCATTTGCTAATATTAAAACTTCATTTTTCTCAGCAATGCGGGCACATATGAACATGAGACCAACACAGATGCCTTCAGCTGCCAAGGCACATGCAACAGGTCAGACAGTTTCATAGGTACAAATCTGCTGACAGATGCCCTGTAAGGTTTGTTGCATAAGATTTTCCACCATAAACATACATCCACATTTGCCGGGCTTTGTGCAGAACTGAGATGGCCCTGTGTACAAGTGAAATCAGAAAAAACAGATTTAAATATATAAATTACACATTTTGCAGATTTTTTTCCCCATAAACTATATATCAGTCTGCTCAGCTCCTCCTGCTGCCTGCAGATTGCATTGCATTTCATGGTGACAGGTTGTCTTTAACCCCTTAAGGACCGAGGACGTACCGGTACGCCCTATTTCCCGAGTCCTTAAGGACCGAGGACGTACCGGTACGTCCTGACTTAAAACCGTAACTCCGGCGCCGCGGGGGTTAATCGGAACGGGATTTCGGCTGAAATCATTCAGCCGGCATCCCGTAACAACGCAGGGGGGGGTCATTTGACCCCCCCGTATCGGCGATCGCAGAAAACCGCAGGTCAATTCAGACCTGCGGTTTGCTGCGCTTTTTGCCGTTTCTGATCCCCGCGGTCCCTGACCGCGGGGATCAGAAACTTCAGAGTGCCCGAAATCAATATTGTTAACCCCCCCCTGCACCCCTGTATGATTTGATGGCGGCGGGAGGTGCAGGGGGGGTGTCGCATGCAGTGGGGGCGTTGCGGGAGGCGGGCGGTGCGGCAGGCGGGATCGCGATCCCCCGCCCGCCTCCCATTGCATAATCGTTGGTGTACAGTGGGTATACCAGGGTGCCAGCACATTGCTGGCACCCTGGTATAAACGGCTGACATCGTTGATGCGATGTCAGCCGTTTAACCCTTTCCATACAGCGGTCCGTACGGACCGCTGTATGGAAAAGGTTAACAGTAAGAGGGAGCTCCCTCCCTCTCCGATCGGGGGGCTGCTGTGCCTTTGCAGCCCCCCGATGGGAGAAGGAGAGAGCCCCCAGACAGCCCCCCCAGAACCCTGTCCTTACCCTTCCCCGTCTGCGCAGTTCTGACCATAACTGAGCAGACGGGGAAGGTTCCCATGGCAACAGGACGCCTGATCAGGCGTCCTGCTGTCCATGGTGCTGAACAGATCTGTGCTGAAAGCATAGATCTGTTCAGTGTAAGTAAAATACAGTGCAGAACCCTATATAGGTTCTGTTCTGTATTTTACAGACATCAGACCCACTGGATCTTCAAGAACCAAGTGGGTCTGGGTCAAAAAAATCAAATAAAAAGTGAAAAAAGTTAAGATAAAAAAAAAAAACATTTATCACTGAATAAAAATTAAAAAAATAAAATACACTACACATATTAGGTATCGCCGCGTCCGTAACGACCTGATCTATAAAATGGTCATGTTACTTTCCCCGCACAGTGAACGCCATAAAAATAAAAAAATAAAAACTATGAGAAAATTGAAATTTTGCCCACCTTACTTCCCAAAAAAGGTAATAAAAGTGATCAAAAAAGTCGCATGTACGCCAAAATAGTACCAATCAAACCGTCATCTCATCCCGCAAAAAATGAGACCCTACTCAAGATAATCGCCCAAAAACTGAAAAAACTATGGCTCTTAGACTATGGAAACACTAAAACATGATTTTTTTTGGTTTCAAAAATAAAATCATTGTGTAAAATGTACATAAATAAAAATAAAGTATACATATTAGGTATCGCCGCGTCCGTATCGACCGGCTCTATATAAATATCACATGACCTAACCCCTCAGATGACCACCGTAAAAAAAAAAAAAAAAAAACTGTGTAAAAAAAGCAATTTTTTGCCATCTTACGTCACAAAAAGTGTAATAGCAAGCGATCAAAAAGTCATATGCACCCCAAAATAGTGCCAATCAAACTGTCATCTCACCCCGCAAAAAATTAGACCCTACTCAAGATAATCACCCAAAAACTGAAAAAACTATGGCTCTTAGACTATGGAGACACTAAACAATTTTTTGGTTTTCAAAATGAAGTTATTGTATAAAACTTACATAAATAAAAAAAATTGTATACATATTAGGTATCGCCGCGTCCGTGACAACCTGCTCTATAAAATTACCACGTGATCTAACCTGTCAGATGAATGTTGTAAATAACAAAAAAAAAACATGCCAAAAAAGCTATTTCTTGTTACCTTGCCGCACAAAAAGTGTAATATAGAGCAACCAAAAATCATATGTACCCTAAACTAGTACCAACAATACTGCCACCCTATTCCGTACTTTCTAAAATGGGGTCACTTTTTTTGGAGTTTCTACTCTAGGGGTGCATCAGGGGGGCTTCAAATGGGACATGGTGTCAAAAAACCAGTCCAGCAAAATCTGCCTTCCAAAAACCGTATGGCATTCCTTTTCTTCTGCACCCTGCCGTGTGCCCGTACAGTAGTTTAGGACCACATATGGGGTGTTTCTGTAAACTACAGAATCAGGGCCATAAATAATGAGTTTTGTTTGGCTGTTAACCCTTGCTTTGTTACAGGAAAAAAAATATTAAAATGGAAAATCTGCCAAAAAAGTGAAATTTTGAAATTGTATCTCTATTTTCCATTGAATCTTGTGCAACACCTAAAGGGTTAACAAAGTTTGTAAAATCAGTTTTGAATACCTTGAGGGGTGTAGTTTCTTAGATGGGGTCACTTTTATGGAGTTTCTACTCTAGGGGGGCATCAGGGGGGCTCCAAATGGGACATGGTGTCAAAAAACCAGTCCAGCAAAATCTGCCTTCCAAAAACCGTATGGCATTCCTTTCCTTCTGCGCCCTGCCGTGTGCCCGTACAGTAGTTTACGACCACATATGGGGTGTTTCTGTAAACTACAGAATCAGGGCCATAAATAATGAGTTTTGTTTGGCTGTTAACCCTTGCTTTGTTACTGGAAAAAAAATATTAAAATGGAAAATCTGCCAAAAAAGTGAAATTTTGAAATTATATCTCTATTTTCCATTGAATCTTGTGCAACACCTAAAGGGTTAACAAAGTTTGTAAAATCAGTTTTGAATACCTTGAGGGGTGTAGTTTCTTAGATGGGGTCACTTTTATGGAGTTTCTACTCTAGGGGGGCATCAGGGGGGCTTCAAATGGGACATGGTGTCAAAAAAACTGTCCAGCACAATCTGGCTTCCAAAAACCATACGGCGCACCTTTCACTCTACGCCCCGCTGTGTGGCCGTACAGTAGTTTATGGCCACATATGGGGTGTTTCTGTAAACAGTAGAGTCAGGGCAATAAAGATACAGTCTTGTTTGGCTGTTAACCCTTGCTTTGTTAGTGGAAAAAATGGGTTAAAATGGAAAATTAGGCAAAAAAATGAAATTCTCAAATTTCATCCCCATTTGCCAATAACTCTTGTGCAACACCTAAAGGGTTAACGGAGTTTGTAAAATCAGTTTTGAATACCTTGAGGGGTGTAGTTTCTTAGATGGGGTCACTTTTATGGAGTTTCTACTCTAGGGGTGCATCAGGGGGCTTCAAATGGGACATGGTGTCAAAAAAACTGTCCAGCAAAATCTGGCTTCCAAAAACCATACGGCGCACCTTTCACTCTACGCCCCGCTGTGTGGCCGTACAGTAGTTTATGGCCACATATGGGGTGTTTCTGTAAACAGCAGAGTCAGGGCAATAAAGATACAGTCTTGTTTGGCTGTTAACCCTTGCTTTGTTAGTGGAAAAAATGGGTTAAAATGGAAAATTAGGCAAAAAAATGAAATTCTCAAATTTCATCCCCATTTGCCAATAACTCTTGTGCAACACCTAAAGGGTTAACGGAGTTTGTAAAATCAGTTTTGAATACCTTGAGGGGTGTAGTTTATAGAATGGGGTCATTTTTGGGCGGTTTCTATTATGTAAGCCTCGCAAAGTGACTTCAGAGCTGTAGTGGTCCCTAAAAATTGGGTTTTTGTAAATTTCTGAAAAATTTCAAGATTTGCTTCTAAACTTCTAAGCCTTGTAACATCCCCAAAAAATAAAATATCATTCCCAAAATAATTCAAACATGAAGTAGACATATGGGGAATGTTAAGTCATCACAATTTTTTGGGGTATTACTATGTATTACAGAAGTAGAGAAACTGAAACTTTGAAATTTGCTAATTTTTCCAAATTTTTGGTAAATTAGGTATTTTATTATGCAAAAAAATTAATTTTTTTGACATTTTTTTACTAGTATCATGAAGTACAATATGTGACGAAAAAACAATCTCAGAATGGCCTGGATAAGTCAAAGCGTTTTAAAGTTATCACCACTTAAAGTGACACTGGTCAGATTTGCAAAAAATGGCCTGGTCCTTAAGGTGAAAATGAGCCCGGTCCTTAAGGGGTTAAAGGTTATAGACACCTTTGTATTTTTTACAATAAAAACATTTTTTGTAATCGGTTTAATTAAAATGAATTGCAATTTTCACTTTGTCTTCTGAAGATAGGCATAGATCTAAGATGTGGGACACACATCTAACAGACATTTATGATAATGTCTGTAAAGCGCCACTAATTTGTGGAATAGCCACAAGGGCAAAAATGTGTGCATGATCCTATACAAATGAATGGGTCAGTGTGCAATCTGCAAAAAATGTGGGTACCACATGGAGAAAATAATTACAGTTTTGTGCATGAAACAAAAAGAGATTCCTATAAGATAATATTTTAAAATAGTTTCTTAAAGAGTTTATCCCATGACTAATGTAAACAATTAATATCAGACATCATATAGTACATGGCAATCTCTTTGTATCAAAGCTACATCCACCCCGCACCAAACATGGATCCAGAGATCTCCACATTCATTTCTCTGCTAGATTTATATCAAACTGACAGCTCAAGGGGAGTGTCCCTTCTGCTGCAGCTAAGGGGGCGTGTCTCAGCTCTCCCTATCACAGCTCAGAAGGCAGTTAAAGGATAAACTGAGCATGTGCGGCCATCTCAGTGAGCAGGTCAAATAAATAAGAATAAAATAAACATCAGGTGGTGCTATACAGATACATTTTATTAAATAACACAGTAGCTAGGCATAATTTTAATTACATGCAATTACAAAAGAATTCAGCTCCAGATGCTGGTTTGAAAAGTGTAGAATATTTTTCGTGTGACAACCCCTTTAACTATCAGGATTCTGGACAGATGTTACTCTTTAGTTAAGAACATCAAGAATAATATTTATTTATATAGCGCCACCCTATTCCTCAGTGCTTTACAACTCAGAGGGTTCATGTACAACACAAAAGACATCACAGAGCTACTGGCTAATATACAACTGAAACACTAGGAAGTGGGGACAACCTATGAGGAAGTGGGGGGTATAATAATGATATGATTAAAGGGGTATTCCCATCACAGACAATGGGGGCATATCGCTAGGATATGCTCTCATTGTCTGATAGGTGCGTGTCCCACCTCTGGGACCCACACCTACAATGAGAACGGAGCGGGGAAATGAACGGAGGGCGCACTGCTCATGCGCCGCCGCCCTCCATTCATTTTTATGGGGCCGCCAAAAAGTGCTCAGCTATTTTCGTCTGCCCAGCAGAAATGAATCAGAGCAGGGGCAGCGCGTGCGCGATGCACTCCCATTCACTTCTATGGGAGCAGCGGAGAGCAGCGCTTGGTGGTGGACAGACCCCAGGAAATCCGGTGTAATCCAGCCACAGCTCTCCCTGCTCCGTTCTCGTTGTAGGTGCGGGTCCCAGAGGTAGAACATGCACCTATCAGACAATGGGGGCATATCCTAGCGATATGCCCCCATTGTCTGTGATGGGAATACCCATTTTATTTGTCAAGTTTTGTTCTTTCCGTACATTTACAGAACAGTGCACTTTGAGTTGCATTACAACTTCACATTGATAGCTTTGAGTCCATTATCTGCTCCTTTATGTCATTATTCAAATCCCCTGACAGTTAAATAACACATTTTGTGGCTGCAGATTTGTGTAATAGATCAGTAATAAGAAAAAGAGCAATACTGTAATATTACAGCAATCAATTACATGACTGAAGCGGAGCGGATGTTTGATTAATTCTCACTATAGTTGAGTGATCTGTTTTCAAATTACTCACCACAGCAGATAACAGCCCCATTGTTATTTGCTCATTAATACAAGCATGCGCCTAGATGGGAACAATTAATCTCCATCTTGGTTGCAATTCTTTTTTTTTTTCGATAAGTAGTTGATGAAGTGCTGCTGATCTTGAAGCTTTTCCAACATTCACATATGGTGCCAATAGATGGATTCAGAGTGTGGTGCAATGCCTCAGGATCAGTAGATTACTTGGCGGGGAAGTGTTTAAAATGCTTAATTCTTAAGACTTATTAATACTAAACTGCATAGCTTGTAAGAATGACATATATAAAAGGAGATGAGAAAATAATTAACAATGTGCCTTGGAGATAGGTGAGATATAGCAGTGATCATAGATGAGACGTCTTTTATCCATTGACATGAATAGGCTGATGACTGAAACAATAAATTGGACTGTAAAAAAGACAAAAAGGTTACCTTATGTAATAGGCCTTGGCCCTTATCACACTTAAAAACCTGCATAAGAAAAGTCTACTGTGTCTTTAATGCATAGAGTTATGACATCAATTAAAGACTGAGAATGGTGTAAAATAACCCATACTCAGGGACCGCTCCCATCCTCATCGACACATGAAATGAGAGCTTAGCCAACCACTGGCCATAGCAGTGACCAGTCTCAGTCCATTCACATAGCTGTGTAAGGTCTTATGTATAAGAAGCTTTGGTGTGGTGCCTGATGGAGGAGAGCACGCAACACACTGTGACTTGACTGACCAGTCCGGACCTGCCCTGATCCAGCAGCGTCACCAGTCCAGGCTCCACACCAGCTCTGTGAAGATCTGCCCCAGGCCCTGACCGCTCTCTGCCAGCAGCACAACCACTATAAGAGGAGCATAAAATAACAACATTCTGGTTGATGTGCCTGCATTTTCTTCTACGCTTGTGAGTACAACTTATACAATTGTGTGCGTGAATAGTGACCACAATACTTCACTATCAGTGTGGTTTGGGGCATTTTGCAGGGCTCTTAATGATAAGAAGATCCCTGTGAGAATTCTATTTATACATACAGGTCTGTTACCTGTATGTATAAAATTGGATGGCTCTGGGAGAAAGTGTCTATCGGTAGGGATCGCGCGGTCCACTGAAATATATTGATCTGGCTTATGCCTATTACTTTGACAGGCTGCCATCCCCAATCTCAGCCAAGGGAAGATGGCCCGGGCCGAGAATTGTGCCGCTCCTGGTTTTATTTTTGCGCTCCCAGATGCCATGGTCACATTTCATCATGGCATCTGAATGGTTAAATGTCCGCAACTAGCATTACCACCGATGAGAGACATTACAGCCAATGGCAGACCTAGTGGAGCAAGGGGGGAGGGATGAAACATTAAAAAACCTGGAAATTGGAAGAAATTCTTTCATCTTGAATTTTTATCAGGGAAGAATAATTTTAGGTCTCATGCATATTTTTTCAAACTCCTCTAGGAATGTCCTAGACGGACTAGAATAGGACATGTTCCACCTTTTTTGTGGGCCCGAAAATAGGACATATGGATGCGGACAGCACACAGTGTGATGTCCAGATCTTTTGCGGCCCTGTTGAAATTAACGGGTCCGCATCTGATCCGCATAAAATGTGGACAAAAACTACAGTGTGCATGAGCCCTTATAGAGACAAAGAGAGGACGCCAGCTTGACATTAACTGATTTTCAGGAATATTAGAGCACTTTTGATTCTGGTCTGAATCAAATCAGACACCTGATATGGCCATATCTAACCCGAATCGAATCTCCACAAATTCACTTATCACTAGAGACTAGATATATTACACTAGATTCCCATTAGGGTGAGGAGATCCGGCAGCCTGTTCGGTGGTCTTTCCCAGTAGAAATACCACTGCACTCAGTGGTATTTGTCTGGCTGAAACCTGGCATTTACTGCAGGCCGGAAAGCGGCTGGATCACCTCTGGATACCATTATAGTCAATGGAAATCCGGCGGTGAATGGCGGTATCTGGCTATGCTGGATACGGTGAACTCTGGCAGGCAGTTCCTCTGCTGGAATATCTTGCCAGATTTCTAATGCTGATATGAACGTACCCTGAGGGCTGATGTACATGAATGTGTGCAGTCTGCAATGCACGGGCACCGACCTTAGGGCGACTGTATATGGATGGAGGACAGAAAACATGTTCCGTGCCTTCGTTCCGCACTGCACTTTCCGAATTGTGGACCCATTCAAGTGCACAAACGCGGACCCGCTGTTTGTGGGACGCAAACCGGGCACTGACCAACAACGGTGGTGTGCATGAGCCCTAACTTATGCAGCATCTTTTCCTTCTGCGTGTAATATGCGTGCCATAAAACTGAGACTTTGGGCTGTGTCCACATATTGTAGAACATGCGCCGTACCATCGGGAAAATATGCTATTTAACGGCAAAGCAAGAACAGAGCTTTTACAGAAGTTCAGGAACACACAGCCATCAGCCGCTGAGGTGATCCTTGGTAATAAATAAATGATATAGGGAATAGCTAGTTATTGCATTGCCGAGCCGAACTCTTCTTATTGTCACCTTCATAGGGAATAGTAACAGGAGCCCGATCTGCGGCACATCCAGTGTTTTCTGTGTCGGCATTTTTTATCCTGGCCTATTTTTCAATTCCAAAGTGCCGTGTGTGGATTAGATGCCATGCTTGAAGCATCTGCATGGCGGGGTTATGTGTGATCCTGTCATAAAAGACACTGAACATAAAAGTGAATCATTCCAATATTGCCCCTCATTAATTAACAGCTGCAGGCTCTTTGAAGCATCTGTCAGGATTGCTTAAAAATTCCCTTCGCTCCAGTGACTTTACTAGAGGAGCGCAACAAATCAATATGAGACAGTGCTCCCATTACACCAGTCAGTGTCTACTCCATAGAAAGCGTGAGCTCTGCCCTCGCTGATAAATGGCGTATTGTGTGCACAGGTGGAGAGTCAGACCGTGAAAGACTTGGAGAGCGCATTGGTTCTATTATTCCTAGTATAGTGTCAGCTATTATCACTTTGGCGTCGTGAATATGCCGCTCTGTTGATGAACTGTAATAAAAGGGTCTTCCAGGATTTATTTTTAATAGAAATCATTGGAAAATAAGTCATGCCGACCCGATTCAGACGCCACATTAAATCGTCTGTGTGACCATGTCAACCCAGGGGCAGTATTTATAACGCAGTGAGGTCCACATACGGCACAGATGGTCTACAGGTTCCTGTTCCATAAGACAGGGACCAAAGCATCGCATGCCCAGAGTTCTTCCACATGGACCCTTGAGGTATAAATTCCACCATTGACTTATAGGTTGAATGAAAATTATGCCACCTTTAAGGGAATCTGTCACCAGCGACCCCCCTATCCGACTGTTTGCACATAGCTGGGGTTCACCTGATTAAAACACTGTTTGTTAATCCTGTTCCCTAGTTATGATACTTTTTCTTAATATGCAAATGTGGCCTTTGGTGCAATGAACATGTCACCGTTGCTCTTACTGCACTCAAGCTCTGCTCTTTTCTGTGGCCAGGTCCTCTCTGCCTCATTTGATTGACAGGGCCAGGCGGTGGCAAAGTAGCGAGGGAGGGGCTGGTTTTAGAATAGAGAGTAGAGCTTGGGTGTAACAAGAGCAATGGTGATGTCCTCATTGCACCAAAGGCCTAATTTGCATATTAAGAAAAAGTATCATAACTTGGGAACAGGATTAAAAAACTGTTTTAATCAGGTGAACCCCTAGCTATGTGCAAACAGTTGGATAGGCCGGTCGCTGGTGACAGATTCCCTTAAAGATGGCCATAATTTTCATTAAACCTATAAGAAAAAGTATCATAACTCAGGAAAGGAGCTTCAGATCAACCAAAGAAAAAAAGTGTTTTAACAGGTTAATCACAGCTATGCAACAGTTGTACAGGGAGGTCACTGGGACAGATTCCCTTTAACCATGCCTTACCAATAGAGTATCCGATTGAACTCTGCTCAGCGTACTTATGGCTGCAGGTGGAGCTTGTCCTTGTCCATACAGATATGTTACACTATCACATAGGGGCCACGTGCACCAACCTTAAAATTAGCACATCTCCTATTCTCAGTCTTCAGGGCATACACATAGTGCCTGAGACCTATACACCACTCAAATGATCTCAATGTATGTCCACATAGTGCTAAACAGAGCTAAGGCCTGTTCACACTTGCCTTGCTGTTTTCCGGTATTAGATCTCAAAATTGGAAAAGAAACGTTTGGTCCTCATGCCGTTCAGGCAGCATTCCATTTTGTGACCGGCCACAAAACCGCTGCAAGCTGCAGTTTTGTGTACAGTCATAAAGAAAAAAACAGATCCGTCACCCTTTGACTTTCAATGTATTTAGTGACCAGGGTCCAGTTTCTTCCATTTTGATTTCACACAACTGCATCCTGACGTTACATATGAATACCGATGTGCTGGCTGCATAACTCAGCTTCTTCTGCATGCTGCATTTCACTTTGTAATGGTTATGCCAGGGAACTTGCCTCCTGGCTCCAAGCTTTGGCCTCCATGGCCAGCAGAGCTTAGGTTGCTCTGGCTGGTGTGGGCACATCCATCAGAGACATGCCCCTGCACACCCTTCCTCTAGCTGGGGGTCAACTAGACAGACTTCCTGCAGGAAGTAGGACTTGCCCACCTCTCTCCAGAGGAGGAGGAGGAGGTGAATGGAATATAAGGTTCCATTCTACCTAAGTACAGCTCTGCCGTGTTTGCTGCCACCTGCTGTTGAACCAGGCACATTGCATGAACAGTTACATAACATTAGAAATGCACAGTGTGGAGGACCTTGAACATAATGCATAGAGGACTTTATGTTAGACCATTAAGGACAGTAGCAGGGTGTAGGGGTGTTACAATACTTTGTCTCATAGTCGCACATTTATTAAATTAATGAGTCTAAACACTATGGCAGTTCCTGAGTCACAGAATACAATATTACCAAGGTTGAGAATCATAGTCAGTACCAAATTAGACTGATAGTGCCCTCATGGCCTGAGTGCAGGCCTAACAGATGGTCGTCATAACACTGAGCAAAACATGACAAGCTCCGCTATGTGTTAAATATATCTCTGTAATCCCTCCATAGACACACACAAACATGTAAAATCCTTCAGCCCCGCACTAGCCAGGAATGTGGGACAAGCAAGGCTTTAAGATTATCCACACTGGTGCCGTCAGTTTCCTTCTGAAACGGGTCCAACTTTACCACTGGAGTTCTCCATGAATAATCGATTACTCCGTATAATGTATTCCGTTCATTGCATTGGTCAATATGTTTTACGCTTTTATTTCGTTTTAATATTAAAGTCACAGACAAGGCATGTATGGGGTTTATTCCTATACTATTGTGATGCAGGATTTCCATGTAGGTAATGAATATTGTCCTCTATTATGCTCAAATAATATACAAGCTGCCGTGAGCTTTCGGAAATATGTCTAGTTTTATTATTATCGGTTTTGCAAGGTTTAAAACACTGCCTGAAATGAATGGGATTGTGATGTTAGAGCTCCATCTAGTGGAAAAATCAGTAGTAGCACTTCCAGTTCTGCAAATCTCTAAAATACAGTATCTCTCCCCTTCATTGCACTTCTGGAAGGTAGACTAATCAGCTCATCATCTAATAACAGGAATCTAACAAACTGATTTCACCATAAATAGTAAGTGCTGTACAGATGACATTGATCATTACAGTTCTACACTTTTTGTACACTTGAACGGTATAGTACACTATTAGAAATACAGCACGCTAGGTATTTATCATAAACAATAGTGCATAACTGTGCACCTGACAATGGGAAAGAATGATGGGAGCTAGACAATTAGAATATAACTTTGAATAAAATGTCATAATTCATGGGATTTAAAGGGGTTGTCCCACAATATTATTATACAGCATGTGGCTCGGAATTCTTTTGTAATTGCATGATATTAAAAATTATGCCTAGCTACTGTGTTATTCAATAAAATGCATCTGTACAGCACCACCTGATGTTTATTTTTTTCTGATTTCTTTGTCCGGCTCACTGAGATGGCCGCACATGCTCAGTTTCATCCTTCAACTGCCTCCTGAGCTATGATAGGGAGAGCATGGACACGCCCCCTTAGCTGCAGCAGAAAATAAGCTTGATATAAATCTAGCAGAGCAATGAATGTGGAGATCTCTGGATTGTCATGTACTTTATGATGTCTGATTTCCCTTTTTTACATTATTCGTGGGATACTTTAATTCAGTATTTGGCACAGGCGCGGTGAGGAAGCTGGCAGCCTGCAAGCGTCTTTCCCTCACCGCACCTGCGCCAAATGCTGAACAGAGCAAGATTTCACCAGAGCACAGGGCTGGCAGACAGATGTGAGCGCTGCCTGGCCCTGTCAATCAGGACTTGGAGAGAGGCGACAAAGGTGGGAGAACGGAGCCTCTAGGAGCAGGAACAACGCGCCCTTACCCCCGCAAGGCTCGTGATGGTGAGGAGCGGTGGCATCCAGGAGCAGGAGAGGTAAGTGTTTTTTTATTTATTTTATTTGCGCTGATGGCTGGGGGCTGACATAAGGGCTGATGGCTGACATGAGGGCTGATGGCTGACATGAGGGCTGGGGGTTGACTAGGGACAGACACAGAGAGCAGAGGGCCTTTGTGCAAAAAATGTGCCCCCCCCAGCCAAATTCGCAACCTAACCTATTCCGTCCTAACATTACTTATAGCAATACAAAACATACAAGGTAAGGCTACTTTCACACCTGCGGCACTACGCTCCGGCCACCTGATCCGGCAGAAAATGCAAGGAATCGGCCGGACGCAAACTGCAGCATGCAGCGGTTTGTGTCCCGCTGATTCTGTGCATTTTTGCCAAATTGTGGCCAGATCTCTGCCGTACCCCATTATAGTCAATGGGGCCAGTGGGCATTCTGTCTGCATCGAGCAGTGCCGGATCCAGTGAACTCAGCAGGCTGTTCTCTGCTGGAACATTCTGCCAAAATCACTAATGCAGATGTGAAAGTAGCCTATTACAGCCCCACATACCTCTTCCTTCCAGTGATGTCTCCTTCGATGTAGATGTTCTCTGTGCTCATCTTCTCCTTTCAGACCAGACCGGCATGATGATTTCTTTCAGCCATCACTTCTATCTGCAGAGTTTGACAGACAGACATCTTAGTTTCCTAGTTTTCCATCATCCTCCCACCTTCTGAACACCCCATCCTGCCACCCCCAATACTGTGCCCGCTGTGCTCCCTACACAGGTTACACACAGATAGTTCCCCTTCAATAATTATTGGCACACAGTGTCCTAAAAAATAACTGCGAACAGGAAACAGTGTCCCTTATACTAATAGTGTAAACATAATGTTCCCCAAAAATAATTGTGCTAAGCTGATACTGTGCCAGGATGCCCCCTACAGTAATACTGCTCCCCAAAGTCCCACCAATAGAAATAATTATCTGCCAGACAACACGTAGTAGTAATAGTGCCCCTACAGTAATAATTTCCGACTGTGTCCCAGAAGTAATAATGCTCCCATAGTGCTCATACCAGTATTCAAGTTCCTCATAGTTCCTCAACTGTGATAAAGCCCACCATAATGCCCCTGGTAGTAATAATACTCTTTATAATGTGTTACAGTAAAAATAAAAATGCCCTGTTGTGTGGCAGTATAAAAAATCGTGCCCCCTGTAGAGCCAATGTCCCCTAGTGCCCTCATAATGTGTGCCAATGCCCCCCTACTGTGTGCCCAAAAAACATCTTAGTGCCCCCAGTTGAGACGAGGTCCCCATAGTGTCCTATAATTTGCAGCAGTATAAAATACTCCTATATCGTGCCCCAATAGTGCGCCTCCCCTTATCCCCATTGTGCCTGACAATGTGCCAGTATAAAATGCCCCCATAATGTGTGCCAGTATAATTCCCCTATTTAATGACCCCAATAGTGCTCCTCTTCCCCTTCTCCATAGTGCCCCCATGTGTGCCAGTATATAAGATAGGGTCCCCAGTAGATGCCCCATAGATGCTCCCCCCTTCTCCATAGTGCCCCCATGTGTGCCAGTATATAAGATAGGGCCCCTATATTGCTCCCCTCCCCATAGTGCACCCCATGTGTGCCAGTATACAAGATAGGGCCCCCCATAGTGCTCTTCCCCCTCCATAGTGCCCCCATGTCTGCCAGTATCTAAAATAGGCAGGCCCCCATATGTCAATTTTTCAGCCCCCCCCCCCCCATATGTCACTTGCTTAGAATCCGCAGAGTCAGGAGGACCCCCCTAATATCAGTTATTAATTATTTATTCAGGCCCCCCATATCAATGTGAAAGACCCCCATCAGACCTCAGATCAGACTAAAAATAAATAATTAAAACTTACCTCTTCTGCTCCTCTGCTCTCCATTTCCGCCAGGGTGTCCTGATGTGAGTGCCTGCCCTGCTGGTCTCCAACAGCCCGCGCTGTACAGTCACGTGACCTGACTGCATACAGCGTCAGGTCTTAGTGCGGACTGTACGCAGTCAGGCTGGAGGAGACTAGGGAGGAAGCAGAGCCAGAGGGGTAAGTAAGCGCCTCTCTCTTTCATAATAGAGGGGGCCCATTCATACTAGTGAGCACTTCTTGATGCGCTTGCTAGTATGATACTAGTGAGCGCTTCTAGAAGCGCTCACTAGTATGAATGGGTCCCCTCACACGCCGTGCCCCTGTGCAGCTGAACCGGCTTCCACAGGAGATATGTCCGCCCCTAGGGCTGACATATCACTGATTGCTAAAATAGGGGCTGATGGCTGACATGAAGGCTGATAGATGGCTGAAGGTTAGGGGGTTGATCTAAGGCAGTGGGGGTCTGATCTGAGGTCTGATTAACATTGGGGGTCTGATTGTTGGTCTGACCTGAGGTGTAATGGAAAAAAAAATTCTTACTGTCCTCCTCTAAAAGCTAGGTGCATTTTATGGGCCTGCGCGTCTTATTGGGCGACAAATACGGTAATTAGTTTCAAATCAAATTTCTTAGTAAAATTCGGCGAAGCAGCCAAATCAAATTTTTTATAACTTTGCTCTTTTCTAGCCACTACTAACCCACACTACATCTTTGAGTTTAGCCCTGGGGTCCATAAACCATATACAGTATATCCCCTATATCAAAGCAACTGTAAGGCCTCTTGCACACAAACTTATTTTTTTCCATTTACATTCCGTTTTTTGCTCTCCGTATACGGACCGTATACGGAACTATTCATTTTAATGGATCTGCAAAAAAAAGGAAGGTACTCCGTATGTCTTTCATTTCCGTATTTCTTTTCTGTTCAAAGATAGAACATGTCCAATTATTGTGCGCATAATGGACAAGGATAGTACTGTCCTATGAGGGGCCAGCAAAAAACGGAATGCACACGGACATCATCCATATTTTTTGCGGATCCATTTTTTGCGGACCACAAAATACTGAAAAAGCCATATGGTTGTCTGCAAGAGGCCTATCAAATTTAAAATATTTAGATTTTAGTTGCACTTTGTGCTATTAAAGGAGTTATCTGGTTTCCAGTATTGTTCACCTATCCGTAGGGTTAGGTATCAATATCAGGTTGTCGGGGGCCCAATTATAATTGCCCAGGTATAATTACAGCTTCTCAGTTCCTTTCACTTCAAGTGGGACGGAGGACCTCTAATTACACGGCTTGCTGCTTCAATGTCTATGGCGAGCAGGTAAACAGTGCAGGCCACTGAATTCTCTTCAAGCAGCTGATTGGCAGGGTGGTGGGAGTTGGGCTCCCACCTGTCTGTAACCTATCCTATGTTTAGGTCATCAATATAGGAAACCAGACAAGCCCTTTAACAAAATGTGAAAAATGTGAAAATGTAAAGAATTTTTTTTTCTTTTTTAGGTGTTTTTGGATAAAGAAAAAACTAAATTAAAAATTACATAAAAATAAATCCCAGTGTATCACCAAAAAGACCTATAAGTGATTTAAATAAACTGAAGGGAAAAAAAGTTATGGCTTTTGCAAAAGCATTTCCTGAAAAATAGACAAAGCGCCCAGTCAGGAAGGATTTAGTCCTGTCTTTAAACATGGCGCCCACTCGCATTTGCAACAGGCGCCATAGGCACCCGGTTTCTGCTGTTTAAAATAGCCATAAAACTGATTGCATACATCTGTAAAGAATAAATCAAGGCAACTGGACTTACAGTAAGTCCACTTGTCTTGATTTATTCTTTACAGATATACCATGACCTGGATAAATGAGAACCTTTACAGACTGATTGCATACATTTCCACCTTCAGATGCCGTGGTCAAAAGTGACCATGGCATCAGAGCAGTCTGGAAGAGGGAGCTGCGCGCTTCTGCTCTGGTAACAGTGTTACCCGGCTGAGATCCGGGAACCCGTTACACTGATCTAATAGCCCAAAGCCTATCTATTAGAGGAATATACCAATACAGACCACTAGGTGGCAGAAATGTATTGTTATATTGAAAATGAAGTGTTCAATGATGGCGATATAGCCACCAATGAACACAATAAGCATTCTAATAATTGCCAGTTATAGTTACCCAGGGTGACTTAAAAAAGTAAAAAAAAAAAAAGTTTTTAAAAACATAAAAAAAATAAAAGTTCAAATTACCCCCCTTTCCTTAAAATAAAAATACTTAACCAATAAAAAAATAAACATCATGGGCATCACCGCATGTGAAAATGCCTATACAATTAAAATATAACAATATTAATGGCATACGGCAAATGGCGTAACAGGACAATTAAATAAAAAAATGCCAATTCACAATTTTTTGGGACTTTCCCCAAGATTTTTTTTTATAAAAAGTGATCAAAAACTCACATACACTTCAAAATGGTATCACTGAAAAGTACAGATGGGCCCGAAAATATATATTTTTTTCTCACGGCTTTTTTTTTTGTATTAAAACGTAAGAAATATTATAGTGTGGTATAGTTGTAACCGTAATGACCTGGAGAATGATGATAGGTCAATTTTACAGCATAGCGAACGTTGTAAATGATGCCATTGTAAAGTACAACTTGTCCCACAAAAAATAAGCCTTCATAAGGCTATGTGAACAGAAAAATTAGAAAGTTAGGACTATGGGAAGGCGGGGAGTGAAAAACAAAAATGGAAAATCTTTAGGCAGGGTTCACATCGGTGTTATAGAATCCCATTATAGAACCTTAATGGTCCGGTAATGTCCACCATATACAGCACTGCATACTATAAGAACTGGAGAGCTTAGTCTAATAATCCATCTCTTTGTATATTCCATTGGCCTAAATGCGTTTAGTTACCTACAGCTTGGCTTCTAGAATATAATTAGCAGGGTTGGATTTACAGAGCACACAAATTGTGTAAAATCAGGTAGATATTAACAATGTTAGGATATTATTTTAGTAATATGTGCAAAGCTTTCCTTTGATATCTGGCAGCACTCCATCATCTAAATGATAAAACTGTATTGTTTATAACCATATTACAAAATGTATTCAACATGTTAAAATAGGATGTGAGAGTTTTATGAGCAAATCAAAAATACCACATGCTGTGAAGAGTACATTAAAGTGGAAGCAAGAGGCATTTCCTACATTAAGAGCCTATTAACAGCATCATAAATGAAGGTTTAATATTATTGGATCTTTTTATGATACAGCTTTACAGAGGTTGTATATCCATATGTTACCTTCACTCCTTGTGTATACACAACAGTTCCCTAATAAGATTAGTCAGGCATTGAACCAATAGTGCAATCAACTTAAAGTGTATCAATTCAGATAACTAATAATAAGCTGCCATATATGTATACATGAGCGATAATGCTATATCTGACCATTAAATTACTTGTATGTGCCATTTTAGTAGTAACTCTAGAAAAAGGGAAATTTTCTTTGAATATGATATATTTAAAAAGTTGTTATATTTACCTGTAAAATTGATTAATATTAAGCAGTGTGAAAAGTTAAGCTGGTCATAAACTTTAAATAGCGGTTGGCTGAACTCTTGTTTTTCTGTTGTCCCCCCCCCGCATACTTATCTTGGTCAAGCATGCATATGTTTTAAATAGGGTGAAGGGAGTAAGTTGCCGCCAGAGACCTCTGGTGGTGATATATCTCTCGTGAGAACACAAGGATTGGACATGTTGAAATCCAGCAGATCATAGAAGCGGCATAGAAATTGGATGGTTAGTTGGTCCCACAAAAAAGGGCGGAATTGACTAAGAAGTATGTATGGCCATCTCTAGTGGTTGTATGGTCTGTATGTCTGTGGAAATGTGGACTAATCTCTTGTTATCACACATGCTACATCAGTGGTTGGTGAACAAAGACAAATGGAGATATAGTAGACATGACTTTGTCATTTAATGGATTGTGCACAAAAATGGCCCTTGAAGTTAAAGGGATTAACCCACTGATGTTGGTGTGGATCATTGTTTGAATATGCTATCCAGACTGCTGGGATTCCCCTCTTATATTTTTGATTAGGGAGCCTCACTTCTCTGAGTTGCCTCACCCACCTGCTATACAAGGAACTACAACACAGTCCATTCACTTATTCCCTGGATAGGTAGGGGTCACAGAGGGTGGCTCCCGACAATCATAATTTTATGACATATTCTACCAATATGACCTAACATTATATTATATGAATACTTCTTTAAGATATTTATATGTAACTTGAGAAACATACATTGTTTTGCTCAGCTGTTAAATGGTAGTTACCCAGGAACAGCTGGATTATATGTTCTAAAGCCCTTTTTTGCGTGTATTAGTGGCAAAAAAAAAAGAAGTATTTGCCGTTGTGTGGTGAAGTGAGAAAATTACAGCCCTTTTTGGCATGTATTTGTGGCAAAAAATATATATTTGCCGTTCAGCGGTGCAGTTATATTTTCTAAAGCCCTTTTTGGCGTGTATTAGTGGCAAAGAATATATATATATATTATTTGCCGTTCAGTGGTGCAGTTAGATGTTCTAAAGCCCTTTTGTGGCATGTATAAGTGGGAAAAAAGGCCTATTCGCCGTTCAGGGGTGCAGTTAGATGTTCTAAAGCCCTTTTTGGAGTGTATTAGTGGCAAAAAATATATAGATTTTACGTTCAGCGGTGAGTTATATATTCTAAAGCCCTTTTTGGCATGTATAAGTGGAAAAAAATAAGGGCCTATTTGCCGTTCAGCTGTGCAGTTATATGTTCTAAAGCCCTTTATGGTGTGTATTAGTGGGAAAAAAGGGCTTATTAGCCATTGTGTGGTAAAGTGAGAAAATTAAAGACTTTTTTGGGGTGTTTTAATTTCCTTTTTATTTATTTATTTGATCTAACAGTATGTCAGACAGAGAAGTGGCCCTGCAAAGGGGAGGGGCTGAGGCGCCTAAATGTTTGTGGCACAGGCACAGGTTGCAGCAGAGTAAGGGGGTGTGGTAGCAGGAGTCGCAACGAGAGGCTGAACTCCCGGTGTCATCTAGTGGTCGTGTCTTGACCAGCTACCCAGCAGTTCTTGAATTATTGGCTCGGTCATCCACTTCATCCCAAGTCAAATCAGACACCACCAGCCAAGAGTCGGTGGGTTCGTCAGACATAGCCTTTAGCATGGCCCGGTAGCAGACCTTGTGCCCTCACCTGTCCCCAACCTGCCTCTGTCCTTGTCTGTTTCCTCAGCCAGAGAAGTATTATATGCTGTGGGCTCAGCTCCACTATACAGCAAGGGAGAGCTACTAGAGGACAGTCAGCAGCTACTGGCCAGCTAAGATGTAGAAGAGACATCCACTGCTTCCTCCGGTAGGCGGGCAAGTAGTGATTAGGAGAGTGGCGTGGGAGCTGGTGTTGCAAGCGGTCAGGCTCCTGATCCAGAGACCGTTGAGGAGGACATCAGTGACGTGCAGACAGTACTCGATGATGATGATGTAGCTGATCGCACTTGGGAGGCGGGTGAATAAAGGGCTTCAACATTATTGGGAGAAGAGGGTGGCAGCTTGCCCGTGAGGCAGCGGTGGAGCCAGCAAGTCTCTAGCAAGTCCGGGAGTGAGCAGGGTGGCAGCAGTGCAAGGTCGGGAGCCAAACGTGCCCGGGGTAGACTGCTTTGCTGGAGGTTACCAGGCCCGGAAATTAGTGGTGCAGGGGTTCACGGAAGCAGTGGTGGTAGCAGTCAGTCAGTGCAGAGTGTTGGGGGTAAAATCACCTACTCGGCGGTGTGGTATTTTTTTTTAAGCCTCCAGAGGAATTGAACATGGCCATTTTTAGAATCTGTAGGCAGAAGGTGAAGCATAGCCAGGGTGCCAATGTTGGCAACACGGCCCGGCTTCAACATATGCATCGTCACCATAAAGTGGCCTGGGAGAACCGTGGCTCTGATGTGGTGGTCCAGCCTGCCGCAGCTATTGCTGCATCACCCAGTGGCATGCACCCGATTTCAGGCAGTCAAGGCTCCACCACCTCAGCCGAAGGGAGCTGTCTGTCCTTCCCATCATCTGTAGGTCCTGATGCTCCTGTTCCTCCCCCTCCTCGTTCTCCTCATCAGTCATTCCCTCAGCAATCGATCACCATAGCGATTGCCAAGAGACAACAGTATGTGTGCACTCATCCAATGGCACAGAAGCTGAATATGCTTCTGGCCAAGTTGCTGGTGCTGCAGTCCCTCCCTTTCCAAGTGGTGGATTCAGCAGAACTGATGGCTTGTGCAGAGCTGAAGTGGAGAGTCCCAAGCCATCATTTCTTTGCCAAAAATGCAGTACCAGCCCTGCACATGTATGTAGAACAGAAGGTGGGCCAGTCCTTGAGCCTGTCGGTGTCTGCTAAAGTGCACGGCAGCATCGACGTGTGGAGATGTAACTTCGGTCAGGGACAATACATGTTCTTTTTGGCCCACTGTGTGAATGTGGTTCCTGCCAAGCCAGACCAGCAACGTGACCAGGTGACGCTGCTTCTGCCTCCACGTTCTCACGCCGTTGGTCCTGCGACAATGTTCAACTCTGCCCTTCTTATCCTCCACCATGTCCTCAGCCTCCAATGCAAGGGCAATTCACAGTGCCCCTCCAGCATACGACATGTGCAGGGCACGGTAGTGCCATGCTGTTCTGCACCTCATTTGCCTGGGCGAATGGAGTCATATAGGGGAGGAACTGCTCCATGTCCTTCATCAAGAAATCAAATCCTGGCTTTCTCTGCAACAACTCAAAATTGGAACCATGGTGACCGACAATGGGAAGAACATGGTGTCGGCACTGCGTCGAGGTGGGCTGAGCTATGCGCCTTGCATGGCACACGTGTTCAGTCTGGTTGTCAGGAGGTTCCTGAAGTCCTCCACCCATTTGCAAGACATCTTAAAAATGGCCAGGAAACTTTGCATGCACTTCCGCCACTCATACACCGCCAAGCACACCTTCCTTGAGCTGCAGCAGAAGAAGCGCATCCCCCAGCTGTTCCAGATCAATCAGCAGAAACTTTAGTCTAGAGTCCCTGATGAGCAGCTTTCTTCACCCGCCTAGTGAAGAAACTACTCACCAGCAGCAGCTAGACCTGGAGCAGGACCTGAACCAGCAGGTGGTGGCATACTTGGACAGCAACCTGCCACCCCACATTGAAGATCTGCTGTACTACTGGGTGGCCAAACTGGATTTGTGGCCGCAACTGGCAGAGTTTGCGCTGGAAAACCTGTCCTGCCCGGCCAGTGGTGTGGCATTAGAGTGGGTGTTTAGTGCGGCGGGGGCCATAGTTAACCCATGAAGAACTTGTCTGTCCACCCAAAATGTGGAGAGACTAACCTTTCTCAAGATGAATCAGGCATAGATCAGGCAGGATTTCCACCTACCAATGCCTGATGCATCAGACTAGATCATCCATGGTGCCACACCAACACTTTGACAAAAGAGACAGGTTTCTTCTGGCTACCTGCCCCAGCTACTATTCTGATGCTGCCACACATCTGATGTAAAGTTCTCCTTCTTTTACCCACCATCTTCAGCTGGTATTGGTATTTCCACCCACCTCCACACTCCATAACCGGGTCACTCTGTGGTCTCCTGATGCTGCTGCCACATCCACACTATGTTGTACAAGAGTAATAGTGGCTCTCCCAGATTATTCCCTGGAGTGGTGCTCTTGTCGGAGGTGGTTCACCTAACCACTGATGGGCATGTAATTATTAGAAGTAAGAAAAGTCGACAGGCACTCTATCTGGTTTTTGAAGATATTTATTAATGGATGTTTGTACAGAGTTTTGTTAAAATGCTAATTTTTATTCATTAAAAATTATAAAAAAATATTGGATTTGTTAATTTGTTGTTTGGGATGGGGGATGTGTGGTGTGATCTGGGTATTTAGAAGGTGTGACCTAATAGTATTGCTCCGGTGTGGGGGGCTTGGGTTGTGTGTGGTGATGGTATTGTCACCCAGGTAGTGAGGTAATAATGTCTAATCGTGAGGAGTAAATAATCAAAAAGTGTGAAAAAATTTTGAAAAATATAATCAATGCGAATTTTTCGATGAACATAAATCAAACTAATTATTGTGATGGAATCAAGTAAAAGTATAGAAAAAAAATAAATTATAAGGATAAGAATCCAATAATGTCCAAGAAATTGTCCAAAAAGGTAAAAAATATGTGTGTTGAGAATTAAAAATTAAAACAGAGCTGACAAAAGGGTCTGAAGTTAGTCCAGTACCGTTAATTTGCAGGCAAAATTAGTCTCCTGTCAGAAACAATCGGTTTGTTGTATAAAGTTCGCTTTTGGTTTATTGCTGGTGGCGTCCCACACAGCAATTGTTTGTACTCACCCTACGGTCCAAGTTGGGTACCTCTTTTGGTAGAGCGGTAGCAGATACGATCTTCCTGACGGTTTGTTCGCACACACTGTATGTCCCGCGCTTTTTCTTGCTGGGTCGGCGTCTGGTAGAGTGGTAGCCGGTGCGATTTTTCTGGCGGTTTGTTCGTGCACGCTGTGTGTTGCGCGCCTTTTCCTGCTAGATCGGCGTCTCACGTGACCTACCACGTGGTTGTTGGCCGTTCAGTTTGTTAATTTTCTTCTTCGTATTTTATGCCTCGTATGAAAATTTGCAAAGGATTCCTTATGTAATTGCGATGGTCTGAGGTCCTTTTACCAAAGGCGTGGGTTTTGATGGGTAGTTGCAAAATGATGCCAAGTTGCCATACGCGTTTCGAGGTGTTCCTACATCTTCATCAGTGGCCATATTGGATTCATTAGACTGCCCTCTTTTATACCCACTTCTTTATTGTCCCACCAAAAAACCCGGCCTGGATATTGCTAATTGGAGTTGGGCATGTAGCTTAGTGTTGTTAATTGTCATGTTTTAGAGAAAAAAAGTTAGTTTGTTTGCAATTTTTTTCTCTTTCGTTTTAATGTTAATCTGTGTCGGTCTTATTTGATGTCTTGTTAAGATGTGATTCTTTTTTGCGGGGTATTTCTTTCTCTGTGTTGTCTTTTAGGATGTTGTGATTGGCTTTTTTGAGGTTTTGTTGCCAGGGATTGGATGTTTGTGTATTTGTAGATTAAATGGTACAAAAAACGCAGGTGCAGTTTTGATGCGTTTTTTTGGGGGTATGTGCGTTTTTTGTCTGATTGTATTATTTTGAATACTTATTGTGCTAATAACTCTAATGTTTTTGTTTGGTTCCTGAAGTATTGGGATTCAAAATATTGATGGTTATCATAGATAATTAGATTATTTTTAATCTAGGATTTTTTTTTGTCTTTTTCCTATATTTCATGTCTTTGTTTATCTTTTCTTTACATTGTCTATGTCCATATTGTTTGATTGGATCTGGATATTTTTTTGGGGGTCCTTTGGTCTCTTTTTTGGGGTTCTGTTTCTTAGTTTATTGATATAATATGATGTTTTGATTCTTGGAGATTGAGCATTTATGCTTTTGTGTTTGTTTAACACATAAAACGCAAGTGCGGTTTCAATGTGTTTTTTTGGGGTATGTTAGTTTTTTGGGGGGTATGTGTGTTATTTTGTTTGTATTGTTTTGAGTTCATATAGATTTTCTGAGATGAGAAGGGGTGAAAGGTTTTCATGGTTAAATAGAATTTTCATGGTTAACAAAGTTTTAGTTGCTTTCCTGGTTAATACAGGTTCAGTTGTTATGCTTAGCATATTTTTTACTATTTTTTTCAGTTTTTTTATGTGGTTGATGGTCTCATCCACTTGTAGTCTTGTCCTAAGGGAGCATCAGGGGAGTATATATGAGACGTTGTACAAATAAAAATTTGTATATATTTAAATGGGGTTGTATATATTAAAAATTGAGGCGAAATACCCATATCAAGGAACGGACGAGGTGCTGGTACACAGCCGGACACTCGTCTGTCTGTCAAAGTGGGGTCACACCTTCTAAATACCCAGATCACACCACACATCCCCCATCACAAATAACAAATCCAATATTTTTTAATAATTTTTAATGAATAAAAATTAGCATTTTAACAAAACTCTGTACAAACATCCATTAATAAATATCTTCAAAAACCAGATATAGAGTGCCTGTCGACTTTTCACACATCAACACTGCCACCTTGCCACTCTGTGTTCTCCTGATGCTGCTGCTACCTCAACACTATGTCACCTTGCCACTCTGTGGCCTCCTGATGCTGCTGCCACCTCTTCACTATGTCACCTTGCCACTCTGTGGTCTCCTGATGCTGCTGCCACCTCTTCACTATGTCACCTTGCCACTGTGTGGTCTTCTGATGCTGCTGCCACCTCCACACTTTGTCATCTTGCCACTCTGTGTTCTCCTGATGCTGCTGCTACCTCAACACTATGTCACCTTGCCACTCTATGGCCTCCTGATGATGCTGCCACCTCCACACTGTCATTGTGCCACCCTGTGGCCTCCTCCTGATGCTGGCGCTACCTCCGCACTCTATCATTGTGTCACTCTGTGTGCTCCTGATGCTGCTGCTGCTGCCACCTCCAGACTCTGTCATTGGGCCACTCTGTGGTCTCCTCATGCTTCTTCTACCTCACCACTATGTCATAAGGCCACTCTGTGCACTTCTCATGCTGTCCCCACCCTCCTCACTTCATGACTGGGCCACTATTTTGCCTTTCGGCCTGGATGACATTATTATTTTATTGACCCTTCTTCTGATCTGTCAAAAGGAAGGAAAAATGAGACGCACAACAGATCCTGTCTATGTAACAGCTGTAAGGCCTGCATGACATGATCCCTATTTTGCATAAGAATTGGCTTATGATTTAGTAGCCAAAATCAGGAGTGGGTACAAAACACAGAAAACATGCAAATATTCCATTCATGTGCCATCTCTGTTTTGGATCCACTTTTATTTTTTTTTGGGCTTTAGCAATACTGATGGATTACTGACCAAATGCTGACCAAGTGAAGGCGGATGCTCCACAGACAGGATCCATTTCTTGGGGTTAGTGCTCTGACGGATCATAGAAAGGGCAAAACATATGTTTAGTTTACCGGTAAACTGCTTTCCAGGAGTCCGGAATGACAGCACCCATGGAGGATGTCCTTACTGGTTTCTGTTGGGACAGGAAGAGAGACAGTTTAAAGGGCCCCTCCCCACCCCCTTGCTCCAGTGTTTATAACTTACTACACCGGATAGGCTGCCACATCTTTATTTCAAGAACAAGTGTTACTTCACACTGTATACAGTAGCAGTACAAATATACAAACCAAAAAAGTGTCCCGGAGGGAACAGAAAATGGGGGGGTAGTATTGGGTGCTGTCATTCCGGACTCCTGGAAAGCAGTTTACCGGTAAACTAAACATATGTTTCCAGGACGTCCTCCATGACAGCACCCATGGAGAACTAACAACTTAGAACGCCATTTAGGGGGGGACCACTGCTTGTAGGACCTTACGGCCAAAAGCCAAGTCCTGATTGGCCATAGAGTCCAGTCTGTAGTGTCTGACGAAGGTAGTGGAGGAGGACCAGGTTGCCGCTCTGCAGATCTGGTCGATGGAAGCTCCAGCCTTCTCCGCCCAGGTTGCGGACATGGCTCTGGTGGAATGAGCCCTCAACGTTATGGGGCAGGATGAACTCTGCAGTCTATAACATTCCCTGATGGTCTCCTTGATCCAGCGGGCTAAAGAGGATTTAGAGGCTTTGCTCCCCTTGTTCCTACCACCGAATTGGATGAGGAGGTTCGCTGACTTTCTCCAGGATTTTGTCCGCTTGATGTAGGCGAGGACCGTTCTTCTTACATCAAGACAGTGGAACCGCTCCTCCTGTATGTTTTTGGGGGAGGTACAAAACGAAGGGAGAATTATCTCCTGTTCTCTGTGAAACGTTGAGACAACTTTGGGAAGAAAGGAATGATCCAGCCTAAGAACTATCCTATCGTCTAGGACTTTCAAAAAGGGGTCCCTAACTGACAGGGCCTGAATTTCGCCTATCCTACGAGCAGTAGTGATGGCTATTAAAAACACCGCCTTGAGGGATAGAAGTTTGATGGGAATGTCCTCGATAGGTTCGAAGGGAGCATCACATAGGCCATTTAGAACTATATTTAGATCCCACTCAGGGACTGTTTGTCTCAGGGTGGGCCGTATTCTGGAGACTGCTCTGACAAATCTCTTGACCCACCTATGTTCTGCCAATGGTATATCTAAGCAGCAACTTAAGGCTGAGATCTGTACCTTGAGGGTACCTGGTCTTAGACCTATATCGAACCCTTTCTGGAGAAAATCTAGTATAATGCCTATGGATGGATTACTGGACCCTGGATGATTCTGAACTAGCCAAGATGAGAACTTCTTCCATATTTTGAGATATATGGCTGAAGTCACCGGTTTACGGCATTGCTGCAGTGTTGATATTACCTGATTGGAGAGACCCTTCTTCCTCAGGGTTTGCCTCTCAGGATCCAAGCAGTCAGTCTCAGCTTGTTGAGATTGGGATGCTCCAGAGGTCCCTGCGTTAACAGATCTTTCCTGTCTGGAAGGGGGTACGGGTCTTTGATCGACATTTCCCTCAAGATGGGATACCAAGCTCTCTTGGACCAGTCTGGTGCGACCAGGATCAGAGTGGTGGTACTGGTCCTCATCTTCTTTAGGACTGCCGGGATTAGGGGAAAAGGAGGAAAAGCGTAGGCCAGTTTCATGTCCCAATTCTGGGCTAAGGCGTCTACTGCCACTGGGTTTTCGCTGGGGTTTAGTGAGTAAAAACAGTCCAGTTGAGAATTCCCCCTGGATGCGAAGAGGTCTATTTCTGGATAACCCCATAGCTGGCAGACCTGTCTGAAGACCTGTTTGTTCAGATTCCATTCTCCCGCGTCTATCCTGTGACGGCTTAGGAAGTCGGCTCTCGAGTTCTGAGACCCCTTTAGATGGGTTGCTGAAATGGACCGAACCTCCCTTTCTGCCCATATGAAGATTTGATCTGCTAGATCCTGAAGGAGCGGGCATCTGGTACCGCCCTGTCTTTTTAGATAACATACCGTAGTAATGTTGTCGGATAGGATCCTGACATGTTGATCCTTGAGGAGATGTTTGGCTGCTGTCAGAGTCTTCAGCACTGCCTTCAGTTCCCGGTAGTTTGAGGATCTTATCCTGTCTTGAAGGACCCAGGACCCCTGGAAGAGATGCTGGTCCACATGCCCCCCCCAGCCATTCAGACTCGCGTCCGTGGTGACGGTTATGGCTGGAGTCAAATTCCACGGGACTCCTTTCTCCAGATTCCCTGGTTCTGTCCACCAGGACAGGGATTTTATCACTTTTCCCGATATTTTCATCCTGGAGTTTAGAGAACGGTGGTCTCTGTTCCAAGCTGTCAAAACTGCATTCTGGAGGGTCCTGGAGTGGAATTGGGCCCAGGGTACTATTGAGATGCAGGAGGTCATCAGACCCAGGATCTGCATGGCTTCCCTGATCGAGTGGGTTTTCCTCTTTTTGAACAACTCTATCTTTTGTCTCAGATTGGTCTGTTTTCTCTCTGGAAGAAATGAGTGTTGCATTCTTGTATCCAGGAGAGTGCCTAGGAATTCCTTTCTTGTGTCCGGTATCAAGTCGGATTTCGGGTAGTTCACGATCCACCCCAAGTCCTTGAATAGGGCTAAGGTTTGGTGGATGTCCCCCATCAATTTTTGAACCGAGTCTGCTATCAGCAAGAAGTCGTCCAGGTAGGGCACGATTGTAATTGTATTCTGGCGAAGGAAGGCCATCATTTCGGATACTACCTTTGTGAATAGGCGGGGGGCAGAAGAGATACCGAACGGCAGGCACTGGAACTGGTAGTGAGAGGTCTCCTTCCCGTACCTGACCGCAAACCTTAAGTACTGATGGTGTTGGGGATGTATGGGGATGTGGTAATACGCATCCTTGAGGTCCAATGTGCAAAGGTGAGCACCTGGAGGGATCAGAGGAGTGGAGGATTTTATTGACTCCATCTTGAACCTGTAGTACGTCACCCACCTGTTCAGAAACTTTAAGTTGATGATTGTCCTCATTGACCCGTCTGGCTTCTTTACAAAGAAAAGTCTTGAGTAATGGCCTGTGAACTGCTGGGGAGGAGGAACCTGGGTGATAGCTCCCAGAGCCAGGAGGTCTTGAATATGTGACCTTAGTTGCTGTTGGAGGAGAGGAGATTCGAAATAGGTCACCTGGAACACTTGGGGAGGAGGAGTTCTGAAATCTATCCTGAAGCCGTCCCTGATGGAGTCCAGGATCCATTGATTGCAGGTAACTCTCTTCCATCTTTCCCAAAAGTGACGAAGTCTCCCTCCCACTGGTCTGGCGTCATGGTTTTCCTGTATTGGTGTTGGGGTTGAAGAGGAAACCCCTGCCTCTACCCTTGGGGTAGCTCCAGCGGCCCGATTTTCCTTTCCCTCTATAGGTCCTGGCCTGATTTTGGCCTGAGGGCCTCCGAAAGGGCTGGGGTTTTTTTGGCTTCTCCTCAGGGAACCCCTTCTTGTTATCTGCCGCATTCTGGAGAATAGAGTCCAGAACTGGGCCGAACATAAACGAGCCAGAGAATGGAATGGAGCAGAGTCTGTTCTTTGACGCTACGTCTCCAGACCAGGACTTGAGCCAGAGGGCCCGTCTAGCAGCGTTAGTCTGAGACTGGGACTTGGCTGCGAATCTAATGGTCTCCGCTGAGGCGTCCGCCAGGAAACTAGAGGCCATCTTTAGAAGCGGAAGAGACTCTAGGATTTCTTCCCTGGATGTTCTTGCCCTAAGGTGACTCTCCAGTTGATTAATCCACAAGATTAAGGCTCTGGAAACCGAAGTAGCTGCAATGTTGGTATTAATTGCGGTTGCCCCTGACTCCCAGGATTTTTTCAACAGGCCGTCTAGCTTCCTATCCATGGGGTCCCTTAGCTGTGACGAATCCTCAAAGGGTATTGAGGTTTTTTTCACGACCTTGGCCACCTGGATATCAACTTTGGGAACCTCGTCCCAGAGGTTAGTGTCCTTTGGGTCAAACCGTAGACGATTTTTAAAATCCCTGGGAATAAAGAGCTTCCTTTCGCCGTCAGCCCATTCCTCTGTGATGAGATCTTTAAGATTTTCATTTATTGGGAAGACTTTCTTTCTCCTGACTTTAAGGCCCCCAAACATTTCGTCCTCAACCGAACGGGTCTGATCCTCCTCCTCAATAGCCATGGTCTGTCTAATGGCGGTGAGCAGGGAATCTAAGTCCTCGGACGAAAAGAAGTATCTCCTCTGCTCATTCTGATGGAGGGACTCCATGTCGTCATTGTCTGAGACACATAACCCTACTTCCTCTGAGTCAGAGCCTGACTGGATCCTGGCTTTTTTGGAGGAGGGGGGGGAAGGAGGAGGGGGTGTTTGGCTAGAGGTTGCCGCCTGCACCTCCTCTCTTACAATATCCCTTAGATCTGAAAGCAGGGATGTGCGTTCGTCCCTCATAATTTTGGAGATACATTCTGGGCATAGCTGCTTCTTATAGGACTCTAGCAGCTTTGTTTGGCAGGTCGGGCATTTCCTGCCCTTCTTTTTGGGATCCCCATGAGGCCTGTGCCCTGGTTCCTTAGAGGTCTAAGAGAAAGGGGGGGATAAGGCCATTAGGGAACTGCTGAGCCAAAGACCTATCCCTGTATAAGGTATTACTTACAGGGGCCTGGACGGGGGAGTCTGAGCAAGTTTCAAGTTTGCTGGACGCCTGGACCTCCATGATGCAACCTAGCAGGCTGCCATCTGGCGTCTTAAATAGGGTTCAGTGACTTACCGGTCCGCCCGTCGCCGCCTGACTCCGCCTCCACTTCTTTCCCAGGGGGACTCATTCCAGGGAAGAGTCAACCCCCAGGACATGCGAGACCACCGGATCGGCGTGTCTCCAGCATGCTGCTCGCCGCGTCTGCTCCACAGATCAGCCATTACTTCCGGCTTCCGGTCACGTGAGTGCGGCCAGGAAGTGACGTCAGAGGAGGCAGGAGCCGAAGCCGAGCCCAGAGCTCCGATGGGGAGAAGCGGCAACAGCGTCCCCGATTCCGGCCGGCCAGAGAGCGAATCGGGGATTTAACCAGGGGACCGCTTCCCAGAGTGGTGCTGGTTCGGGGGCCTGCCGAGTCTGAAGAGGAGAGGTAGGAACCCCCCGACCAGACTCGCCCCCGTTCCCTACCTAACTTTCTAGGAGAGAGCTGTCTACTCCTCCTATCCCTGTTGGGACAGGAAGAACACTGGAGCAAGGGGGTGGGGAGGGGCCCTTTAAACTGTCTCTCTTCCTGTCCCAACAGAAACCAGTAAGGACATCCTCCATGGGTGCTGTCATGGAGGACGTCCTGGAAATAATCAGTGACATCAACACAAACTTACTGCTGACACCCTCTCCATTCTGTCGGGGGGAAGGGGGGGCTCTACTTGTATAAGCGTTTAATAGAACAGGTTCTGTAAACATCTATTTGAAATCAGCTGATGACAGTGTAAAAGGAGTGCGCTTCTTCTTGACGCTAACATTGACCTGTAAGGCTGAGTTCATACTTGAGTTATTTGGTCAGTTTGGGCCCCGTAACTGCCTAAATATGTGAAGTGTGCCGTGATTATAAGAGCGACACCTGTCATGTGCATGTCATACTGAATCTACCACAGCAGACTCACTATGCGTGTTACTGCAAGGCACAGTGTTCTACACAACGATAAAGGCTCTCTGCAATCAGGAAATAGCTGGGTTTTTTTCCGTGATTCGCCGCGAATAAATTCGGATTGAACCAAATTTCTTCGAAAAATTCGGCGAACCAGCTGAATCGAATTTTTGAGAAATTCACTCATCTCTAGTTAGGATGTGTTCCTGACATATATAACTACACTATACGGTACATTTTTTATTGGTAGCGTAATGAAAAGTAAATCAATTTACGAACATGGCAATCCTCATCTTAATTCTTAACTTAAACAGTAGCAAGAAACTTTTAACTGACCTTTTATACGCTGCAATGTTTATATCACACAAGTTTAGAATTACTGCATTTGTATTATGGGTTTGTCCCATTATGGGTTTGTCCCATTATGTTAGAATATCTGGCTGCTATTAGGCAAATATGCTGGGGTTTGGCCGGACAGGCAAAAGCTGACCATACACAGAAGATGAAAGTCTGCCCAAATTGCCAATTTTTAACCATTTTGCCAATCAACATTTTCTATAAAAAAGTGATCTCTTGTGTTTGATTTATTCATCTTTTATCAGCGCATTTCGAGCCAGTGTATTTACCTTTTTTTAAAACTACATCCCTGATGAGCCTTCTTTAGTCTTACACGTTCAGTGTCTGACATATAACTGGTTATCTGTATTGTGGTCGATCCTAATGTTAAAAGAATCTGTCACCGCGAAATGCAGTACAGTCTGTAGGCAGAATGTTTACAGCAGGGGAGCTGAGCAGATTTATATACAGTTTTATGGGAAAGGATTCCTAAAAATATTTATACATTAAAATTTCTGCTCTGTCTGAACTTATGTCCACCCTGTGTACAGCTATCAGTACACTGACAGCTATCTATGTATACACACTTAGGCCTCATGCACACAACCATATGTATTTTGCGGTCCGCAAAAAACAGATCCGCAAAAAATACGGATGACATCCGTGTGCATTACGTATTTTGCGGAACAGAACAGCATGCCCCCAATAGAACAGTACTATCCTTGTCTGTAATGCGGACAATAATAGGACATGTTCTATTTTTTTGTGGAACGGAAATATGGACATACAGAAACGGAATGCACAAGGAATACCTTCCATGTTTTTTGCGGACCTATTGAAATGAATGTTTCCATATACGATCTGCAAAAAAACTGAACAGACACAGAATGAAAATACGATATAACAAGTATATCGTAGCTCACCCGTACCCGGTCTGTGGTCAAGGTGCTCTGTTTTTAGATGATTCACCCTATCATCCATAATTGGTATTGAAATGTATAAAGTAAAAACAGGCACTCACCATCTGGTCTAAATAAAATGTCGTATTTAATAGGTAGTACCGTAATATTTTATAAGTAATATAATAAAATATTATAATAAAATAAAATATGAACCCCTAGCTAATTACATTTATTGATTGTTGCTGCTATATATAACGTGTATTGGAGGATATAAGTATATAGTAGGGTGGTGAGTATACCTATTCCCTACCGTTGATAGAACTGCTGGATGTACTTAACGTGATTTAGTGGAAAACAAAAGTTATTGCGTGATTCTTATAGAATTAGGAACAAATATATAGATATAAAAATAAAGATATAAATATAAAAACATTAGTACAACATATGCAAAATTGTGGTAAAAAAAAAGTCCCAAAAAAAGCCATGTAGGAAATATCAAAAAGTTGTCAGTACCGCTTGTTATATTTGCAATCAAAAATGTGATTTGCCAGACGTGAGTAGGTTATTATGTCATATACCTGGAGTCTCCCTGGAGACTGGGTGATATTAGTGGGGCTGGCATCTGGGGCGTCACCGTCCATTCGGTGGTCAGCAGACTTGGCTCCTCTGTCTGTGCACCTATATAAGTAGGTAAGCCGTGTCGCAACCTCAAAGATGCCCGGTACGTTGCAGACTCCGGACTGTGTGATGCGCGGACCTCGGCGTCCCGCGTGATCCTACGATGCAGTCTCCAGACTATGCGATGCGCAGACCTCGATGTCCCACGTGATCCGGCCAATAAGCGCTGTCATGTTATATTGCACTTGATGCAGAGAAAGTCAGGTGATGACGTTTCAGTGATTCTGCAGGATCTTTCAAGAGCTCAGTCCTTTTAATAAAAAACTAAAATACAATAGATAATGTCTTTAGATATCTTGTATAAAGTTTTAGGAGGGTAATTCTCTATTCCGAAACAGTCAGACGCGTTTCGAGGTAACAACCTCTTCCTTCCTCGAACAGCAACTAAATGTAATTAGCTAGGGGTTCATATTTTTTTTATATTATTATTATTATTATATTTTATTATATTACTTATCAAATATTACTACCTCTTAAATATGACATTGTATTATTTAGTCCAGATGGTGAGCGCCTGTTTTTACTTTATACAGAATGAAAATATGTTTGTGTGCATGAGGCCTTACACAGAGAATGCTATAAATCATTGATAACACCTCCCCTGTGTACAACTATCAGTGACTGACACCTATCTATGTATACACACTTACACAGAGAATGCTATCAATCACTTATAAGACATCCCTGTGTGCAACTGAACTCAGAAAGAGCTGAGATTTTAATGTACAAATGACAAGTCTTACTGAATCTTTTCTCTTCTAGCCATAGATGCAGCTGGTGGCAGCTGAGGATGGAACTGAGCATGTGTGACCACCTCATGTTATTGAGGTAGACTGAGAAATAAGAACAAACAGCAGGTGGCACTATACAAATAGGTTTTATTGAATAACCCAGCAGCTGTACTAAATGTTCAATTACTTGCACTTATAAAACTATTGAGATCCAGGTGCTGGTTTAAAAAATGTAGAATATTTTCCATGGGACAACCCCTTTAAATATAGAGTTGTAGCTGACTTTAACTTGACTTTTGCAATGTCTTTTTTTTTTTATATGTGTCAAAGTCAAGTTTGCTGCAACAGTGTATTTAACTCCAATATTAGGTACCGATGTTTGCTACATCTGTATTTACAGTGATGACTTTAATTAACAATTGTGATGTTACTTAGCATCCGAGGTTATTTATTACTCTATGCTTGATAATCTTAGTGATATTGTATCTTGTGCCTCAACCCCATGGCTCAGAGACAAATTAGTCACCATTACTGTCCTCTGTAGATGAAGGAGGCTCCAGGCACATGCACTGTTGACACAGCCATTTCTAGCTATGAATATTTATGAATTTAAATCAAAAGAGCTGCATTTTTATGATGTTCTAATGATGCTGAAGAAGTGATGTGATTCACAAAAGAGCTTGCATTTTAAGCAGGGCATTTGATGATTTTACTAATGAACATTTCACTTACATTATATGTCGGCAACTTGGTTATATTTCAGGGTGTAAGTTTCATTACATGGTTGTTTTTAATTAATTTTATTACTTTCTTGCAGTATAAATTCCAGCTGGAATTTGATGTGACTGTTTCAGATCTGTTTTAGAAATTGTAAAATATAAAAATGTATTTCAAGCGACATATAATGACATATAATGAAGCAAGATAATGTTGGCCACTTAAATACCTGGACATAAGTAATTGCCTTAATATGTGACATGGAAATGGATAAAGCTTCCTAATGTCATGTTGCTGTCACATTAAAGTCATGTTGTTGTGCACAGGGGAAGGAACATTGGCAGTTGGTAAGGGAGAAGACACAAAATGCCAAGGTAAGTATATTCCTGGTTTATTTTTTTGTGCACCAGTCCTGGAGGTACTGCAATACCAGGTCAATGTGTGGAGTGGACCCGGGTTATTTTTTTTAAAACAGTCAAAATCCAGAATAAAAAACCTTTAGGGGGGCACATGCACATGGGGCATATGCTCAGAATTTTCCACTGCAGGATTTTAGAGTAGCAGCAAAGTAGATAGACATTCACAAATGGAAAATGTTATGTGATGCAGATTTTAAATACAATACATGGTTTAAATCTTCAAGATCTGCATGTACATACAGTGCATGTACATATGGATGTGGATCCATTGGCAAATTTTCTCCCGATCAGCTGCAGACTCAACAGCGTATGTTTTACAGCACAATAGGTCTCATTTGGATATTCTGATAGAGCCAGCGGTCTCTGTTATTCTTCTATTACCGAATCTGACAATTTAGGTTTAGCCACAATTCTGGTAACAAAGAAAAGCTGCCATACAAACTATATTGCCAATGGGACGATCGTGCTAAGGCAGCAGAATACAGGTCCATTCCCAGTATTCTTATTCTTTCTATTAACCCCTTCTTCCCCGGGCCAGTTTTCGCCCTTCTGCCCAGGTCATTTTTTGCTAATCTGACGTGTCACTTTATGTGGTACTAGCTTTGGAATACTTTTATTTATCAAAGCCATTCTGAGATTGTTTTCTCGTGACACATTGTACTTCATAAATTTGAGTAAATATATTTCACCTTTATTTATAAAAAGATCCCAAATTTACCAAAAAATGTTGCAAATTAGCAATTTTCACAATTTCAATTTATCTGCTTTTAAAACAGAAAGTGATACCTCATAAAATATTTATTACTGAACAATCCCCGTATGTCTACTTTATGTTGGCATAATTTTTTAAATGTAATTTTATTTTTTTAGGACATTAGAAGGCTTAGAAGTTTAGAAGCAATCCTTAAAATTTTTAAGAATTTCCAAAACCCACTTTTTAAGGACCATTTTAGGTCTGAAGTCACATTGTGAGGCTTACATAGCAGAAACCCTCCATAAATGACCCTATTGTAAAAACTACACCCCTCAAATTATTCTAAACTGATTTTACAAACTTTGTTAACCCTTTAGGTGTTCCACAAAAATTAAAGAAAAATGGAGATAAAATTTCTAAATTTCACTTTTTTAGCAGATTTTCCATTGTAATCCATTTTTTCTTTAACACGTCAAGGGTTGACAGCAAAAGAAAACTCAATATTTATTACCTTGATTCTGCGGTTTACAGAAACACCCCACATGTGGTCGTAAACTGATGTAAGGGCACACGGCAGGCAGCAGAAGAAAAGGAACACTATAGGGTTTTTGATGGCAGATTTTGCTGGACTGGTTTTTAGATGCCATGTCCCATTTGAAGTCCCCCTGATGCACCCTTACAGTAGAAACTCCCAAAAAGTGACCCCTTTTTTAAACTAGGGAATAAGGTGCCAGTTTTATTGGTACAATTTTTGGCTACATATGATTTTTTGATCATTCATTATAACACTTTATGGGGCAAGGTGACCAAAAAAATTTCAATTTTGGCACAGTTTTTATTTATTTCTTTTTACAGCGTTCACCTGAGGGGTTAGGTGATGTGATATTTTTATAGAGCACATTGTTATGGATGTGGCAATACCTAATATGTATACTTTCTTATTTATTTAAGTTTTACACAATAGCATAATTGAAAGAATAAAATAATGTTTTAGTGTCTCCATGTTCTGAGAGCTATATTTTTTTTAGCTATTTTCTTATGTAGGGTCTAATTGTTTGCGGGATGAGGTGACAGTTTTATTGGTACAATTTTGTTCGACATACGCCTTTTTGATAGCTTGGTGTTGCACTTTTTGTGATGTAAGGTAACAAAAATTGCTTTTTTGACACAGTTTTTATTAAAAAAAATGTATGGTGTTTATCGGACGGGTTGGATCATGTGATATAGTTATAGAGCCGGTCGTTGCGGACGCGGTGATACCTAATATTTTTTATTATGACTTTTTTTACTTGAAACTTTTTATTTATTAAAAACAAATTTTTCAACTTTTTTTTTTCAACTTCATTTATGTCCCACTCTGGGACTTCAACTTTTGGGGGTCTGATCCCCTCTACAATGCATTACAATACATCTGTATCTCCTCGGCACCCGTAGAAGGCAGGTCCCAATATTGTGCAAAGCATTGGGAAGCCTCTGCATGGCATCGGGCTGCCTTGTCGCCCATTGGGTCCGCACCACAGCAGCACGGGGACTCTATGGGCTCACTCACCCACAGCAAACCCCTTCTATGTCGCGGTCATTGCTGAACGAAGCATAGAAGGGGTTAATCCGCCAGCATCGCTGTAAACAGGGATGCCTGCAGATACATTAGGGGCCCAGCTATCAGGGACTGCCGGACCCATGCAGTGATCGTGGTTGCACAGCTCCGGTGCCCGCCCGATCACCATGACGTACTATTACATCAAAATGCGGGAAGTCACTGACTTCCATGACGTAATAGTATGTCGGGAAGGGGTTAATATAGAAGATGGACAGTTACTATGTACTGATAGCGTTCCGGTGTACCCTAGCTTCTCTCCATTTACAGAATACTGGAGTTTAAATTTATCATATTGATGGTGCTGGGATGGAGGCAATGGGAATATATAAATCCCTGCAGATGCTTTCGTTTAATTCCTTAATTTCTGCGGTGCTCGCACACTGTAAGAAAGCCTGCCAGCCTATATATGCTCCCATGGTCATCATTTTTTCCTATCTTGTGCAAGCACGGCCACCGTTGATGGATTGCAGGGTGGTTGTAACCCCTGGATACAAGCAGTGTATAATGTGATGGAAAAATGAATCCAGACAGCAAAGGCGGCAATATGGATAATCACAATATGTTAGCAAGTGCCTTGTATTAACTTTATCTACATGATAAATGCCATTTGCTGAAGTCATGCAGGACTGAACTATGCTGAACTTTGCTGAACGGCAGGTACGGCCATGTTCTGAGCCTCTGTCGCAGAGTCCATCATATTTGATGGTAAAAATAACACTGCATGTAAAATCAAGAACATCTTATTGGAACCTGATGGATCCAGTCATTAGGCACCATAGGGCTACGGTTCTGCAATGATCTGGCTACATGTAGCTTTTGTTACAAATAGAAATGAAAATGAGTGTGTACCAAGCCTTATAGACACAAATAACAGAAATGCTGATATCAATAATAACATTTTCTAATATATAAGGCTACATTTGCATCTTCGTTTGGCCAGATCCAACATGCTGTTCTGGCTGAGAACAGCTTGCCAGAGTTCACCTGAGCTGACGGTGGTGGATATGACCAATTACCGCCGGTCCCTTTAGACTATAATAGGGTCCGGTGGGGATCCGGCCGCTTTCCAGAATGAATGTCGGGTTTCGGCTGGACAAAAGCCAATGCATGTAATGGTTTTAGCCAGTCAAAAGCATACATTTCACCAGATAGTGGCCAGATCCCTGCTGGATCCATTGTAGTCTATGGGGTCCAGTGTTGAACAGTAGTATCCGGCACTGGTGGATCAAAAGAACTCCAGCGGGCTATTTTTGGCTGGATGGGGATAAATGGAGATATGAACGTAGCCTTACGCCTCATGCAGACATCTGTGTCAGTTTTGGATCAGTGGTAACATGGACCGGGTTCAATCCGTGTTTTTTCCTGTGACAGATCTGTGTTGGGTCTGTGGGTCCGTTTTTTGCTGTCTGTGTTTCATTAACACTCAACATCTGAAAAATTATTTTCAAACAATCTCTTGATAATGATCCGTGAAACACGGATGCAACACGGATGGCATCCGTGGTATTCACGGACCTATAGACTATAATCGGCGTGATGGATCCGTGAACACGGACAAAATAGAGCATGCATCCGCGGTAAAAAGAAACGGACCCACGGACCGTGCTGAAACACTGATGTGTGAATTCACACATTAAATTGAATGGGGACGTGTGCTGTCCGTGGAGAACCCGTACAGCACACGACCGTGAAACACTGAGGTCTGCATGAGGCTTTACCCTACACTAACGCCTCATTCACACGTCAGTGAGATTTCCATCAGTGAATCTGAGCCAAAACCAGGTGCGGCTCTAAACACTGAACAGGTGCAGATTTTACCCTTATACTTTATGTCTGTGGAGGCTCCAATCCCGGTTTTGGCTCACAATCACTGATGGAAATCACTGACCAAAACACTGACTTGTGAATGAGGCTTGGAGGTGAAGGAAGGAGAGGAAAAAGGTATAAGAAATACTGATTCCTAAAGGACAAACTGTAAGGGAAGAAAAGACCAGGGTCTGCAGTTTGCTGATCTGATTTCCTGCATTGCTGCCCTTATCTAGCTGAAGATTGCTAATTGCAGATATACAGAGCTTGTGCTGACAAAGACTCTGTGGTCGCTAAATTAACCCACTCCTTGATGGAATAGAAGTCATGGGCAGCAGAATACGCCATTGTATTTCCCAACCTAAAGTGATGGAGAAGCTTTCCTGCCATCGCTTAGTGCTCTGCTGGATAATAACCTCTTATGAGCTGGCGCTTTTAGTACATGGAAAATGTACGGTAGTAACATACATTAGTGGGGCACTCAGTCAGTTTTCATATGTCATTATGGCGAAGACAATATTATCGTATTCAGAGTGCCTGTGAGTGAGCATTTTAGAAGTGCAATGAATAATCTTGTGTCTGATTATCTCTCTACTTTAGGCTCATTCAAATTAATTTAGATTAAATTGGATGTAGCGTCAATGTGTTCTGTGGGATAAGATTTTTTATTTTTTTTTTCATTTGTGTTTGGCTATCAGTAGGAACCAAAGAAAGAGATAATAATAAAATATGGTATGTAATAGAAACTTAAAGGGCCTGCTCGAAAACTTCATTTCATGTATATCATTTCCAATTTTCGTAGGGGTATGAAAGTTAGATCTGTAAAATAGTGAGCAGCTTGAAGCATTGTACCGGAAAGGGCTGTCAAATGAATCTTTATAAAAGAAGCCAAGCAATGGATTGTCAATGCAAAACAAGGGCTTTACGGCAACGAGGGGCTTGCAACAGGATGGACAGTGCCATGTAGCATATAGCCAAAAATGTATTGTCATTTGTATGTAAACTGTGGGGTGTATGATGGGTGGGCCAACCCACATGCTGGTTGTCCCACTGTTTAGGTAGCTCTTAGGTAGGACACCAGTAGACAGAGGACAGTAGAGATGAGTGAATCTTCCAAGATTCGATTCGTTCCGGATTCGCCGCATTTAAAAAAAAGTTTGGTTCTGGTCCGAATCTATTTGTTTCTAACCAATGTTGTTCCAATTGCCCTGAAATTGCTATATAACCCCATCTAGTCCTCTAAAACACAGTTTGTTTTAAAGGAAAAGCTCCTATCTAGTTTTGTTAATTTTCTAAATTTTTTCATTTCCCCTTGCCTGTCCCCTCAGTGTGATACAGGGTCAGGTGTAACTGTATCTACTTTGAACGTTGCGGTTATTGCTTGACCATAACTGACAGCAATTACCTCCTGCCGGTGGTGACAGAACACTATTTATTGCTTATTCGCTGGGCTTTTTTACAACATTCGTCCGAATTGAAGAAGAAAAGACTCGGGTTCGATTCAGAACGAATCTCCGAATCTGCAAATAGTTTTGCTCATCTCTAGTGAACAGTATAACTCACCCTATGTGTCCCATATGTGTGGATATGCCATGTGATTTCTACCGGCCCCATGGAAGACACTAATGGTTTTGGCCTATTATGTCTTCATTAGTGGTGTGTTCTTAATATTTTATCGCAGATAAAGCACACCCTGCTCCTTTGTCTAGTTCCCCAAATGGTTAGCTACTTCCGTTCTTTTGTTTAAGAGCTTGAAATTGTGTAAATGAACGTATGTACTGGAAAAAATTAACATGATGAGAAAATATGTCACAGGCTATATATGTGGGAAGGTGGTCACACATCTTCAGTTACTTCCAGCTGAACACTGGATTGGGCGGCAGCTAATCTTTCCGACTCCACATACACATGAAGTCTCGACTTGGCCTCTAGAAGAGGACACCCCCATACAAATCACATAGTCTATTGGCCCAATTAAAACTAGCAGGTTTTAATATGTATGGGCATCTTTAGTTCTGGGTCCCAAAAGGATTTAATGTATATCTTTTCTTTTTCACTCAATTTAAAGGATTTCCACTGCCCCTATAAAAGCTTCTTCAATAGTACAATTGTACATTTGTGGTCGGATCGGCTATCAGAAAGGTGTCCCTAACCTATCTAACCCTATCTTGCAACAAGCAGTAGAATTGTGCCATAACTGCTGCGGTAGGGCAGCCTAAAGGGGCCAAAAAGCGTAGACCTTGTTTAGAGTAAAACATATACATACCATTACGACACCCGCTTTGAACGCAGAAGACTCTACACGATGAAGGTGCGGAATATACCGTACATATCAGAGACTTTTATATACCTTACCTCTTTGTCACGTGCCGTTGTTTTTGGAGGTAGCTAAAGTTGATGTTTTTAAAGAGCGGTCGGTAGTCCAAAACGATTTACTCCTATGTTGACGAACATATGAACATATTACGAGAAGGTCTGAACCCGGGAGCTGCAGACTGAAATAACAATGGTGAATGTGATGGAAGACTTAATGAAGTCCAACCATTCGCTAAGGGCCCTGCTCAGACACCAACTATTACTGGTAGCAAATACTTCACCTATACTTATTCCCCAGGCCACCGCTTTAATTATTCTTATTTTTATAAAGGACCCAAAAGTTAGAAGATGGCGTATGCCGCTTAACTCTGGTAATGGATCAGGACTTCGTAATCGCCTGTAGTCGTGACAGGACTTTGTAATCGCCAGGCGCGAGAGACCCTAATGGCGGGGCCAGGCACCAGCGAGGGAAGAAACGTAAACCTGAAAGAAAGCAGCTATGTTCATCAGGAGAACGGTATCAGAGCGGTGCACTGACTGCCCTAGAGAAAATACTGAGTAACCATGATGTAGCAATGAAAAGGAAAATGCAGCCTTAAGTGGAAGCCGAAGTGATGTATGAACAGGTGGGTGAACGCAGCTGTGGATGTGAGTAGTGCCTAAAACATGGTATGGGCCCAGCTGTGAGCATGAAGAGCATGATATAACGCAGCTGTGAATGCAATCTGAAATGACAGGGTATCAATGTGATGCAACAGCAACGCATGAACGCAGCTCTAGTAGTGAACAGAGTATAAATAGTAAATGCAGACACATGGACATAGCTTTGAAGGTAACGCCTCCACATAATGCTGCAGGCTTTTTTTTTTATTTTCTCTGGGATGGTCACCACAGCACCACCCAAGAAAACATAAACGTGCATGAACAGGAACCTTGATGCAACGCCAATAAATCAACATATAGTGCACCTATACCCCAGCACAGAACCGCTGACACATGTGTGCCCATAACATACAGTTTATAGATAAACCACACTTACCTACAACAAGAGCATCAGAACTCAAATGCGGGCGCCTCGACTGATCTGCATGAATCCCCACATACAGACCACTGATATACATTCCCCAACACCTTGCATGTTTGGCGTTAACTACGGATGTGCCCCCACATGTTAAAACAGGTAACTTAAAACACACTTATTTTGCAGATATAAAAAACCTGCGACTATACCTACTCCAGGCGCATGCTAGGCCAATAACTATATGCAATAGCCCCCAACGAGCCCCTAAACAGCCGGGCATTCACTAGACCGTTAGCACCCCACTCTGCTTTGAACCAGAGTACTGCGAATCGCATACCGCACTGTGGGCACCGTGCCATCAAGTGCAATACTACAGCATTTTTTTTTTTTTTTTACCATTGATACGAAAACACAGCGTGCATCACTTGAACCAACTAACAACCATCACTCAACCGTTTAGCGCCCGACTCTGCTACATCTCAGAGCGCTACATGTCGCGGACCGCAGCGTTGATCCCGTGCAAACCACTCCGATCCTACCATGAATACCAGCGCCCTGCTAAGACATTCTGCCATCGCCCAGCCGTAAGGAGCCTCCACACCATGCTGCTGTATCCTAGAGCCGACTCACAGGTAGTGAAATCAGCTGAATTGTTGTCAGCCTAGGCCCACAGGAGCCTATAAATAGCCTAGTACCCAACCAGCCTGGCCTCACAGGTGCAAGTAAGTAGCCGTGTAATCAGCCTCTCCTCTCACAAATACAGCAAAGTTCTTTGCTTGAGGCCCCATGCACACTGCCGTGTTTCACAGCCGTGTGCGGGCCGTGGAACCGCGGCCTGGATCCCTCCTGAGAGCAGGAGCGCACGGCGTCACTGGTTGCTATGACGCCGTGCGCTCCTTGCTGCTGGCACAGTACAGTAATACACTGGTATAGATCATACCAGTGTATTACTGTATTGCGGCGGCAGCAGGGAGCCCACGGCGTCATAGCAACCAGTGACGCCGTGCGCTCCTGCTCTCAGGAGGGATCCAGGCCGCGGTTCCACGGCCCGCACACGGCTGTGAAACACGGCAGTGTGCATGGGGCCTAACACATATAGCTGCTCAGTGATGTCACAACTAATCAAATCAATCCTTTATACAAAAAAAAAAAAACTTGACAAATTAACTGAGGGCAGGCTAAGCTTGTAACTGTCCCTGGACACTTTCCAGCAGGATGCCTGAATGTCTTCATGCAGCTTATCCTTTTGAGAACATGGCGATTTTCTGTTTTTGCATTTTCTTTTTCATTCCCTGCCTTCCCAGAGCTATCATTTTTACATGTTTTTGTTCACAGAGCCATTTAAGGGGTGGTGTTTTGTTGCACTTCCTATCTACCATGTAATATTGTATATAATTTAGTGGGAATCTGGAAAAAATAATCCAAATTGGATGGAATAAAAAAAAAAACCAACACAATTGGGCCATAGTTTTATGGGTTTCGTTTTTATGCTGTTCGATATGTGGTAAAACTGACCTGTTCCCTTTATTCTACAGGTCAGTACAATTACAGCAATACCCCATTTATATTGTTTTTCTCGTGTTTTAATGCTGAAATGTATTTTTTTATATTTCCACCTATAGAGCTATGTGAGGGCCTTTTTTGCGGGGAAATCTGTAGCTCTTAGGGCTCTTTCACACCTGCGTTATTGTCTTCCGGCATAGAGTTCCGTCGTCGGGGCTCTATGCCGGAAGAATACTGATCAGGATTATCCTAATGCATTCTGAATGGACAGTCCGTCCTTCAGGATGCATCAGGATGTCTTCCGTTCCGGAACGGAACGTTTTTTGGCCGCAGCAAATAGCGCAGCATGCTGCGCTTTTTGCTCCGGCCAAAAATCCGGAACACTTGCCGCAAGGCCGGATCCGGAATGAATGCCCATTGAAAGGCATTGATCCGGATCCGGCCTTAAGCTAAACGTCGTTTCGGCGCATTGCCGGATGCGACGTTTAGCTTTTTCTCAATGGTTACCATGGCTGCCGGGACGCTAAAGTCCTGGCAGCCATGGTAAAGTGCAGTGGGGAGCGGGGAGCAGTATACTTACCATCCGTGAGGCTCCCGGGGCGCTCCAGAGTGACGTCAGGGCGCCCCAGGCGCATGGATGACGTGATCGCATGGATCACATGATCCATGCGCATGGGGCACTCTGACGTCACTCTGGAGCGCCCCGGGAGCCGCACGGACTGTAAGTATGCTGCTCCCCCGCTCCCCACTACTACTATGGCAACCAGGACTTTAATAGCGTCCTGGGTGCCATAGTAACACTGAAAGCATTTTGAAGACGGATCCGTCTTCAAATGCTTTCAGTACACTTGCGTTTTTCCGGATCCGGCGTGTAATTCCGGCAAGTGGATTACACGCCGGATCCGGACAACGCAAGTGTGAAAGAGGCCTTATTGACACTATTTTGAAGTGTGTATGACTTTTTGATTACTTTTTATAAAAATTTTCTTAGGACGTGAAACAAACAAAAAAATAAAAATCTGCAATTTTTTCCATCACAGCATTCATTGTATCAGAAAATACGTTTATATTTTAGTAGTTTGGGTATTTTGGGATGGGCAGTGCATGTCATTTTTATTTTATAGATTTATTTTTTGTAAGAGTAAAGGGGGGGGGGGGGGGAATTTATATATTTAAATTTTTTTCTATTTATAAAAAAAAAAATAGGGGACCTGAACATGCAATTTTTAGATTGCTTCAGTATATTCCAGTGCAGCACTGCCACCTGCAGGCCTGCATTGGAATATACCTGTGAGGCCTGGTATCAGGCTTCAGCTTGCCACCACCAACAAACAGCTTCCCTGATCTCAGCACGGCACTCCTGGGGAAAGCCGCCGCAGATGCCCTGGTCACAATTGACCATGACATCTGAGGGTTTAAATATCTAATCAGACATTAGCCTAGGAGGGTGTCTGCTGTGTTAAACAGCAGACATCCGGCAGCTATGGCGCACGCCCCGCTCTGGAGCGGATGGCATCTTTAAAAATACGACATCTGCCGTACATGTTTAGCATATGTCGCCAAGTGGCTAAAGGGGCATACGAAGCTACGATTAATAAAAGGGTCTGCTTTTATTGCCTGATATTACAACTCATCTTACAACTTGAATCTAAATGAGCTTTAACATCTGACAAAGTCATGGCAAGAAAGTTGCTGACCCTGGAAAAATGCAGACCCTTTTCTTTACTGCCGAAATGGGCATTATCTGCAAAATGATTATGAAAAATCACAACTGCAACGATGTTCTTCCTCATTTTAGGATAATGCATATAGACATGCAAATCACCCCTGCCATTGCTGCCAGCTATGCAGCAGTAACCACGTATGTATAGCATTGATACAGCTTAGAAATATACATTTATTCCACGCAGCATAAAGCCCTTTTACACATGCTGGACATCATCATCTTATGATTTTTATAGGAAAGTAAATACGCACCAACCATATACTGTATGTGTGTGAAATATCTTGTATTCTCAGTTTTCATTAGCAACAGTAGGTGGCACCAAAGTTCTCTAAAAAAAAAACTAACTTGCTTTAAAATGTGTTCGTCTCATTGCTTACCTCAGTGTTCTCCTTGACTTTGCATTTACATGTGTGTGTTAAACACAATCTCGTCCTACGAATATCCCTGTGAATACAAAACCTAATCTAAATAGCCGTAAATTATATGCTTATCCTTCAGAATGTTAAATAATCCCACGATGGATGTGCGGAATATAGATTGCAGCAAGGTGATCATTTTTATTGTATAATACATGTAATTTGGGTAAATTCTATTTCAAACCTTTTTCGTCTTTCCCATCATGAAGCGTTTTGGTTGTTTTCCTTCACACAGAAGTGCTGTCGATTAGAGAACACCATCCCAGCATGGGCGCACAGCGGTTTTGTTCTATATGGAACAATTATGCCTACAATTTATTTTAATTACTAAAACAGCAATATTTGTATGTATTGCAGGTATCCTGTTCACCATGCTGGTATTCGGACCAGCCTGCGGCTTTATCCTAGGGTCCTTCTGTACCAAGATTTATGTCGATGCTTTACTTGCCGATACCAGTAAGTGCATTTATATTACGTAATGACAAATATTAACAGAATTTGTAGTAGAAAATCTCTGGGATAGAGATGATTCATTGATAGTTGTGCTGAAATGTCATTGCTTCATCTGGAATTCTGAAAGGAGGACTTAACACACAAAATATACAAAGAATAATGCAGTCTCATTATTCCTCCCTTTATTCCATCCTCTGCTGCAATGCTATTCTCTTATTACATTCAAAACTGAGAAATATTTAAAGAATGATTAAGCCATTCCACATTAGTGTCTGGCTGCGACAGGACACCCCCCTCACTGCTCTGTGTGCAATAGGACCCAAAAAACATTAAAGGGATTTTCCAGTTGGCATCAACATTCTTTAAAATAATCAAAATGAAGGTAGCTGTAATTTTTTTCATGGATTTCTTTTACTTTTATTGCTCCTATCTCCCGTTCTGGACTGTGGTCACATGACCATGTCCATGCAGCCCTTTCTTATTTCCTGTGATGTTATGTCCATGGGCATGTCAAAGCAGCAGCAGTGATCTATGTAACTAGCTGGGTGGGAGGAGCTATAAACTAGCTGGGCGTTGTTAGGGGCAGTGATAGGGGAGTGTCTATGTAACTTGCTAGTGGGAGGAGCTATAAACTAGCTGGGTGTCGCTAGGAGCAGTAATAGGGGAGTGTCTATGTAACTAGCGGGATGGGAGGAGCTATAAACTACCTGGGTGTTGTTAGGAACAGTAATAGGGGAGTGTCTATGTAACTAGTGGGATGGGATGAGCTATAAACTAGCTGGGTGTGGTTAGGAGCAGTAATAGGGGAGTGTCTATGTAACTAGCGGGATGGGAGGAGATATAAACTAGCTGGGTGTTGTTAGAAGCAGTGATAGGAGAGTGTCTATGTAACTAGCTGGTGGAAGGAGCTATAAACTAGCTGGGTGCGGTTAGGAGCAGTAATAGGGGAGTGTCAATGTAACTAGCGGGATGGGAGGAGATATAAACTAGCTGGGTGTTGTTAGAAGCAGTGATAGGAGAGTGTCTATGTAACTAGCTGGTGGAAGGAGCTATAAACTAGCTGGATGTTTGGGACAGTGATAGGGGAGTGTCTATGTAACTAGCTGGGTAGGAGAAGCTATAAACTAGCTGGGTGTTAGGAGCAATAATAGGGGAGTGTCTATGTAACTAGCAGAATAGGAGGAGCTATAAACTAGCTGGGTGTTGTTAGGAGCAGTAATAGGGGAGTGTCTATGTAACTAGCGGGATGGGAGGATCTATAAACTAGCTGGGTGTTAGAGTGGTTCTAGAGCTGTGGTAGAGAAAGTGCATTATGGGTTTGGTTGGATACAACAACAGGAAGTGCTACAGACAGGATGTAAGGAAACCAGGGTGATTTGTTCACACACTGAAAATATGTCAGAAGAGTTGAAAAAGAAATCCATGGGGAAGATGTACATGAGGTAACAAACTACATGAACAAAAAGCGTTTGGAGTTTTTCACTTTTTTCACATTATTTTATGTTGTGGCCTATATTAGTGCTAAACTAATATAATGTTTATATATTTCCCCATCATTATGCACTAAGTACCCCATAATGGGAAAGTGAAAACTGAATATGTGAAATCTTTGCTAATTTATTGAAAAGGGAAAACTAAAATATTTAATTGATATAACTCTTCAGATCCTTTACTCAGGACTTAGTTAAAGCATTTTAGGCAGAGATTACAGCCTCCAGTTTTCTTGGGTAGGGTGCCACAAGGTTTGCACACCTAGATTTGGGGATTTTCTGCAGGTTCTCTGCAGATTCTCTCAAGCTCTGTCAGATTGGATAAGGACAGTCAGTGGACAGCCATTTACAGGTTTCTCCAGAGATATTTGATTGAACTCTGCCATTAGTGCGTTGTCTTGGCTGTATGCTTACAGACATTGTCTTGGTAGGTAAACCTTTAGTTTACTCTGAGGTCTAGAGCACTCTGGATCAGGTTTTCATTAAGAATATCATTGCACCTTCTGAGACTTGGAGCAGGAGGTTGTGGTGATGTCACCATGAATGCCTGCGTGGTACATGGCAACTCAGGCTACAAGCTGGAAGAGGCCTGTGGCCTGCCTCACAGGTGGTGGCGGAGAATGGGAGTCATGTGAGTATTTTTAGTATTTTTTTATATGTTGGCACTACTGTGGACACCACGGGAAGGCATTAATTCAGGCCGTAGCACTACAGGGGGGCATTGTAATACAGGGGGCAGTACAAATGGGGTGTAATACAGGCTGGAGCATTACATAACATTTTAATACAGGAGGCACTAGAAGGGGGATAAATATAAGACAGAGCACTACAAGGGGGGCATTAATACAAGCTGGATCACTATAGGTGGCCATTATAATACATGGGTCACTACAAGGCTTGAGCATTACAGGGGGACATAACACATACTGGCAATATAGAGGGCATACTGTTACAGGAGATATAGGGGGGTTGTAACTGCAGGAGGGCATTAGAATTACAGGAGGCACTACAGTGAGGATTTATAAATGCTGGGGCTACCACAGGGGGCATACAAATACAAGGGCCATTATAGGGGACATTATAAATACTGGGGACAGGAAGCTTTATTACTATTGTGGAGGGGTCTTGTTACTGGTGGGGGCTCTATAGGGGGCCTTATTTCTGCTGTGGACACTATGGTGGCATTATTGCTACTGGGGGTACTGTGGTGGCTTTATTATTGGGCACAGTATGGAGGGCATTGCTATAAACTGGGGCACTCTTGAGGAGCATTATCAGTATTAGTGGTACTGTAGGGAGCACTATTACTATTGAGAGCCATCTGGGAGGACTATTACTCTACGGGGGCTATCTGTAAGGGACTGTTTTTACAGTATAGTATTTGTGGGCATAGGGGAGCACAGTGGACACAGTATTGGGGGTAGCAGCAAGATAACAATGTTGGGGCACCAGGAGGGGGAAGACAATGTAAAAATTAGGAATTGCTTTTGTGCCAAACTCCACATAGACGAGACGCAGCAGAAAGAAGTCGTCAAGGCAGTCTGGTCTGAATGGAGAATATGAGAAAAGAGAATGTCTACATCATAGGACACATTACTGGCTGTGTTCTATTAACAATGATTTTGTATTGTATGGTATTTGAAATTAAGGCTGGCCATCATTTCCATTTTTTTTTTATTTGTGGTCCATATATCTGGCTTAGCTTGAGACCCCTGTTCTATAAATTTACAATTTGTACAGTAGGAAAGCTATTCATTGGCAATCTATCAGCTATTGCATGTCTTTGGCCAGCTCTAAATGGTGCCTGCTGAAGGTGAATTTACATATGAATATGCTAACCTGACAAACATTTTAAAGGGAATCTGCAATTAACTTTATCTTGCTCTCATTGACTGACAGTTTTCTAACTAGTCTCTTCCCTATGACAAAAATGCCAGTGGACAGGGGTACCAACAACTCACGAATTATTATGTCTCTTCCCAGGTAATGCGAACAGCATGACGTTAAAGGCTATGTACACCTTTGGTGGCATTTTTTTTAATTATTGTATTGTACTTATTTTGAGCTAAAACCATTTTTTCAATTGGTCCTTATTAAAAATGTTGAGCTGTTTTCCCTGCACAGCTTTGAGTTTATCTACTAGCAGGATGTGTATTTTGTCTCTGTTCCATCAGGCATGGAGCTGACAGGTTCCTTATCGCTGATCTCTGACCTAAACACACATTAAAGCTCAATTCTTATCTTACTGATAAGAATGTGGCTTAAATAAATGTTTATGACATTTTAGTAATTTAGAGAAAAGGGTTATTAGATGAACGACACAAAGTGAAAATGAAAGAGGGATTCACACAGCTAGAAAAAATGGCTTAATAATTTTAACAAAGACCAACCGAAAAAATGGTATTTAGCCTACAATTAGTAAAATGCAAAAAAATAAAAATAAGTTGTACATAGCCTTTAAAAATGTTCCCTTGAAAGAGACACATGACATAAGGTTTGGCCTACTTGATGGATGGAGTATAATGCACTAGAAAATCTATGTTTACAGGCTCCAGAAATGTAAATACATTAATACTTGTGGACTACCTGCCTCAAATTAGTAGATCTGTTCATTCCTTGACATCATTACTGTACATTTATCCCACAAATAAGACATGTTATTCTATGATTTACTTACAGTATGTTAGATTGCAAAACTAGTAATATAAAACCATCAGTGATTTGAAGGTCCTCCAGTCTACTCCCTGTGTAAGAAAATATAAATGTCATTACCATGGAGTCACTTAAAAGATAAATGTCATATTTTCATTTAAAAAAAAAAATCAATTTTAGCACGTTACTGCTGCAGCAGCATTATGGATAAAGCCATCTTTAGTTTCTTCACTTACCACTGTTTTCCTTGAGTTTTCCCCTTAGTTACGGCTGTTTTGAATCCTACATTATGAGGATCTTCTTAAGATGGCTCCTGCCAGTTCTCTGAGGCCAAAACTACATTCCCACAGGTCACATACAAACTTGCTGTAGACAGCAGCTCCCTGCCAGACAATCAGATTGGATTACTGAGAGACCCGCCTAATGGAGGCATACAGTGTGAAGGACTGCCCCATTGTCTTCCTAGTCGGAGACAGATGAGCCATAGCAACGGTCTTTTAAGGGAGCAGTGGAAAGGGACAGGAGACATTAATGAAAGCTGTTATTATAAGGTACAGATCTTTTGGCACTCATTGACAGACTAACTCAGGTATACATGCCTAGCTCTAATAAACTAGCAAATAAATAAAAATATGACAGTTATCCTTTAAATATATACAGTGTACATGTGTGTAGCCATGTTCTTACTATCATGATTGGAGAAATGCTGTGATTTTTGTATCTAGCCTATTTCATTTAGAGCAGAACTAGATCTTTTTAGATATGTCCTTGTCCAAGGTGCTGAAACTTGCAGGTAACTTATCAGAGACTACAGTTCTTTCACATCATTGAAGGTATAGTGAAAATGTTTTTTCCATTTTCCATTTGGTTCAGAGATATACTATGATTTTCCATGATACATGTACACTATACAGTTTCTAAAGTTAATGTGTTGATCAGTTAATGTTGTGTTTTAGGTAAGCTGGAAATAACTCCGGAAGATCCAAGATGGATTGGCGCATGGTGGGCTGGTTTTCTGCTCTGTGGTGCCTTACTGTTCTTCTCTTCTCTTCTGATGTTTGGATTTCCTCAGTCTCTCACTACTGTCAAGGATAACTCTGATGAGAGTGAGCAAACTATGCTACCCGACCTAGAATACGAGAGACCGAAACCAAGCAATGGTGTGCTGAGGAATTCTTCTGAGTCAGGAGAAGGAACATCCTGCTTTGAACAGCTCAAAGGTAACCCAATCTGATTTTCTGATTAAGTGTTGATCAATATATCCAGGATCGCGCTTCAGGTCCTCCATGTTAGTATAATTCATCACAATTAGTGATGAGCCAAATTCGATTTGGCTGTTTTGCCGAATTTCACAAAGAAATTTGCTTAGTGATAAATTACTTTGTCACTAATTGCATTTCTTTGTAAGTAACATAGTTTATGAGGCTGAAAACAGACAACTGTCCATCCAGTTCTGCATGTTATCCTGCAAGTTGATCCAGAGGAAGGCAAAAAGCCCCTGTGGGGTAGAAGCCAATTTCCCCCATTTTAGGGAAAAAAATTCCTTCCCGACTCCAATCAGAATAACTTTCTGGATGAACAACCCATCTCTAGTAGCTATAGCCTATAATATTATTACACTCCAAAAATACATCCAGGCCCTTCTTGAACTCTTTTAGTGAACTCACCATCACCACCTCCTCAGGCAGAGAGTTCCATAGTCTCACTGCTCTTACCGTAAAGAATCCTTTTCCATGTTTGTGTACAAACCTTTCCTCCAGAGGCAGAGGATGTCCCCTTGTTACAGTCACAGTCCTGGGGATAAATAGATGATGGGAGAGATCTCTGTACTGACCCCTGATATATTTATACATAGTAATTAGATCTCCCTTCAGTCGTCTTTTTTCTAAAGTGAATAACCCTAATTTTCATAATCTGTCAGGGTACTGTAGTCCCCCCATTCCAGCTATTACTTTAGTTGCCCTCCTCTGAACCCTCTCCAGCTCTACTATGTCTGCCTTGTTCACAGGAGCTCAGAACTGTACACAGTACTCCATGTGTGGTCTGACTAGTGATTTGTAAAGTGATAGGACTATGTTCTTATCACAGGCATCTATGCCCCTTTTTATGCAACCCATTATCTTATTGGACTTGGCAGCAGCTGCCTGACACTGTTTTTTACTGCTTAGTTTGCTGTTTATTAAAATTCCTAGTCCTTTTCCATGTCAGTGTTACCGAGTGTTTTACCATTTAGTATGTACAGGTGAGTTGCATTATTCCTTCCCATGTGTATAACTTTACATTTGTCAGTATTAAACCTCACCTGCCACTTCTCTGCCCAAGCCTCTAATCTATCCAAATCCATCTGTAGCAGCATATTGTCCTCTTCAGCGTTAATTACTTTACACAGTTTAGTGTAATCTGCAATAATTGATATTTTACTGTGCAAGCCTTCTACAAGATCATTAATAAATATATTGAAGAGAATAGGGCCCAATACTGACCCCTGAGGTACTCCGCTAGTGACAGTGACCCAATCTGAGTGTGTACCATTAATAACCACCCTCTGTTTTCTATCATTGAGCTAGTTACTTACCCACATACAGACATCTTCTTCCAGTCCGAGCATTCTCATTTTATATACTAAACTTTTATGTGGTACAGTGTCAAATGCTTTGGAAAAGTTCAGATATAGGACATCCATTGATTCACCACTGTCAAGTCTAGAACTTACCTCCTCATAGAAACTGATTAAATTAGCTTGAGATGACCGATCCCTCATGAAGCCATGCTGATATGATGTTATTTGCTTGTTTTCATTGAGATCCTCCGAGATAGCATCTCTTAAAAAAACTTCAAACAGTTTACCTACAACAGATGTCAAACTTACCAGCCTATAGTTTCCGGAGTCTGTTTTTGCGCCCTTTTTGAATATTGGCACCACATTTGCAATACGCCAATTCTGTAAAACACTCCCTGTCAGTATAGAGTCAGTCAGTATAGAGTCAGAAATAAGGGTCTGGCTATGATATTACTTAATTCTCTTAGGATACGGGGGAGTATGCCATCTGGTCCTGGCGATTTGTCTATTTTAATCTTTTTAAGTCGCTGTTGTACTTCTTCCAGGGTCAGACAGGGCACTTTTAATGGGGAATTTACTTTTACATTATGCATTACATCTGACAGTTTATTTTCCTCAGTGAATACATTGGAGAAAAAAATATTTAATAGCTTTGCTTTCTCCTCATCGCTCTCCAACTTCCCCCTCATTGCTCTGTAGAGAGCCGACACCTTCAGATTTATACTTTTTACCATTTATATACATTTTAGGGTTAGTTTTGCTCTCTTTGGCAATTAATCTCTCGGTCTCTAGTTTGGCTGCTTTTATTTCTTTTTTACATATTCAATTTTTTTCCTTATAGTTTTTCAGTGCTTCCTCGCTACCCTCCTGTTTTAGTGATTTAAATGCTTTTTTTTTTTGGTAATTTATTGCTTTCTTTACAGAACCTTTTATTCCCATAAGGTATGTACAATTAGTATACATGCAATTAGGAGGTTCCGATATGGACCATGACTGCTGGATCTTCTCCAGCCCCTCCCAGTAATTATGGGGACTGGCGTCTGCGCTTCCCCCTGTCATTGAACCCCTCAGATGCTGCTTGATTGCTGCATCTGAGATGAAAAATTAGAGATTTCAGGGGTTAATCAGTTTAAAAAATAATAATACTCACCTTATCCATTTGAGCGTAAGGAGGCCTCCACTGCTATCTTGATTGAAGATCTCGCATGAATCATCACGCCGTCCGGCTTGATGACATCATACCTCACTGCGCACAAAATTTTCACACTCAAATGGATGAGGTGAGTATGACATTTTTTTTTACCGTCAATTCAGGGTAAATTTATTCGTTACCAAGAAGCATGAGGAAATTTGGCTTCGCTGCAAATCAAATTTTCTCTTAAATTTGGATGGAAGTCCACTTTGGATACTTTGATTTGCTCAGCCCTAATCATAATGGATAAACTCAAGATCATATTGTTTTCAACATAAGTCAGGTTTGGTATAAAAAGGTCTAATAAGCCACCACACTTTGCATGTGAGTTTCTTTGTTTAAGTCCTGCACCCTGTCTGCACATATGAAAAGTCTCAGAGAACCTCTTTAATAAATTAAAATCCAGCACCCGCAGTCCATGCTATCCCCATTCATTCTATCATCTCCTTGAATAGTGACATTTTAACACCGTTTTACTAAACAAAATGCTAAATAATTTTATCTAAAATTGGGCCAAAATATATGTGACATTTATCAGATTTATGGTATGCTTTAGACACATTTTATACCTGCCTTAAGAACTTTAAAAAGTGTTGATAGATACTTTTGTGTCATTTTGTAGTACTTGTAAATGTATGCATTTTACAATAATGTTGATAAACTTCTGGCAATCTATAGTTCACTTAATGTACAGACTACATACACACAGAGTTTACTTGTCTGTGACCATGAATACACACATGTCTGCCTTGGAGCTAAACACACAAACAGTAAGGAATTTGTATCAAGACTATTTGGTAGGTTGCTCAATTTTTACTTTAGCTGGACTGAAGGAAAGAAAACATGGCTGCATAGACCAACCCTTTAACAAGGTTTTCTTGGAGTATAATATTGATGGCCTATTCTCACAACCATACATTGTATATATATGCAAATATCTGAGTTTACATTGTGTAAATCATAGATGATAATTACATTTACTCTGCTGATTGTTGTTAATAGTCATTATCTCTATTGTCATGTCTGGAATAGAGATCAGCTAACCAGTTGAGATTTGTTTCAGGCCAAACCGAAGTTGCTCTAATTGTCCTGAAAGTTGGTATATAACCCCTCTAGCCTCCTAGGACTCATTTTTTTTAGGAAAACTTATCTCTTTTTGTTCATTTCTTATGGTGGCATGATGGAGGCGGCAGCGGCAGCAGTCTTACAAAATGTGATGTTTGGAAAATGGCAAAAATGGCATGATTCAGGCCGAAGCAGCAACCGTACATAATGTGATGGTGGTTTGGCAGACAGACAAACAGCAACAGTAGCAAGAAGGGGCACCGCCAGAAAGGCTAGGTCTACAGGTCCTTCTAAAAGAATTAGCATATTGTGATAAAGTTCATTATTTTCTATAATGTACTGATAAACATTAGACTTTCATATATTTTAGATTCATTACACACAACTGAAGTAGTTCAAGCCTTTTATTGTTTTAATATTGATGATTTTGGCATACAGCTCATGAAAACCCAAAATTCCTATCTCAAAAATTTGCATATCATGAAAAGGTTCTCTAAACGAGCTATTAACCTAATCATCTGAATCAACTAATTAACTCTAAACACCTGCAAAAGATTCCTGAGGCTTTTAAAAACTCCCAGCCTGGTTCATTACTCAAAACCGCAATCATGGGTAAGACTGCCGACCTGACTGCTGTCCAGAAGGCCATTATTGACACCCTCAAGCAAGAGGGTAAGACACAGAAAGAAATTTCTGAACGAATAGGCTGTTCCCAGAGTGCTGTATCAAGGCACCTCAGTGGGAAGTCTGTGGGAAGGAAAAAGTGTGGCAGAAAACGCTGCACAACGAGAAGAGGTGACCGGACCCTGAGGAAGATTGTGGAGAAGGACCGATTCCAGACCTTGGGGGACCTGCGGAAGCAGTGGACTGAGTCTGGAGTAGAAACATCCAGAGCCACTGTGTACAGGCGTGTGCAGGAAATGGGCTACAGGTGCCACATTCTCCAGGTCAAGTATAATAAAAATCACAGCAGTGAGAGGTATACTTTGGTTGCAATTTTATTTTTTGCAGGTTATATGCGACATACACGTGAACGCGTTTTTGGCTATATTAGCCTTCATCAGACACTACGGAACAAAGAGTAATAGTGTCATATATATATATATATATATATACATACTTGTATAAGGCATATACATAAACTTGTGTGGTACACCAAAGGCGACAATAAATCAAAAGAGACATAAAAAGTGAAAGTAGAGAAAAAAAGAAGCAAAATCAAGAAAAAATAAAAAAATTGACAAAAATGGCAAGCAGATAATTGATGAGAAATCATCTAGTATAGGATTACAATTCAGCAGCTACATAACATTATACTGGCGCATAACTTCGAATATTCATGACAATGTGATGATTCCTGACGAATAAAATTAAGGAAAAGCCAGATATAAGCAGAGTCCTCTAATTCAAGTATGATGCCCATTCTAATGAGTTACAGATTCAGATTAATAGCCACAGGTATGATGATAAAGATAACATATTGGATAGGAAAAAGGACAATATATCAGACAGATAATTCCAAATATGATGATAAAGATAACATATTAATCAGATAAATAGGGAGCCTAATCCCCACTCAGGAGGACCTACCATTGCCGCTGGAGATGAAAGGGAAATGTGAAGGACACACAGATGTAGATCAGGTGCTGTCAGCACCAGTGGTTTGAGGTGTGTGCCCATAGCAGTGCGATCCACTGCTTTAAATGTGTGCCAGAGAGCGCGCCAAGCGTGGGGGGGCGGACCTGGGAGATGGAGCACGTGTGACGCTGTGCGTTCCATTGGCTGGAAGTGAATAGGCAAATGGAACGCATCGGGTCACGTGACTGCGTTCCAACGACCGGAAGTGAGTCGGTCTGTTGGATGCAGTCATCTGAAACAACACTGGGGACTTGAAAAAGAAGCAAAAGAATAAGGGATTATAAGGATTGGATAATAGAAGGGAAAAGAAGATATGGACATGATATAATGTGGTTATATATGAAGGGATAATGTTAATGGAAAATGTTTATGGCCAATGTATTAGTATATAAACTGGTAATATGGTGCAGTGTATGTTTTAGAACTAAAGTGATGTGATAACAGTATGATGTAAGATAAAGAGTTGTAAATAGTATATATGAACAGCACTAATGTGTGGTATATAGCTACTTGATATTGTATTGGTGTAAACTAAGAAATATAGATCAAGAATACAGTAGACGGCATGTGGTCCAAGAGGTGGGGATCAGGAAGCCTGTCAGAAAAAGGAGAAATAAGAATTAATATGATAATTGGACATTCATACATAACTGCATTATAATAAACATTGGATCTCATATTCTTTGTTCATTCCTTTTGGATGGAGCGTTTGCAGTGTATGAATCCAGTAAGCCTCTCTGAATTTGAGGTTTCTGATCCTATTACCCCCTCTGCGGGGTGGAGGTACCTGTTCTATTATCTGGTATTTTAATTGGGATATAGAATGTTTATATTTGTCGAAGTGCGCCGGGACTGGTAGCAGTAGATTTTTCCTCCGAATCGTAGATTTGTGTTGACAAATCCTGTCTCGTGCTTTTTGGGTAGTTTCTCCTACATAAGCCATTCCACAGGGGCATTTTATGAGGTGGATGACAAAGTCAGTGTCATAGGTGAAGAAGCCATTTATATTAAACGTTTTGCCAGTGTGGGGGTGTGTAAATTGGGAACCTTTCTGTACGTTAGAACACTGGGAACATGTAAGGCATGGGAATGTGCCTTTCCTCTGGGTCGGTAAAAAGATCTGTCTAGGTAGGCGTGTCTCGGAGCCCAGGTCTGCCCTTACCAAGTTGTCTCGTAGATTGCGGGGACGACGATTGCATGAAAGTACTGGGTTGTGAAATTCCTCTATTTTCGGATACGCTTTCTTGAGAATTGGCCAGTGGTTGCGGATGATATGTAAAACCTTGTTGGAGCTAGGATGAAAGGTGTGGACAAATGGGATTCTTTTGTTATTATTTCTTGGGTTTCTATTTCTGCTGTTAGTCTTGAGGGTGTGTTCTGGGTAACCCCTGGTCCTAAACCTCTGTTTCATCTCATCCTCCCTTTCTATTAGTATGAGGGGATCATCTACTATGGTCTGTATTCTTTTAAATTGTGAATATGGTAAAGAATTTTTTGTCATGGGAGGATGGAAACTGGAGAAATGAAGTAAGCTGTTACGGTCAGTCGGTTTGCGATATAGATCAGTTTTGAGTTTACCCTGTGAATTTATGGTGACGACTGTGTCCAGATAGGCTATTGATGAGTTACTATGGTGGATAGTGAACTGGAGCTCTGGCCAAATGGAGTTTAAATGATTGTGAAATATAAGGAGTGATTCTTCGGTTCCAGTCCAGATGCAAAAAATGTCGTCTATGTACCTTTTCCATAGCTTACAGTGTGTTATGAAGAGATCTGATGGGTATATATAGGTGGTCTCAAAATGTGCCATAAAACAATTTGCGTAAGGAGGGGCCACGTTTGACCCCATAGCGGTACCCTGTACCTGTAAGTAAAATGTGTCCTGGAACATAAAGAAGTTGTGATGGAGTACTAGCTTGAGGAGGTCAAGGCATAGTGAGATGATGTCTTTATATAAATCAGTATTGGTCAACATAGTCATTACTGCCTCATAGGGCATTGAGGCAGTAATGACTATGTTGACCAATACTGATTTACATAAAGACATCATCTCACTATGCCTTGACCTCCTCAAGCTAGTACTCCATCACAACTTCTTTATGTTCCAGGACACATTTTACTTACAGGTACAGGGTACCGCTATGGGGGTCAAACGTGGCCCCTCCTTACGCAAATTGTTTTATGGCACATTTTGAGACCACCTATATATACCCATCAGATCTCTTCATAACACACTGTAAGCTATGGAAAAGGTACATAGACGACATTTTTTGCATCTGGACTGGAACCGAAGAATCACTCCTTATATTTCACAATCATTTAAACTCCATTTGGCCAGAGCTCCAGTTCACTATTCACCATAGTAACTCATCAATAGCCTATCTGGACACAGTCATCACCATAAATTCACAGGGTAAACTCAAAACTGATCTATATCGCAAACCGACTGACCGTAACAGCTTACTTCATTTCTCCAGTTTCCATCCACCCATGACAAAAAATTCTTTACCATATTCACAATTTAAAAGAATACAGACCATAGTAGATGATCCCCTCATACTAATAGAAAGGGAGGATGAGATGAAACAGAGGTTTAGGACCAGGGGTTACCCAGAACACACCCTCAAGACTAACAGCAGAAATAGAAACCCAAGAAATAATAACAAAAGAATCCCATTTGTCCACACCTTTCATCCTAGCTCCAACAAGGTTTTACATATCATCCGCAACCACTGGCCAATTCTCAAGAAAGCGTATCCGAAAATAGAGGAATTTCACAACCCAGTACTTTCATGCAATCGTCGTCCCCGCAATCTACGAGACAACTTGGTAAGGGCAGACCTGGGCTCCGAGACACGCCTACCTAGACAGATCTTTTTACCGACCCAGAGGAAAGGCACATTCCCATGCCTTACATGTTCCCAGTGTTCTAACGTACAGAAAGGTTCCCAATTTACACACCCCCACACTGGCAAAACGTTTAATATAAATGGCTTCTTCACCTGTGACACTGACTTTGTCATCTACCTCATAAAATGCCCCTGTGGAATGGCTTATGTAGGAGAAACTACCCAAAAAGCACGAGACAGGATTTGTCAACACAAATCTACGATTCGGAGGAAAAATCTACTGCTACCAGTCCCGGCGCACTTCGACAAATATAAACATTCTATATCCCAATTAAAATACCAGATAATAGAACAGGTACCTCCACCCCGCAGAGGGGGTAATAGGATCAGAAACCTCAAATTCAGAGAGGCTTACTGGATTCATACACTGCAAACGCTCCATCCAAAAGGAATGAACAAAGAATATGAGATCCAATGTTTATTATAATGCAGTTATGTATGAATGTCCAATTATCATATTAATTCTTATTTCTCCTTTTTCTGACAGGCTTCCTGATCCCCACCTCTTGGACCACATGCCGTCTACTGTATTCTTGATCTATATTTCTTAGTTTACACCAATACAATATCAAGTAGCTATATACCACACATTAGTGCTGTTCATATATACCATTTACATCTCTTTATCTTACATCATACTGTTATCACATCACTTTAGTTCTAAAACATACACTGCACCATATTACCAGTTTATATACTAATACATTGGCCATAAACATTTTCCATTAACATTATCCCTTCATATATAACCACATTATATCATGTCCATATCTTCTTTTCCCTTCTATTATCCAATCCTTACAATCCCTTATTCTTTTGCTTCTTTTTCAAGTCCCCAGTGTTGTTTCAGATGACTGCATCCAACAGACCGACTCACTTCCGGTCGTTGGAACGCAGTCACGTGACCCGATGCGTTCCATTTGCCGATTCACTTCCGGCCAATGGAACGCACGGCGTCACACGTGCTCCATCTCCCAGGTCCGCCCCCCAAGCTTGGCGCGCTCTCTGGCACACATTTAAAGCAGTGGATCGCACTGCTATGGGCACACACCTCAAACCACTGGTGCTGACAGCACCTGATCTACATCTGTGTGTCCTTCACATTTCCCTTTCATCTCCAGCGGCAATGGTAGGTCCTCCTGAGTGGGGATTAGGCTCCCTATTTATCTGATTAATATGTTATCTTTATCATCATATTTGGAATTATCTGTCTGATATATTGTCCTTTTTCCTATCCAATATGTTATCTTTATCATCATACCTGTGGCTATTAATCTGAATCTGTAACTCATTAGAATGGGCATCATACTTGAATTAGAGGACTCTGCTTATATCTGGCTTTTCCTTAATTTTATTCGTCAGGAATCATCGCATTGTCATGAATATTCGAAGTTATGCGCCAGTATAATGTTATGTAGCTGCTGAATTGTAATCCTATACTAGATGATTTCTCATCAATTATCTGCTTGCCATTTTTGTCAATTTTTTTATTTTTTCTTGATTTTGCTTCTTTTTTTCTCTCCTTTCACTTTTTATGTCTCTTTTGATTTATTGTCGCCTTTGGTGTACCACACAAGTTTATGTATATGCCTTATACAAGTATGTATGTATATATATATATATATATATATATATATGACACTATTACTCTTTGTTCCGTAGTGTCTGATGAAGGCTAATATAGCCGAAAACGCGTTCACGTGTATGTCGCATATAACCTGCAAAAAATAAAATTGCAACCAAAGTATACCTCTCACTGCTGTGATTTTTATTATACTAAATTCTGGGGTGGGAACCCTATGCACAGCGGAGAAAACCCGGTGTGAACTAATTTGTTCTACATATTCCCCAGGTCAAGCCACTTTTGAACCAGAAACAGCGGCAGAAGCACCTGACCTGGGCTACAGAGAAGCAGCACTGGACTGTTGCTCAGTGGTCCAAAGTACTTTTTTCGGATGAAAGCAAATTTTGCATGTCATTCGGAAATCAAGGTGCCAGAGTCTGGATAAAGACTGGGGAGAGGGAAATGCCAAAATGCCTGAAGTCCAGTGTCAAGTACCCACAGTCAGTGATGGTCTGGGGTGCCATGTCAGCTGCTGGTGTTGGTCCACTGTGTTTTATCAAGGGCAGGGTCAATGCAGCTAGCTATCAGGAGATTTTAGAGCACTTCATGCTTCCATCTGCTGAAAAGCTTTATGGAGATGAAGATTTCATTTTTCAGCACAACCTGGCACCTGCTCACAGTGCCAAAACCACTGGTAAATTGTTTACTGACCATGGTATTACTGTGCTCAATTGGCCTGTCAACTCTCCTGACCTGAACCCCATAGAGAATCTGTGGGATATTGGGAAGAGAAAGTTGAGAGACGCAAGACCCAACACTCTGTATGAGCTTAAGGCCGCTATCGAAGCATCCTGGGCCTCCATAACACCTCAGCAGTGCCACAGGCTGATTGCCTCCATGCCACGCCGCATTGAAGCAGTCATTTCTGCAAAAGGATTCCCGACCAAGTATTGAGTGCATAACTGAACATAATTATTTGAAGGTTGACTTTTTTTTATATTAAAAACACTTTTCTTTTATTGGTCGGATGAAATATGCTAATTTTTTTAGATAGGAATTTTGGGTTTTCATGAACTGTATGCCAAAATCATCAATATTAAAACAATAAAAGGCTTGAACTACTTCAGTTGTGTGTAATGAATCTAAAATATATGACAGTCTAATGTTTATCAGTACATTACAGAAAATAATGAACTTTATCACAATATGCTAATTTTTTTAGAAGGACCTGTATATATCCAGAATTAGCCTGAGCTGTGAGAAAATTTTGGTATTGATGCAGTAATCACATACATTTGGTGCTTAATGAAATTTACCCCCCCAAAAAATAAAAATTAAACTGTGTAGAAGCTGAATGAATGTAAACTGATGATTGAGGCATTAGTCACATGATGCAGGCCGCAACAGCTGTACAGAACATGATTGTAGGCAGACAGAAAGCAACAGTGGCAAGTGGTACCACCAGCAAGGCGGGGTCCATTCATTGGAATCAGTCTGAGCTGTGATAAAATGTCTGTATTGATGCATTAATCACACACATATGCAGCTTAATTAAATTGAATTCTCCCCCAAAATGTTTTATTGCCACCATGTGTAAAATGGATATATGTAAATGGTTTATTGAGGCTTGACACTCAATTTCACCTTTTTACACACAGGTAAATTGCTGCCATACCTTGGGTATTGCTGCAGTAATTATATATATATATATATATATATATATATATAAACACAGTACAGACCAAAAGTTTGGACACACCTTCTTATTCAAAGAGTTTTCTTTATTTTCATGACTATGAAAATTGTAGATTCACACTGAAGGCATCAAAACTATGAATTAACACATGTGGAATTATATACATAACAAAAAAGTGTGAAATAACTGAAAATATGTCATATTCTAGGTTCTTGAAAGTAGCCACCTTTTGCTCTGATTACTGCTTTGCACACTCTTGGCATTCTCTTGATGAGCTTCAAGAGGTAGTCACCTGAAATTGGTCTTCCAACAGTCTTGAAGGAGTTGCCAGAGATGCTTAGCACTTGTTGGCCCTTTTGCCTTCACTCTGCAGTCCAGCTCACCCCAAACCATCTCGATTGGGTTAAGGTCCGGTGACTGTGGAGGCCAGGTCATCTGGCGCAGCACCCCATCACTCTCCTTCATGGTCAAATAGCCCTTACACAGCCTGGAGGTGTGTTTGGGGTCATTGTCCTGTTGAATAATAAATGATGGTCCAACTAAACGCAAACCGGATCGAATAGCATGCCGCTGCAAGATGCTGTGGTAGCCATTCTGGTTCAATATGCCTTCAATTTTGAAAAAATGCCCAACAGTATCACCAGCAAAGCACCCCCACACCATCCCACCTTCTCCTCCATGCTTCACGGGGGGAACCAGGCATGTAGAGTCCATCCGTTCACCTTTTCTGCGTCGCACAAAGACACGGTGGTTGGAACCAAAGATCTCAGATGAGACCAAAGCACAGATTTCCACTGGTCTAATGTCCATTCATTGTGTTTTTTAGCCCAAACAAGTCTCTTCTGCTTGTTGCCTGTCCTTAGCAGTGGTTTCCTAGCAGATATTCTACCATGAAGGCCTGATTCACACAGTCTCCTCTTAACAGTTGTTCTAGAGATGTGTCTGCTGCTAGAACTCTGTGTGGCATTGACCTGGTCTCTAATCTGAGCTGATGTTAACCTGCGATTTCTGAGGCTGGTGACTCGGATGAACTTATCCTCCGCAGCAGAGGTGACTCTTGGTCTTCCTTTCCTGGGGCGGTCCGCATGTGAGACAGTTTCTTTGTAGCGCTTTATGGTTTTTGTGACTGCACTTGGGGACACTTTCAACGTTTTCCCAATTTTTCAGACTGACTGACCTTCATTTCTTAAAGAAATGATGGCCACTCATTTTTCTTTACTTAGCTGCTTTTTTCTTGCCATAATACAAATTCTAACAGTCTATTCAGTAGGACTATCAGCTGTGTATCCACGTGACTTCTCCACAACGCAACTGATGGTCCCAACCCCATTTATAAGGCACGAAATCCCACTTATTAAACCTGACAGGGCACACCTGTGAAGTGAAAACCATTTCAGGTGACTACCTCTTGAAGCTTATCAAGAGAATGCCAAGAGTGTGCAAAGCAGTAATCAAAGCAAAAGGTGGCTACTTTGAAGAACCTAGAATATGACATATTTTCAGTTGTTTCACACTTTTTTGTTATGTATATAATTCCACATGTGTTAATTCATAGTTTTGATGCCTTCAGTGTGAATCTGCAATTTTCATAGTCACGAAAATAAAGAAAACTGTTTTTGAATGAGAAGGTGTGTCCAAACTTTTGGTCTGTACTGTATATATGTATATATATATATTATATATATATATATATAAAGCAAAAGTGATGGCGGCACTGGAGAGACAAGTACTAGCGGGTGCTAGGTCCAGAGATATAACTGCTTACCCCGTGTAGATAAAGACGAAAAGTGGACAGCACTGGCTTGAGAAAGGCTCTTGTATGAGCTGAAACGTTGCCTTCCACATGGATGAATAAACACCATTGCTTTTTTATCTGGAGTGCTGTCCGCTTTTCGTCTTTTTATATATATATATATATATATATATATATATAGATTTTTCAAAGAAGAGGCAGCACTCCAAGTGCACTCGGCTCCACCAGTTAAGTAGTGCTGCTGCTATTTTCTTTGTGTTTTATATATATATATATATATATATATATATATATATACATACACTCACCTAAAGAATTATTAGGAACACCTGTTCTATTTCTCATTAATGCGATTATCTATTCAACCAATCACATGGCAGTTGCTTCAATGCATGTAGGGTTGTGGTCCTGGTCAAGACATCCTCCTGAACTCCAAACTGAATGTCAGAATGGGAAAGAAAGGTGATTTAAGCAATTTTGAGCGTGGCATGGTTGTTGGTGCCAGACGGGCCGGTCTGAGTATTTTTACAATCTGCTCAGTTACTGGGATTTTCACGCACAACCATTTCTAGGGTTTACAAAGAATGGTGTGAAAAGGGAAAAACATCCAGTATGCGGCAGTCCTGTGGGTGAAAATGCCTTGTTGATGCTAGAGGTCAGAGGAGAATGGGCCGACTGATTCAAGCTGATAGAAGAGCAACGTTGACTGAAATAACCACTCGTTACAACCGAGGTATGCAGCAAAGCATTTGTGAAGCCACAACACGCACAACCTTGAGGCGGATGGGCTACAACAGCAGAAGACACCACCGGGTACCTCTCATCTCCACAAATAGGAAAAAGAGGCTACAATTTGCACGAGCTCACCAAAATTGGACTGTTGAAGACTGGAAAAATGTTGCCTGGTCTGATGAGTCTCGATTTCTGTTGAGACATTCAAATGGTAGAGTCCGAATTTGGCATAAAGAGCATGAGAACATGTATCCATCATGCCTTGTTACCACTGTGCAGGCTGGTGGTGGTGGTGTAATGGTGTGGGGGATGTTTTCTGGGCACACTTTAGGCTCCTTAGTGCCAATTGGCCATCGTTTAAATGCCACGGGCTACCTGAGCATTGTTTCTGACCATGTCCATCCCTTTATGACCACCATGTACCCATTCTCTGATGGCTACTTCCATCAGGATAATGCACCATGTCACAAAGCTCGAATCATTTCAAACTGGTTTCTTGAACATGACAATGAGTTCACTGTACTAAAATGTCCCCCACAGTGTCCAGATCTCAACCCAATAGAGCATCTTTGGGCTGTGGTGGAACGGGAGCTTCATGCCCTGGATGTGCATTCCTCAAATCTCCATCAACTGCAAGATGCTATCCTATCAATATGGGCCAACATTTCTAAAGAATGCTATCAGCACCTTGTTGAATCAATGCCACGTAGAATTAAGGCAGTTCTGAAGGCAAAAGGGGGTCCAACACCGTATTAGTATGGTGTTCCTAATAATTCTTTAGGTGAGTATATATATATATATATATATATATCTTAATTGAAATTTAACCTCCCCCCATAATTTTTAATTACAACTGTGTGGAAACAGAGTATACATAAACAGACGATTGAGGCTTGACACTCACTTTCACCTTAATATACAGAGATAGATTGCTGCCCTACCCTTTGTCCTGTAGTAATTATATATTACCAGCATATATAAGTGGGTGTTACTGGCATCCCCATTGGCCACAGGATTGGTTTGAATGCGCTCAGCCTCTTATTTTGGCCACCAGGTGGCAGTCCAACATAAGAAATTAGCAATTCTCAGTAATAAGTCCAGTTAAAAAATATATAATTGGTTCAAATAAAAAAATATAAATGCATTTTATATGCTCATATGAGCTTCAAAATCATTACAAAAAAAATGATATAATAAAAAATTTTAAAATATAAAAGTTTAAATCACCCTCCTTTCTATATAAAAATACAACTAAATAAAAAATATAAACATCACTTCTTCATGACTGAAAACACCCATACTATTAAAATATAAAAATATTTTTACAATACGGCGAATGGCGTAACGGAAAAAAGGGTGAAAATGGCCAATATGCAATGTTTTTCATTGGTTCTTTTACTCAAAAAATGAAACAAAAAGTGATCAAAAAGTCACACACACTTTAAAATGGTATCAACAAAAACTACAGAATGTCCTGCAAAAAAATGAGCCCCCACATAGCTTAGTAGATATAACTATAAAAAAAAAAAGGTATAGGGGTCAGAATATGGTGATGTAAAAAACAATATTTATTTTCAAAGTTTAAATGTTTTTTTTTACACTATTTAGACATAAAAACCTATACATATGGGGTAGTGTTGTAATCATACTGACCCAGAGAATGCAAACGGAACGCCATGCGAACAAAACCTATATTATTTTCCAATTCCACCCCATTTGGAATTTTTTTACCGCTTACCACTACATTGTATGCCATAATTACTGGTGGCATTAGAAAGCACAACTTGTCCCGCAAAAAATAAGCCCTCATACAGCTTTGCGAATGTAAATATAAAAAAAACTTATGGCTCAAGGTAGATAGGGGAGAAAAATGAAAACGCAAAAAGGAAAAAAACCTCCGGTATCCTAAGGATTAAGGTTCACAAATTTGAATTTTGTCAAAAATAGAAACAAGGACCCATATTGACAAAAACACAGGCAAAGTGATTTTTCACTTACCATAACTTATACATAGTTTTGTTGACAAAATTAGTTTGCAGATTATATAAAATGAACTACAAGGACCAGACACAAGAGGGACACCAGAGAATTAGTTGAAGGCCGAATACACAGATGAACACGATTTGAGCAAAATAAATAAAAAAAATATAAATGAATTCCTTTCCTGTACTTTGATGCTGGTGATTGCTTGGACTGAAAGCTGTGTATATACGGGGACTTTCGTCAAGGCTTCTGGCTGCCACATTATTTCTCTTTGTTCCAATATCTTTTTCAGAGATTATTTTTAGTGATGGCAACTAATCATTCTCTCTAACATTTACCGGTAGGTTTTAAAATGTTGAGAAAGAGAACAGCGAAAGAAACCAACCTAGTACTTTTCACCATTAGTATAAAATGTGCCTTTAATGAGTTTCACAGAAGAAAAGCGGCAGCTCTTTTCCTAAGCAATTACTGGTACTGCCCTCCGCAAACAACATTTTCAATATTGTTTTGGATTTGGCAGCATTTCACCACCGCCTGCTTGAAGACAAACATTTTGGCTGAAGATTCTAGCGTCCTTGATGTTTTATTTATATTCTCTTATTGTGTAGAAGGTGTCTACAGTACACTGCAAGATTGAGGGATTATTGTCTGTGTAGTCCACTGTCTCTCTGCTCTTTATGTGCAGGCAAGAAGTGTGTGTTTAACTCCCACTGGGATTTAAACTTTCCAGTTTGAAAGCACAAAGGACTTGGCAATTCAATACAATCCCTAGAGGATAAAAATCACAGCAAAGCAAGGCGATATTACATTCAAAACTGATATTTGAATCAAAAGTGCTTGCTTTTAATACCTGCATATGAAATCATTGTATCCTTCCAGAGATTTTTATTTAGGAAAATCAAAACTGCAAATACAGTTTTTGTACAAATATATGTGGATATAATATAAATCTAAGAAAAACATATATAGTTTCCATCCCAAATTTTTGTACACTACAATAAAAATATTTTTTGTTAAGGCCTCCTTTTTTTACCATACAAATTCAATACATGCTAGTTTAACCCTTGACAGGCTGCAATTCACATCACAACTAGCAATGAGCAAAGTTTTCAAAAATTTGATTTGGTTACTTCGTAACAAAATCGCATTCCATTGTATGGAGCGGACACAATGATGGGGAACGGCGATTGCGCTGGCAGTGTAAAGAATACTACAAAAAAGGATTAGCAAATTAAATTTAATTACATTTTATTTAAAGGGGTTGTGCCAAGTATTAGTTATCCCCTATCAACATCTAATTGTAATGCAAGGCACCAACAAAACAGACCAGTGAAAATGAAATCAAGGGGTTTATTAACAAAATAAACAAAGTCCAGGCAAAACTTCACTGGGGCTAATATCAGGCAAACAAAACAAAGGGTAGCCAGGAGTAGTCCCGATCCGTGCATAAGTCCTTGTGTAACTTGCCAAGTGAACGGATGTGACACGGAAAAATCCCGGGTCCTGGAACGGATGAAGTCCAAGCAAACTTCAGTCAGCAGTAAGCAGTACTGACCTTCACCTGGATGAGGGAAGATAACAGTGGGCACTGACCAACCTGGGAGGCCACCATTTATGTGCCTGCTAACAAATCCCAGGGCGTCAAGTGTCCACTCCCCATAGGTCATGATCCTGCCCTACACCTGTGTACAAGGCTTTGGTCGGTCATTAGTCAATTAGACAAATGCCAGCCCCCTAATCTACTTTGAACTTGTAGCCAGGTGCTATTCCCATCGCCGGTCGGCGAAGTGCATAAGAAGCGCGTACGCGCAACTGCATATCCCTTTCAAACCCATCTTCGAGCATACACGTGGACGCAAGACAGGCTCTGTGAGAGTGCGTGAGCGCGTCGACATGGACACCGGAATGGAATCCGCAATAGGCACCGGAGACAAGCTCAGCTGCAGAGTAGTGCCGCTAGCCCGGCCAAGCTGTCCCCGAAACCCATGCGGTCTTCCCCTCCGGCGCACATGCGAACGTGCCCCCGTGTCGGTTTGCAAAGGGGTCGGAGCTGGTGTATCAGTGGAGACACGGGTAACCTGTCCGGACCCTCCATGAGGACCCGTTTTGGTCACATCGGAGTGCGAGACAGGTGAGGATCTTACACTAATGCTATAAAACCCCTTTATAGTTAAAGGGATTTTCCAGTACTTTAATATTGATGGCCCGTCCTTAGGATAAGCCATCAAAATCTGAAAAACACCTTGCACCCCCACACATCAGCTGTTTAATAGCAGCCGCAGTAGTTCCACCACTGGAAGTCTTTGCTGGAACTACACATTTCCGTCCATTGTGTGGTGGTTCAGAACTGCTCCCATGGAAATGACTGCAGAAACCAGCTCCATCTACGTCACAATGGACAAAGCAGTGTTGTTCTGGTGCTGACTTCTGTCACAGGACCTAATACGAAAATCGCCAGCAATCAGATATTGATCCTGAGGATAGGCCATCCATATTAAAGTACTGGATAACCCCTTTAAGGGAAAGGTACCAATGTACACTGACCAAACATTTGCTAAAAGGACACTCTTTTCCATAGGTCCGGCTAATGGAAGCCTATGAAAAATACAGGGTTCTGCCTCTGACCTGCTGTGGGGAGAACCTTATGTGATTACGGTATAATAGATTTTTGGGCACCTAACATTGTATGGGTAGGGTAATTAAAAATATTTTTGTTATTAATTTGGCAAAATTGTATTTTCTGATGAAGGCCACTTTAAATGTAAAATAAAGGGTAAAAAACACCCAGCAAACCGCAGAATTTCAGAAACGCTTAGTAAAATTGGAGATTAATAAATTAGATTTATCTTTTATCCTGACTAGTTTGCAGTATAACAAGCATGAATATCCCTCCTGTGGTCCTCTAAAATGTCTTTCCTTGTCCTCCAGCTAATATCTCGTTTAATATTCACAGAAACTTGCACATCCTTCACTAATGCTGGTGCATTCTGAAGGGCAGTCAGCAGGAGCTCACCTAATGACACTGGGTACCAGCAGGTTAGCATTGGGGCTAATGAGGGTCTGGCCGGCCATGTCTTTTAATGTCTTGTTGCTCATGTCTGTCTGACCGCAGTAGAAAGATGTCTGTGTCCTCATTATACTAACCCCCGGAGGAACATAAAAGTGTTACTCTCTAAAGATGTGGAGTGGTTTGTATTGGTCATACCACACTTCTGAAGCAAACGTTGTTTATGCTGGGATGAAAGCTGGTAGCGTTTTATTCACTGATGCAATTATATAGTCGTACATTTTCAGTCCAGTACACCTCAAATGAAACCATTCACAATGCAAACAAATACATTGTTTAATGACAAATTCAGCTCCTCTACAACTGTATGTAATGTTAAATATATTTTACTGCGGTTTTAAAATTAATGTATTGGTAAATTTAGTATTTTTACATTGCTGATGTACATACTTGTGCAACATCTTTCAAAGGGAATGCTGAGACTTTTTTGGGTAATGTGTAGGGGCAGTGATACTGTCTAGTAGAGCTGAGCGAATTTCATATTTTGAAATTCGTTCACGCTTCGTTTGGTGGTAAAAGCAGAATTTCGTTATGGATTCCGTCACCACAGACCATAACGCAATCCTATGACGGAATGCATAATAGAATGCCTTTAGAGGCCTTTAGAGGCATTCCGTTATTCATTCCGTCATAATAGAAGTCTCTGGACTGCAAAACTGATCCGTCCCGTTTCTGTTATGCATGGGAGTCCATTTTTATGGCTTTCCCTATGTGGTAAGATTGACCTGTTCCCCTCATTCTCGGTCAGTATGATTACAACCCATATCGTTTTTCTTGTGTTTTGATACTTTAAAAAAATATGTTTTATTTGCATTGCCATATTCTGAACCCCAGAGCTGTGTGGGGCAGTCTGTACTTTTCATTGACACTGTTTTGGAGTGTGTATGACTTTCTGATCACTTTTTATTACTTTTTGAGGAGGTAGGGCAACCCAAAAAAAAAATAATATGCAAAATCGCCATTTGCCATATAGGATAAATATTTTTATATTTTAATAGTATGTGGATTTTTAGTATGTGGCGATGCCAATGATGCTTATTTTTTTATTAATTATTTTTTATTTAAAATTTTGGGGAAAGGGGGAATGATTTGAAATTTATTAATGGTTTACTTTTTAGGCTCCGAAAGGGACCTCATCATGCAATCTTAGGCTACTTTCACACCTGCGTTCGGTGCGGATCCGTCTTGTATCTGCACAGACGGATCAGCACCGATAATGCAAACACTTGTATCCGTTCAGAACGGATGCGTTTGCATTATTGCTTTAAAAAAAAAGTCTAAGTCAAAACGGATCTGTCTTGACTTACATTGAAAGTCAATGGGGGACGGATCAGTTTTCAATTGCACCATATTGTGTCAGTGAAAACAGATCCATCCCCATTGACTTACATTGTAAGTCAGGACGGATCCGTTTGGCTCTGCATCGTTAGGCGGACAACAAAACGCTGCAAGCAGCGTTCGGGTGTCCGCCTCCAGAGCGGAATGGATGCGGAACGGAGCTGAACTGATCCATTTTAGGCCGCTTGTGAGAGCCCTAAAACGGATCTCACAAGCGGACCCAGAAACGCCAGTGTGAGAGTAGCCTTAGTCATTCAAATAAGGAGGAAAAGATAGAGCATACATTCACATGCCATGCATTGATCTATCGCTCATAATTTATAGACATCTCTATTGAGCTACTCATACGTTGTGATCAAAATACATAGGCCCACTCACCAAGTCAAGGTGAATTCAATTGAGTGGGTCTGTCCTGTTCTCACAACATGTACCCCCGGGGTCTGTATGCAGCTCAACAGGCAGATATCACCATTCTACTAGTTAATAAGATGAGACTTGTTTCTGTAGTCTGTGGTTTTATTAACCGGCAGTACATAAGGTAAACTATAAGAAAATGAACATACAAGAACTGAATATAAAGCACAATGTACACAAAACTTATATATAAACATGAATTAATCCCTTACCGACGATGCTTTAGTAAGAGACACACAAAGTGCAGCTGCTCCTTCCAAGAGACGAAGGGAAAAGGAAGCAGGAGCTTGTCTCTTTCCCACAAAGCACTGTGAACAGGAAGTCAGGTGACCTAATGAATATGCATAGTTTAACAAGGCAGATGATGCACTTACAGCTAAAGGTCACTAGATGGCGCTGTAGGCACATATGAATACACACATTAACAAAACTATGCAATGGTTAGTGAAGGGAAGACAGTACAGGGTCCCTACTCTAATTTGGCGCAGTGTCAAATTGTATCAGGACTGCTCCCATTCTGCCCAGAAAATGTTTTATAATATGTAGGGACAGTTATATTGATGTATAAAGCAGGGAGATTAGAGGCAGACTCATAGGCCTGCCTCTGCATATGACAGTCTATAATGTGTGAACCAAGGGAAGTAGAGGCAGGTTCTGGAGCCTGCCTCTGTTTTTAACAGTGATCTGTCTTCACTGTACAGTACATGGTGAACACCGTAGACAGGTTTTTGTTAGCAGGACTCATTTAGGGTCTGTTTTTATAATAACATAGAACAAAATCACTTAATAAAGTATATAACAAATTCACCTACAGATAAAATCAATTGCTTAAAGTGACACTTACACTTAATTGATGCATCAAGATGCCACCTACACAGAGAGATTCAAATGTGTGATTTATGTATAATTCTACTTTATAACATAAATAGTTCAATTGTGTTACTTATTTGCAAGCCCCATTAAACTTTGAAGAATGTCAATGTGTGGATATTCACAATGATTTTTCATATATTATTAGAGTATTCGCTTTGTCTTCTCTCCTTTCACTTGCCCACCATTACATTGTTCTTATTACATTAAGTGCAATCACTTCATTAAAGAAAATCTCATATTTTAACGTGCTGCGCAGATGCTACAAAGACCTTACCGTCACTTCACTGGGATAAATGTTAAACAAATAATCACATTTAATTCTGTGTGAAGTTAGTCATTGGGTATTAAGACAAAGGAATACCATCATACATTAAGATGAATTCCAGATCAAGCTGTGTGATCATTAAAATAATGAAGATCTTTACTGGTGTAGAAAATTAGTTATGGGATGCATTAACTACATTTCCCATTTTAAGTAACCACTTACTAATTTATGTTCAATGTTTACAAGGGTTAATATACTGAATGGTAGATGTAACTGCCCCTTTACCTAGTACTGTATGTCCCACATTGATATAAAAAAAAAACATGGGGGTGATTCTCAAGGCTTTTAAACCTCAAAAGTGGCAATTATAGTGCACGCCATATTTGTGCAATAATTGGTGACTTTTTGTGCTTCTTACCACATTGGCAATAAAGAGATGGAGCTTAGTGGAACTGGCGACCCGCAGCTCACTGGGTTTACAATAATTTACCCGAGAAGCTGGCAGTAATTATAGCTCAAGTCTATGGCTGTTTCTGGCCAGAGATGTACCTAATGCATTAAGGGGCATGTGCATCAATAAATTAGGAGCATCTCACTCCAGGAGATAAAGACTAGCATAGGAAACACCAGTCTTGATAAGGCCTCCTTCACACAAACGATACGGATTGGCTCAGGATGTGCTCAGAATGCGTTCAGCGAAACTCGCACCATTTCGCAAGAAAGTTCAGTTTTGTCTGCAATTACGTTCCGTTTTTTCCACGTGGGTGCAATCAGTTTTAGGCTCCATTCACACGTCCACAATTTCGTTCCGCATTTTGCGGAACGGAATTGCGGACCTACTCATTTCTATGGGGCAGCACGATGTGCTGCCCGGATCCTGAATTGCGGACCCGCACTTCCGGGTCCGCAATTCCGTTCCCGAAAAAAATAGAACATGTCCTATTCTTGTCCGCAATTGCGGACAAGATTAGGCATTTTCTATTAAGTGCCGGCGATGTGCGGTCCGCAAAATGCGGATCACACATTGCCGATGTCCGTGTTATGCAGATCCGTGGATCCGCAAAACACACACGGACGTGTGAATGGACCCTTAATGTGTTTTTCACGCGTGTGAAAGAAAACTGAAGATTTACAAACATCTCCTAGCAACCATCAGTGAAAAACGCATTGCACCCAGACTACATCCAGGTTACATCCGGACTTGCTTGCAGATGCAATGCGTTTTTCACTGAAGCCCCATTCACTTCTATGTGTGAAAAATGCAGAATGTAGAACATGCTGTGATTCTGACGCAACGCAGAACTGTGCACAGACCCATTGAAATGAATAGGTCAGGATTCAGTGCTGGTGCTATGCGTTCACTTCACACATTGCACCCGCGCAGAAAAGTTGCTTGTATGAAAGGGGCCTAAAAATCTCCATCATGTGGACAAAATGTTACATGTTATTTAAGTGGTGGACCTCACTCCACCAGAGTCGATTTGGATACTATTCCTCCAATTGGCCATGTCAATGGCTTCCCAAAAGCCCAACTGTTAGAAACTAAAACTTTAAGAGGTGATGGCAAAGTGCATAAAATAGAGAAAATGAAAAGAGGATGATAAGACAGAAAGAAGAGAAAGCATGAGAAAGAAAAATGGGGAAAGACGGTCTTGAGAAGGGAAAAAAAAAGTGGGGGATAATGATGGGGGATTCCTGAAATACTATGTTCAGAAAGCAATATGTGTAGCAATTGTATACATACTCTGATTCAGGTGTTTGGTCAGGAATAGTGTTGAGCGAACGTGTGTTTTAAGTTCAGCGTCCAAAGTTCGGGTTATCGAAGAATTCCGTTATGGATTCTGCTACCACTATCATAACAGAATTCGGAATCGATAATGGGATTTTTCGATAACCCAAACCCGAACTTTGTACGCTGAACTTAAAACACAGGTTCGCTCAAAACTAGTCAGGAAGGCAAGGCCTGGCTCACAGAAGACCTATCACCACTCCTGACATGTATGTTTTAGTAACTACTTCCATTCTCAGTGTAATAACAATTTTAGAGCACTTATTCTTGTGACTCTATGTTGCGTCATTCCTTTTTTATTCCTACTGGGAGCTTTTGAATGAATTGTCAACAGTCTACAATACAGGTCTATCTGGATGTTACCATTTGGGTGTCCCCAAACAGTCTGACACTGGCAGCACTGACTGGATAGTGTCAGACTGTGCATGGACCCTCAACTGGTAACACGCAGATAGACTTTTATTGACTGCTGTTGGCACAAACTTTGTGAGAATACATTAAATGAGGAATGCAACTCGCCTGACCTAAACCCATAGAGAAAGATAAGAGACACCAGACCCAACAATGCAGACAAACTGAAGGCTGCTATCAAAGCAGCATGGGCTTCCATAACACCTCAGCAGTGCCACAGGCTAATCCCCTCCATGCCATGCAACATTAATGCAGTAATTCATGCAAAAGAAGCCCAGACCACATATTCAGTGCATATTAAAAATAATTTGCTTAAATGGTATTATCTAATATTCTATTTTTCTGAGATTATGACTTTGTCACGGGGGTGTCAAGAGCCACGTCTGACTCCGTTATACCCGGGGTCAGGAAGTCGCAGCGGGTGGCTGCGCGCTCTATGTCTAAAGATCACGTTGTTTCTTAGTGATTGTTTTCTGTGTTTGCCTTGCAATCCTTTTTGTCTAACTCAGGGATCCGTAGCTTCTCCTCCTCAGCTGTTTCTTGTCTGCCACTCCCAACCTCCTTATATTCTCCTCTCACACTTCTCTAGTTGCCAGTTATAGAGCTTCCTGCCTGGACTTCTATACTGACCCACTGGAGCTGTGAATCCTGGTTGTTGTTCCAGAGAGCTACCCTCCGGATCCCTGTTGGGCTTTTTGTTGTCTCCTGTTGTCGCCCACCTGGGATTATATGTTGAGTCTGTATTGTCTGTCCTCCCCTTGGTGTTTTCCTTTAGAGCTAGTGGTGCGGACTAGTGTTCCCACCGCCCTGTTCACTATCTAGGGCTCATCTTAGGGAAAGCCAGGGTTTTAGGCACGTGATCGGCGTACGGGTGAGGAACCCGTCTAGGGACGTCAGGGCAGCCAGGTGCCAGCCGCCAGGTGAGTCAGGGGTCACCACCTTCCCTCTCACTTGGGCAGGGCCTTCCTCTTTCCCTCCCTCTGTGTCACGTATGTGATGGTCACGCCGATCGTGATATTATAACTGGCCCTTATTTTTGGGGAGAAAAATAAAATAAAATAAATAAATAAATAAAAAAAAAAAATTTCTCTCTACTTAGAATCCAATATGGATCCTATTGCTGCTTTGGCAAAACAGCTTCAAGGCCTGTCTTTGGAGGTGGCAGGATTGAAGGCGTCTGTCCTCCAACAACAGCAGCAAATGCAGCAGACCGCAAGCCCAGCGGTTGCTATGGGTAACCAGGTTGTTACAGAACCCAAGGTTGTTCTTCCTGACAGATTTTCTGGGGGAAGGGACAAATTTGTGACGTTCCGTGAGGCCTGCAAATTATATTTTAAGCTGCGCCCTTACTCCTCAGGTAATGAAGAACAGCGGGTGGGGATTGTTATTTCCCTGCTTCAGGGGGACCCGCAATCCTGGGCTTTCTCGTTACCCCCTGGTTCCCAGGCTCTCCGGTCAGTGGAGGGATTTTTTGGGGCTTTGGGTCTCATATATGATGACCCTGACCGAGTCGCCCTGGCTGAGTCGAAGTTACGGAGACTCCTACAGGGAGATCGGCCAGCAGAGGAATATTGCTCAGAGTTCCGTAGGTGGGCTACGGATACTCAGTTCTGCTCTGGGTTATCTGAAAGGGTTAAGGATGCGCTGGCGCTGTATGAGACCCCCCTTTCCCTTGATGCTGTTATGTCCCTCTCTATCAGAATAGATAGACGTCTTAGGGAGAGATCGAAAATTCCTGAGCAATTGGTAACCTCTCCCAAGCAGCAGTTAGTCTGTACTGACTTAGATGAGCCTATGCAGCTAGGAGGAACTTCTCGTCAGGTCCGTCCTCCTGAGGTTCGCCGTAGGTGGGGGGCTTGTTTTTTCTGTGGGGGGAGGGGTCATTTCATTAATGTCTGTCCCTCCTTTCTCAAAAACAAAAGACCGTCGGAAAACTACTAACCCCAGGCTGTGCGGAGGATGTCAGCCGGGGGGTATAAGTTTCCTCCATACGAACATCTCAATTTGTGTTGCCAGCGGTTATTGTTTTTGGTGTTAAGACGGAGTCTATTTCTTTTTTTCTAGACAGTGGAGCAGGGGTAAATTTGATAGATGCCCATTTTGCCCGCACTATGGGTTTGTCTCTCTGTACGCTGCAGAGACCTATTCCCATATTCGCTATTGATTCTGCTCCTCTGTCTCAGAGAAACCTCACTCACATTGTCCATAACTTACACCTTCGGGTAGGGGACCACCATAATGAGTGTCTTTCATGTTACGTTCTGGAGGGCCTTCCCTCTCCTGTGGTATTGGGTCTTCCCTGGTTGGTAGCGCACAATCCAGTGGTGGATTGGCAGGCCAGGGAGATATTGGAGTGGAGTGAGCATTGCAGAGAGAATTGCTTAAATAACAATTGCTTAATCGCCTCCATAGCTTCCCTACCTACATTTATTTCGGACTTTGAGGACGTTTTTTCTGAAAAGGGTTGTCAGAAGCTACCACCTCATCGTCCTTATGATTGCCCGGTTAACCTGATTCCCGGTGCAAAATTACCCAAGTCCAGGTTGTATAATCTTTCGGGTCCCGAGAGACAAGCCATGAAAGATTATATCTCCGAGAGTCTGGCTAAGGGACACATCAGACCCTCTTCTTCACCCGTGGCTGCAGGGTTTTTCTTTGTTAAAAAGAAAGATGGGGGCCTGCGTCCTTGCCTAGATTTCCGTGAGCTAAACCGGATAACCATCCGAGACCCATACCCTCTTCCTCTCATTCCTGACCTTTTTAATCAGATTGAGGGTGCTAGGTGGTTCTCCAAACTTGATCTTAGGGGGGCCTACAATCTGATTCGTATCAAGGAAGGGGATGAGTGGAAGACAGCTTTTAACACCCCTGAGGGGCATTATGAAAATTTAGTCATGCCTTTCGGTCTGACCAATGCCCCTGCTGTCTTCCAACATTTCGTTAATGATATTTTTAGTCATCTCATCGGCAGGTTTGTAGTCATATACCTAGATGATATCTTAATTTATTCGGCTGATCTGAAAACACATGAAGTACATGTCAGGCAAGTACTGCAGGTCCTACTGACGAATAAATTATATGCAAAAATTGAAAAATGTGTCTTCGCCGTTCAGGAAATACAGTTCCTGGGATATCTATTATCTGCTTCAGGTTTCCGTATGGATCCTAGGAAGGTCCAGGCAATTTTAGATTGGGATCTTCCTGAGAACCTTAAAGCTCTACAACGGTTTTTGGGTTTCGCAAATTTCTATAGAAAGTTCATTAAAAATTATTCAGTGATCGTTAAACCCCTTACTGACATGACTAGGAAGGGGACTGATTTTTCTAAATGGTCTGACGCCGCTAAAATTGCATTTTCCTCTCTAAAAGAGAGATTTACCTCGGCACCTGTTCTAATTCAACCTGATGTCTCCCAGCCTTTTATTGTTGAAGTAGATGCGTCAGAGGTGGGAGTGGGGGCTGTATTGTCTCAGGGTCCGTCTCCCGGCAAATGGCGTCCTTGCGCTTTCTTTTCCAAAGAGTTATCTACTGCAGAAAAGAACTATGATATTGGAAATAGGGAACTGTTGGCGATTAAACTGGCGTTTGAAGAGTGGCGTCACTTCTTAGAGGGAGCAATCCACCCCGTCACGGTGATTACGGATCACATAAACCTTCTGTACCTAGAATCGGCTAAGCGTCTCACCCCTAGACAAGCTAGGTGGTCGCTATTCTTTACCAGATTTAACTTTGTAATCACCTATCGTCCTGGGGCAAAAAATACCAAGGCAGACGCATTATCTCGTAGTTTCCCTGGAGGGGGTAATGTTAGTGATCCGGTACCTATTTTACAAAGAGGAGTGGTTGTCTCTGCTGTACACTCTGTTCTAGAGGGAAAGGTGTTAGAGGCCCAGGGGGACGCCCCGGCCTCTTGCCCCTCAGAGAAATTGTTTGTACCGTTAAACCTGCGTCTTGAATTATTAAAGGAACATCATAATTCGGCACTTGCTGGGCACCTGGGTAGTAAAGCAACCTTGGAGCTATTGTCTCGTCGTTTTTGGTGGCCAAGGTTGCGTCAGGATGTAATGGATTTCGTGTCTACTTGTTCTACTTGTGCACGCGCGAAAGTCTCTCATACACGTCCAGCAGGGTCTTTATTGCCACTTTTCATCCCCAATAGGCCATGGACACATCTGTCAATGGATTTCATCACTGACTTACCGTTGTCTGCGGGTAAAACAGTTATCTTGGTAGTAGTAGATAGGTTTAGCAAAATGGTACACTTTATTGCGCTACCCGCACTTCCTAATGCTAAGACTCTTGCTCAGGTGTTTATCAGTGAAATCGTGAAGCTTCACGGGGTCCCTTCCGATGTGGTTTCGGATCGGGGAACCCAGTTTATTTCTAAGTTTTGGAAAGCTTTTTGTTCCCGTTTGGGGGTACACTTGTCCTTTTCCTCAGCTTTCCATCCTCAGTCGAATGGACAGACTGAGCGTACCAACCAAAACCTAGAAACATATTTAAGGTGTTTTGTGTCTGAAAACCAAGAGGTGTGGTCATCATATTTACCGTTAGCCGAGTTTGCCATAAATAATCGCTGTCAGGAATCCACTGGCAAGTCACCATTTCTTGGTGCATACGGTTTTCATCCCCAATTTTGTACTTTCAAAGAGGGGGGGTCTTCTGGGGTTCCCAAAGAGGAACGGTTTTCTTCATCTCTTTCATCGGTATGGCAGAAGGTGCAAGCTAACTTGAAAAATATGAGTGGTAAATATAAATGCATGGCCGATAAGAAACGGTCGCCAGGTCCGGACCTAGGAGTGAATGACTATGTGTGGTTGTCTACTAGGAATATTAAGTTGAAGGTTCCCTCTTGGAAACTGGGCCCTAGGTTCATTGGTCCTTATAAAATAGTAGCCGTCATTAACCCTGTGGCTTTTCGCCTGGAGCTACCTCAGACTTTTAAGATCCATAACGTCTTCCATAAGTCGTTACTCAAGAAGTATGTTCCACCTCTAGAACCATCACCACTGCCACCTCCTCCTGTTATTGTGGATGGTAATCTGGAGTTTCAAATATCCAGAATTGTTGATTCTCGTCGGGTCCGCCGCTCTCTTCAGTATCTGGTGCATTGGAGGGGTTACGGTCCCGAGGAAAGAATGTGGGTTCCAGCGTCAGAGGTAAACGCCAACAGGTTAATTCAGGCTTTCCATGCCTCTCATCCTGAGAGACCTGGTCCTGAGTGTCCGGAGGCCCCTCGTGAAAAGGGGGGTACTGTCACGAGGGTGTCAAGAGCCACGTCTGACTCCGTTATACCCGGGGTCAGGAAGTCGCAGCGGGTGGCTGCGCGCTCTATGTCTAAAGATCACGTTGTTTCTTAGTGATTGTTTTCTGTGTTTGCCTTGCAATCCTTTTTGTCTAACTCAGGGATCCGTAGCTTCTCCTCCTCAGCTGTTTCTTGTCTGCCACTCCCAACCTCCTTATATTCTCCTCTCACACTTCTCTAGTTGCCAGTTATAGAGCTTCCTGCCTGGACTTCTATACTGACCCACTGGAGCTGTGAATCCTGGTTGTTGTTCCAGAGAGCTACCCTCCGGATCCCTGTTGGGCTTTTTGTTGTCTCCTGTTGTCGCCCACCTGGGATTATATGTTGAGTCTGTATTGTCTGTCCTCCCCTTGGTGTTTTCCTTTAGAGCTAGTGGTGCGGACTAGTGTTCCCACCGCCCTGTTCACTATCTAGGGCTCATCTTAGGGAAAGCCAGGGTTTTAGGCACGTGATCGGCGTACGGGTGAGGAACCCGTCTAGGGACGTCAGGGCAGCCAGGTGCCAGCCGCCAGGTGAGTCAGGGGTCACCACCTTCCCTCTCACTTGGGCAGGGCCTTCCTCTTTCCCTCCCTCTGTGTCACGTATGTGATGGTCACGCCGATCGTGATAGACTTTTGGGTCTTCATTAGCTGTAAGCCATAATCATCAACATTAAAATAAATAAATGCTTGAAATAGATCACTATGTGTGTAATGAATCCATGTAAATATAGGAGTTTCATTTTTTGAATTACTGAAATAACTTAACTATTCAATGATATTCTAATTTATTGAGATGCACCTGTATATGAGCCAAGGTCAGAATAGCAGTGTGGAGTTCAATTAGTGAGGTCATTCATTCTTTGAAAAACAGGTGGCAATTATTGCCGTTATTTAGGGAAGGAAAGCAGCAAATGTTGTACATGCTGGTTACATGGAATTCTTAGGAAAATGGGTCGTTCCAGACATTGTTCAGAAGAACAGCGTACCTTGATTAAAAAGTTGATTGGAGAGGGGAAAACATACAAAGAAGTGCAGAAAATGATAGGCTGCTCAGCTAAAATGATCGCAAATGCTTTAAAATGTCAACCAAAACCTGAAATACGTGGAAGCAAGCTAAAACTACCACAGTACACTGTGAAGCAAGCATCAAGATATGGGGATGTTTCTCATACTATGGTGTTGGGCCTATTTATCGCATACCAGGGATCATGGATCAGTTTTAATTAGGGTTGAGCGAACCCGAACTGTAAAGTTCGGGTTCGTACCGAACTTTACAGTGTTCGGCACCCGAACCCGAACATTTCAGTAAAAGTTTGGGTTCGATTTCGGTGTTCGGGTAATATTAATATACCATCGGATCGGAGTTTTCTCCAATCCGATGGTATATTTTAACTTGAAGCGCCCCCATCACTGCCCCCATCACTATGGGAACGCCTCTATGTTAGAATATACCATTGGATTTGAGTTAGAGCGTGAAAACTCAGATCCGACAGAATATTCTAACACTGAAACGTTCCCATTGTAATGGGGACGGTTCAAGTTAGAATATACTGAGAACTGTGGACATAACGGCCACCTGCTGCCTGGCAGCACCCGATCTCTTACAGGGGGCTGTGATCCGCACAATTAATCCCTCAGGTGCCGCACCTGAGGGGTTAATTGTGCGGATATCAGCCCCCTGTAAGAGATCGGGTGCTGCCAGGCAGCAGGGGCCAGACCCCCCTTCCTCCCCAGTATTAAAATCATTGGTGGCTAGTGCGGCTCCCCCAGCCATCCCTCCCCAGTATTAAAATCATTGGTGGCCAGTGTGGCCCCCCACCCCCACAACCCCTATTAAAATCATTGGTGGTTAGTGCAACCCCCCCTATTAAAATCATTGGTGTCCAGTGTGGCCTCCCCTCTTCCCCCCTTAATTAAAATCATTGGTGTCCAGTGCGGCCTCCCCTCTCCCCCCCTAATTAAAATCATTGGTTAACAACCCCTCCCCCCCATCATTGGTGGCAGCTGAGCGGCAGTTCCGATCGGAGTCCCAGTTTAATCGTTGGGGCTCCGATCGGTTACCATGGCAGCCAGGACGCTACTGCAGCCCTGGCTGCCATGGTTACTTAACACTTTTAGCAGCATTATACTTACATGTGCTGTCTGTGGCCGGCCGGCGCTCCTCTTACTGGTAAGTGAAAGGTCTGTGCGGCACATTGCTTATAGAACAGACCTGTCACTTACCAGTAGGAGGAGCGCCCGGCCGGCCACAGACAGCGCATATAGTTCGGCCGAACTCCCCGAACATCTAGGTGTTCGCTCAACTCTAGTTTTAATACTTGAAGAGGTCATGCTGCCTTATGCTGAAGAGGAAATGCCCTTGAAATGGGTGTTCCAACAAGACATCGATGCCAAACACACCAGTAAACGGGCAACAGCTTGGTTCCAGACCAACAAGATTGACTTTTTTTAGGCAAAACCAAAAAATAGAGAAGAACTGTCGAATGTATCCAATCATCCTGGGCTGAAATACCTGTTCACAGGTGCCAGAAGTTGGTTGACTCCATGCAACACAGATGTACAGCAATTATCAGAAACAGTAGCTATACAACTAAGTATTAAGTGATTCAAAGGAAAGCAAAATCTTCAAACAAATTCAGTTTATATAGTGAATGTTTGAGTTTGTAAGGAAGAATACAAACACTGCTATTTTTTTAAGTCTAATATTTACTTTTCTTCATTTTTCTTTAGAGAAACAACACAAATTTTATATATTTTCTCTATGAGGTGATTTGGAATAGAATGTGTAGTGTTCCCAATGCATTTGTGTGTATGGAAATAAAAGCTATTAGAAGGAATTTGAGCTTCATTCACTTTTTTAAACACGCTGCTATTATTTTGAACACAACTTGTATAATGATGACCTACTGTATTCTAATGATAGGTCATAAGTACCAGATCTGCAGGGGTCCACACCTTGCACTAGTAGCTTCAGAGTGCTGTTATGTTCTTTGTTTTTCTCTTTAATTATGGCAATTTACAGTTGCACATCATGTTTATGTGGAGGGTCATTTACTAACCCAAATTTGCCTATTTTGGGAATATTTCTGGTGCAGATTGTGGTGTAAAGGATATTTGCGCCATAATCTGTGACTTTTCCATGCTCACACCAGGTCTAAAAAACAGTGGGTGTAGTGTGGGCAGGGAAGGGGACAAGGCCGGCAGGCCGATCTCATTTATCACTTTCTACGCCTGTTTTAGGCATAGAAAATGGTCTAAATGTAAGACAGCAAGGAAGCTGACTTACATTTAGACTGGCAGTGAACGCTCCAAAGTTATTTAGAGGCAGGCACCTCTTCATAACTTTGGCGGATCCACCGCCCCGCCTACTGGGTTATTAAGACCGGCCTCTAAAACACCTGTTTTAATAAATGACCTCCTTGGAGTCTGAAACCACTATTCTTATCCCATCCATTCCACAAGTGCATTTAGCTAGTTGTCTCTTCACTGCTTGTCATTGTATACCGTGTGGGCTGGGGTGAATGCTGCAGTTGTGTACCTAGGACCATGTGTACAGCCAACTCTGTTCTGTCCGTACTGGCCGTGGATACTTGTAGGTGTGAACTGCACTCCTGTGATTTGTATCTCTTCCCTGTCTGTGTCTGTATGGAGGGGAAATATTTCAATGTCTTGCAGTGTTTTCCAGTTTGCTATTCCTCTCAACTGGATAACTATAGTACACAGAGGTAACAATTGTAGCAACACAGTATGTGCAAGTGGTCAGCTCTCCTGAATTTAAAAGCTCAATGGCATAAAAATAGGTATTAAATAGATTAGGTTCAACATGAACTGAGGTCACCTTGCTGTGGTGGGTGAGCACAGATATTTTTTTATCAAAATATATTTGCTAAGAACCTCATATTTATTATATGAAATGTGGTATTCATTTATATATAGATTTTTGCATTTAGTTCCTTTATAGTGTTGCTATATTCTGTGTTTTTCTCTTTAATTATGCCATGTACATCCACATATCTATTTGCATATCAAAACTGCAAAAATTGTCCCGCTACCACATGTGAAAGATGTGCAAACACCCCTGGCAGTGAAAGGGTTAAAGGAAATCCATGTCTACCACAACCTGTTTAGACCTACCTTGGTCCTTGAACATGAATGACTCCATCCTCTATAGAAAATCCATCATATCCAACCATTCTCTAAACACAGGGTCGAAGGGGTAACCACCGACTTCTAGTGTCTGGGGAAATTTTACAAAAGTTTAACAATTGTGTCCACAGTTTAACATAATATTTTAGGTCTAATATTGTATGCTTATAAATTCATTAGCATATTTTTCTAGTGTTTGGAGTTATGTTTTTCTTTATAAAAAGATACTTAAATGCTAAAATTCTGTATGCCTGTAGGTATCACTATAGGAGCTTGGAGTCTACTGCATGTTAATATATTGAACTCATTAATAACACAGTGTGCAGTAAGCTTCCCCTAGTGGTGGCCTATGCAAGGGTTTTGGATTTCTTCAGATTAAAAATAAAAAAAAAATAGGTTCAAAGGTTTTGTGAGCTGAAACAAGCATTAAATACTAGTAGTGAGCGCCAACAAAGTAACACAGCAGTTCTTTAATAGGCTCCATTGTAGTTTTACTGATGGTAGATCTTACGGGTCAGGATATAACTGTTTGCATAGAATTAAACACAATAGTCAGTCAGGTTAATCTAAAAGTTGAAACCTTACATAATTACACCTCATTATTTCTTTGAATAATTTAAAAAGCATTTCTGTTGGCTATAATTGCTTCTGTTTCTAGGGTTTTATCTGCCCAAAGGGGACATTTTTTCTTTGATATTTTTTTTTATATCACCATTGAATGCATTGTTACATATCGGCTGCTTAATGTAAAAGAGAATCCAGCTTTTGAAGGCGCATGAGCTAGTGGATTAAGAGTTTAGAAGACGGGGTTATCCTCCTGAGTGCTTGTGTGCAAAGAAAAGGATTATTATATGGTAAATTTGGTACATTTCCCCTGATGCTTTGTTGCATTATTAGTAATTTGATTTATTACAATTGAATCAGAGCGACAGGCACTCAACATCTGTAACCACAAATGGAGAATATGTATAAATTAATAAAAATATAATTTATTTGACACTATGAAAACTATAAAAACTAAAATCACTCTAAAAAGCTACATATATAGCTAGATATATTGATACCAATTGTTCAAGCCAATAAGGTGCAGTCCACATGAGAATATTTCTGCAACCTGAAAGGTGGGAGCAAAAATGCAAACGTATGTCTCAAAGAATCTACACAATTGGCTTCCCCGTTTACAGATGGTTGCTATTGGGATGACAGTGTCCCTTTAAGGTGTTCTAGAAGTTAGGATTGTATCAATACATTCTCTGGGGTGAGTAGTACAACCCGAATAGATGTGGAATAGTTTACACCAGTTGATATGTAACTGTACTGTTATCACTTTTAGTCCTCTATGTGCCACTATCTCTTTGATCGTGGTAGTGTGTTCACATATATGGTATATTTTAACTAGAGTTGAGCGAACACCTGGATGTTCGGGTTCGAGAAGTTCGGCCAAACTTCCCGAAAATGTTTGGGTTCGGGATCCGAACCCGATCCGAACTTCGTCCCGAACCCGAACCCCATTGAAGTCAATGGGGACCCGAACTTTTCGGCACTAAAACGGCTGTAAAACAGCCCAGGAAAGGGCTAGAGGGCTGCAAAAGGCAGCAACATGTAGGTAAATCCCCTGCAAACAAATGTGGATAGGGAAATGAATAAAAATGAAAATTAAATAAATAAAAATTAACCAAAATCAATTGGAGAGAGGTCCCATAGCAGAGAATCTGGCTTCCCGTCACCCACCACTGGAACAGTCCATTCTCAGATATTTAGGCCCCGGCACCCAGGCAGAGGAGAGAGGTCCCGTAACAGACAATCTGGCTTCATGTCAGCAGAGAATCAGTCTTCATGTCATAGCAGAGAATCAGGCTTCACGTCACCCACCACTGCAACAGTCCATTTTCATAAATTTAGGCCCAGCACCCAGGCAGAGGAGAGAGGTCCCGTAACAGACAATCTGGCTTCATGTCAGCAGAGAATCAGTCTGCATGTCATAGCAGAGAATGAGGCTTCACGTCAGCCACCACTGCAACAGTCCATTGGCATATATTTAGGCCCAGCACACAGGCAGAGGAGAGAGGTCCCGTAACAGAGGACCTGGCTTCATGTCAGCAGAGAATCAGTCTGCATGTCATAGCAGAAAATCAGGCTTCACGTCAGCCACCACTGCAACAGTCCATTGTCAGATATTTAGGCCCAGCACCCAGGCAGAGGAGAGAGGTCCTGTAACAGAGGATCTGTCTTCATGTCAGCAGAGAATTAGTCTGCATGTCATAGCAGAGAATCAGGCTTCACATCACCCAACATTGGAACAGTCCATTGGCATATATTTAGGCCCCGGCACCCAGACAGAGGAGAGGTTCATTCAACTTTGGGTAGCCTCGCAATATAATGGTAAAATGAAAATAAAAATAGGATTGAATGAGGAAGTGCCCTGGAGTCCAATAATATATGGTTAAGGGGAGGTAGTTAATGTCTAATCTTGACAAGGGACGGACAGGTCCTGTGGGATCCATGCCTGGTTCATTTTTATGAACGTCAGCTTGTCCACATTGGCTGTAGACAGGCGGCTGCGTTTGTCTGTAATGACGCCCCCTGCCGTGCTGAATACACGTTCAGACAAAACGCTGGCCGCCGGGCAGGCCAGCACCTCCAAGGCATAGAAGGCTAGCTCTGGCCACGTGGACAATTTAGAGACCCAGAAGTTGAATGGGGCCGAACCATCAGTCAGTACGTGGAGGGGTGTGCACACGTACTGTTCCACCATGTTAGTGAAATGTTGCCTCCTGCTAACACGATGCGTATCAGGTGGTGGTGCAGTTAGCTGTGGTGTGTTGACAAAAGTTTTCCACATCTCTGCCATGCTAACCCTGCCCTCAGAGGAGCTGGCCGTGACACAGCTGCCTTGGCGACCTCTTACTCTTCCTCTACCTTGGCCTTGGGCTTCCACTTGTTCCCCTGTGACATTTGGGAATGCTCTCCGTAGCGCGTCTACCAACGTGCGCTTGTACTCGCGCATCTTCCTATCACGCTCCAGTGCAGGAAGTAAGGTGGGCACATTGTCTTTGTAGCGTGGATCCAGCAGGGTGGCAACCCAGTAGTCCGCACAGGTTAAAATGTGGGCAACTCTGCTGTCGTTGCGCAGGCACTGCAGCATGTAGTCGCTCATGTGTGCCAGGCTGCCCAGGGGTAAGGACAAGCTGTCCTCTGTGGGAGGCGTATCGTCATTGTCCTGCCTTTCCCCCCAGCCACGCACCAGTGATGGACCCGAGCTGCGTTGGGTGCCACCCCGCTGTGACCATGCTTCATCCTCATCCTCCTCCACCTCCTCCTCATCCTCGTCCTCGTCCTCCTCGTCCTCCAGTAGTGGGCCCTGGCTGGCCACATTTGTACCTGGCCTCTGCTGTTGCCAAAAACCTCCCTCTGAGTCACTTCGAAGAGACTGGCCTGAAAGTGCTAAAAATGACCCCTCTTCCTCCTCCTCCTCCTCCTCCTCCTGGGCCACCTCCTCTTCCATCATCGCCCTAAGTTTTTTCTCAAGGAGACATAGAAGTGGTATTGTAACGCTGATAACGGCGTCATCGCCACTGGCCATGTTGGTGGAGTACTCGAAACAGCGCAACAGGGCACACAGGTCTCGCATGGAGGCCCAGTCATTGGTGGTGAAGTGGTGCTGTTCTGTAGTGCGACTGACCCGTGCGTGCTGCAGCTGAAACTCCACTATGGCCTGCTGCTGCTCGCACAGTCTGTCCAGCATGTGCAAGGTGGAGTTCCACCTGGTGGGCACGTCGCATATGAGGCGGTGAGCGGGAAGGCCGAAGTTACGCTGTAGCGCAGACAGGCGAGCAGCAGCAGGATGTGAACGCCGGAAGCGCGAACAGACGGCCCGCACTTTATGCAGCAGCTCTGACATGTCGGGGTAGTTGTGAATGAACTTCTGCACCACCAAATTCAGCACATGCGCCAAGCAAGGGATGTGCGTCAAATTGGCTAGTCCCAGAGCTGCAACGAGATTTCGCCCATTATCACACACCACCAGGCCGGGCTTGAGGCTCACTGGCAGCAACCACTCGTCGGTCTGTTGTTCTATACCACGCCACAACTCCTGTGCGGTGTGGGGCCTGTCCCCCAAACATATGAGTTTCAGAATGGCCTGCTGACGTTTACCCCGGGCTGTGCTGAAGTTGGTGGTGGAGGTGTGTGGCTGACTGGATGAGCAGGTGGAAGAAGAGGAGGAGGAAGCCGAGAAGGAGGAGGTGGCAACAGGAGGCAAAGAATGTTGCCCTGCGATTATTGGCGGCGGAAGGACGTGCGCTAAAGGACGTGGGGCCCAGCTGCCACTACATTTACCCAGTGTGCAGTTAAGGAGATATAGCGTCCCTGGCCGTGCTTACTGGTCCACGTATTTGTGGTTAGGTGGACCTTGCTACAGATGGCGTTGCGCAGTGCACACTTGATTTTATCGGATACTTGGTTGTGCAGGGAAGGCACGGCTCTCTTGGAGAAGTAGTGGCGGCTGGGAACAACATACTGTGGGACAGCAAGCGACATGAGCTGTTTGAAGCTGTCTGTGTCCACCAGCCTAAATGACAGCATTTCATAGGCCAGTAGTTTAGAAATGCTGGCATTCAGGGCCAGGGATCGAGGGTGGCTAGGTGGGAATTTACGCTTTCTCTCAAATGTTTGTGAGATGGAGAGCTGAACGCTGCCGTGTGACATGGTTGAGACGCTTGGTGACGGAGGTGGTGGTGGTGTTGGTGGTACATCCCCTGTTTGCTGGGCGGCAGGTGCCAACGTTCCTCCAGAGGCAGAGGAAGAGGCCGAGGCGGCAGCAGCAGAAGAGGTAGCAGGGGGAGCCTGAGTGACTTCCTTGGTTTTAAGGTGTTTACTCCACTGCAGTTCATGCTTTGCATGCAGGTGCCTGGTCATGCAGGTTGTGCTCAGGTTCAGAACGTTAATGCCTCGCTTCAGGCTCTGATGGCACAGCGTGCAAACCACTCGGGTCTTGTCGTCAGCACATTGTTTGAAGAAGTGCCATGCCAGGGAACTCCTTGAAGCTGCCTTTGGGGTCCTCGGTCCCAGATGGCGGTGGTCAGTAGCAGGCGGAGTCTCTTGGCGGCGGGTGTTCTGCTTTTGCCCACTGCTCCCTCTTTTGCTACGCTGTTGGCTCGGTCTCACCACTGCCTCTTCCTCCGAACTGTGAAAGTCAGTGGCACGACCTTCATTCCATGTGGGGTCTAGGACCTCATCGTCCCCTGCATCGTCTTCCACCCAGTCTTGATCCCTGACCTCCTGTTCAGTCTACACACTGCAGAAAGACGCAGCAGTTGGCACCTGTGTTTCGTCATCAGAGACATGCTGAGGTGGTATTCCCATGTCCTCATCATCAGGAAACATAAGTGGTTGTGCATCAGTGCATTCTATGTCTTTCACCGCTGGGGAAGGGCTAGGTGGATGCCCTTGGGAAACCCTGCCAGCGGAGTCTTCAAACAGCATAAGAGACTGCTGCATAACTTGAGGCTGAGACAGTTTCCCCTGGTATGCATGGGGGTGATGTAAATTCTGGCGGCTACTGGGACCTGAGGTAGTTGGTACACTAGGACGTGTGGATGTGGCAGAACGGCCACGTCCTCTCCCAGCACCAGAGGGTCCACTAACACCACCACGACCATGTCCACGTCCGCGTCCCTTACTAGATGTTTTCCTCATTGTTATGGTTCACCACAACAACAAAAATATTATTTGGCCCAATGTATTGTATTCAAATTCAGCGGGATATAAATTTGAGGCCTAGTATTTAGGCACTGGGTGACCGGTATGGATTTAGTGACAGAATTAGACTTGGAAATGCACAGTAGCGTGTGTGTGAAGTTATTCTGAATGACCCTATGTGCACCTTGAATATTATATACCCTTTTAGGGATAGATTTCAAATAGCTCTGATATAGCAGAAACCACTAAATTATGAAATTGCTAAATTGGGAATTGTATTTCAACCCAGAACAAAAAATGTGCTTTGACGGACACTAAATAACTTGCCCATCCACAACAGTACAGCGGTAACGACAGATTTAGCGGGATATAAATTTGAGGCCTAGTATTTAGGCGCTGGGTGACCGGTATGGATTTAGTGACAGAATTAGACTTGGAAATGCACAGTAGCGTGTGTGTGAAGTTATTCTGAATGACCCTATGTGCAACTTGAATATTATATACCCTTTTAGGGATAGATTTCAAATAGCTCTGATATAGCAGAAACCACTAAATTATGAAATTGCTAAATTGGGAATTGTATTTCAACCCAGAACAAAAAATGTGCTTTGACGGACACTAAATAACTTGCCCAGCCACAACAGTACAGCGGTAACGACAGATGTAGCGGGATATAAATTTGAGGCCTAGTATTTAGGCGCTGGGTGACCGGTATGGATTTACTGACAGAATTAGACTTCGAAATGCACAGTAGCGTGTGTGTGAAGTTATTCTGAATGACCCTATGTGCACCTTGAATATTATATACCCTTTTAGGGATAGATTTCAAATAGCTCTGATATAGCAGAAACCACTAAATTATGAAATTGCTAAATTGGGAATTGTATTTCAACCCAGAACAAAAAATGTGCTTTGGCGGACACTAAATAACTTGCCCAGCCACAACAGTACAGCGGTAACGACAGATTTAGCGGGATATAAATTTGAGGCCTAGTATTTAGGCGCTGGGTGACCGGTATAGATTTAGTAACAGAATTAGACTGGGATATGGCCAAAAAATAACCACACTATTGCTGGTTAAATGCACTTGGTGTGACAGCTTGACCAACCACACTACTGAGGGTTAAATGCACTTGGTGACGGGCGCAGCTTGCCCCTGATGTAGTATATGGCCAAAAAATGAACAGACTATTGCTGGTTAAATGCACTTGGTGTGACAGCTTCACCCTGATGTAGGCTTTAGCCAAAAAACAACCACACCATTGAGGGTTAAATGCACTTGGTGACAGGCGCAGCTTGCCCCTGATGTAGTATATGGCCAAAAAATGAACAGACTATTGCTGGTTAAATGCACTTGGTGTGACAGCTTGACCAACCACACTACTGAGGGTTAAATGCACTTGGTGACGGGCGCAGCTTGCCCCTGATGTAGTATATGGCCAAAAAATGAACAGACTATTGCTGGTTAAATGCACTTGGTGACAGGCGCAGCTTGCCCCTGATGTAGTATATGGCCAAAAAATAAACAGACTATTGCTGGTTAAATGCACTTGGTGTGACAGCTTCACCCTGATGTAGGCTTTAGCCAAAAAACAACCACACCATTGAAGGTTAAATGCACTTGGTCGCAGCTTGGATGCACTTGGTCGCAGCACCGCACAAGACACAAAATGGCCGCCGATCACCCCAGAAAAAAGTGACTGACAAACGGTCTGGGCAGCCTAAAAACAGTGAGCATTTGAATTTCAGCAGCTCAATGATGCACAGCTGCAGATCGATCGATTAATCAAGTCCTTTGGAGGAGTTAATCTGCCTAATCTCGCCCTACTGTCGCAGCCGCAACCTCTCCCTACGCTAATCAGAGCAGAGTGACGGGCGGCGCTATGTGACTCCAGCTTAAATAGAGGCTGGGTCACATGGTGCTCTGGCCAATCACAGCCATGCCAATAGTAGGCATGGCTGTGACGGCCTCTTGGGGCAAGTAGTATGACGCTTGTTGATTGGCTGCTTTGCAGCCTTTCAAAAAGCGCCAAGAAAGCGTCACAAAAGCGCCAAGAAAGCGACGAACACCGAACCCGGACTTTTACGAAAATGTCCGGGTTCGGGTCCGTGTCACGGACACCCCAAAATTCGGTACGAACCCGAACTATACAGTTCGAGTTCGCTCATCCCTAATTTTAACCATATGCTGGTGATATTATTTTTATATACACTGGCTGTAGAAATCCACGGTACAGTCTATATGACCTTATGTAAAACCGCTGGCAGCATATGTGTTCATTTAATAATGTCACTGTATCCAAAAACTCATTGAACGTTATGCATATACAAAGTCCCTTTATAAACGTAGGTGATATTATCATATGATTTTGCTTCAGGGACCCTTTTGACCTGGGAAATTAATATTATTTCAATGCAATAGCCTGAGGCTAATAGGTCCCTGTTTATGGTCAGAATTAAAATGTAACATTTAGTTGTTTTAGTTTAAAAAAGTGTCAAACAGAAAGAAAAAGAGGATAATTATAAAAAATGAGATACGGCTGGGCTCTGTGGTTAGGATACTACATCAATTCCTACTCTAATTCTCCAATTGGAGAACTGTATTTCAGGTGTACTAATATGGGAGGGGGGGGGGCAGCCTAAGGGATATTGTGCATACCTCCTAGGCTACAGTATGAAACTTCTTGATTGGGATTCACCATTGCAGCAAACGTTTGCCCCTATATACAGTGGGATGCGAAAGTTTGGGCAACCTTGTTAATCGTCATGATTTTCCTGTATAAATCGTTGTTTGTTACGATAAAAAATATCAGTTAAATATATCATATAGGAGACACACACAGTGATATTTGAGAAGTGAAATTAAGTTTATTGGATTTACAGAAAGTGTGCTATAATTGTTTAAACAAAATTAGGCAGGTGCATAAATTTGGGCACCACAAAAAAGAAATTAAATCAATATTTAGTAGATCCTCCTTTTGCAGAAATTACAGCCTCTAAACGCTTCCTGTAGGTTCCAATGAGAGTCTGGATTCTGGTTGAAGGTATTTTGGACCATTCCTCTTTACAAAACATCTTTAGTTCATTCAGGTTTGATGGCTTCCGAGCATGGACAGCTCTCTTTAAGTCACACCACAGATTTTCAATTATATTCAGGTCTGGGGACTGAGATGGCCATTCCAGAACGTTGTACTTGTTCCTCTGCATAAATGCCTTAGTGGATTTTGAGCAGTGTTTAGGGTCGTTGTCTTGTTGAAAGATCCAGCCCCGACGCAGCTTCAGCTTTGTCACTGATTCCTGGACATTGGTCTCCAGAATCTGCTGATAATGAGTGGAATCCATGCGTCCCTCAACTTTGACAAGATTCCCAGTCCCTGCACTGGCCACACAGCTCCACAGCATGATGGAACCACCACCATATTTTACTGTAGGTAGCAGGTGTTTTTCTTGGAATGCTGTGTTCTTTTTCCTCCATGCATAACGCCCCTTGTTATGGCCAAATAACTCAATTTTAGTTTCACCAGTCCACAGCACCTTATTCCAAAATGAAGCTGGCTTGTCCAAATGTGCTTTAGCCCACCTCAAGCGGCACTTTTTGTGCTGTGGGAGGAGAAAAGGGTTCCTCTGCATCACTCTCGCATACAGCATCTCCTTGTGTAAAGTGTGCCGAATGGTTGAACAATGCACAGTGACTCCATCTGCAGCAAGATGATGTTGTAGGTCTTTGGTGCTGGTCTGTGGGTTGACTCTGACTGTTCTCACCATTCGTCGCTTCTGTCTATCCGAGATTTTTCTTGGTCTGCCACTTCAAGCCTTAACTTGAACTGAGCTTGTGGTCTTCCATTTCCTCAATATGTTCCTAACTGTGGAAACAACAGCTGAAATCTCTGAGACAGATTTCTGTATCCTTCCCCTAAACCATGATGGTGAACAATCTTTGTCTTCAGGTCATTTGAGAGTTGTTTTGAGACCCCCATGTTGCTACTCTTCAGAGAAAATTAAAAGAGGAGGGAAACTTACAACTGACCCCCTTAAATACTCTTTCTCCTAATTGGATTCACCTGTGTATGTAGGTCAGGGGTCACTGAGCTTACCAAACACATTTGAGTTCCAATAATTAGTTCTAAAGGTTTTGGAATCAATAAAATGACAACAGTGCCCAAATTTATGCACCTGCCTAATTTTGTTTAAACAATTATAGCACACTTTCTGTAAATCCAATAAACTTCATTTTACTTCTCAAATATCACTGTGTGTGTCTCCTATATGATATATTTAACTGATATTTTTTATCATAACAACCAACGATTTTTACAGGAAAATCATGATGATTAACAAGGTTGCCCAAACTTTCGCATCCCACTGTATTATCTGTCAATGTCTGGTGATAGTAGGTATTATATACAGACCTCAACTTTCTGGCTACTTGCCCCTTTGCTGTTGTGATCTTGACTGCATATCCCTATACTTTGTAATTGAAGGGGGCTGTTGTCCGGTGCCTGCAATTCTATCTCTATACTTGCAACTCTTCCCCTATGAGTACTTTACCATGTCGCCTGTGTCGGCATACTATATGTCTGCAGTACACAGAGATGTGGACACATCACAGCACAGCTGTACTATTTAAAAACTAAATTGCAGCTCCCCCGACATGTTTCGCCACCACTGTGGCATCCTCAGGGGAAATGGTGCTACTATCAACCTTTGATAACCAGGTTTGATAGTAGCTCCATTTCCCCTGAGGACGCCACAGTTGTTATCCTCTTTTTCTTTTTGTTTGACACTTTTTTAAACTAAAACAAATAAATGTTACGTTTTAATTCTGACCATAAATGGGAATCTATTAGCCTCAGGCTATTGAATTGAAATATTATCATATGATGCCGCTACTGCGTGGTGTCCCACGTAGCAGCCGGTATCTGGTCTTCTATTACCTCCTTCCTGAAGGCCATTCCAACCGAAGTAGCTCACCTCCTTGCTGCGCTGAATATAGTTCTCCAAAGGCATTAACTGGCGTCCCACGTGGTTAGGGTTCGGCGTCCCACGTGTTCAATGTACCAGTCTCCGGTGCGGTCTTGGCCTCAGTAAGAGGAGGAGGTACATATGGTAGTTAAATCATTCAACAGAGCGATTCTTCAAAAGTGGGTCTTGGGGTGCATAGATATATAACTTCCAACGATACGCGTTTCAGTGTGTTAGCTCACTCCTTCTTCAGTGGTTACCTGTGTCACTATACCATGTCCACTTTTATAGTCAGCTAAAGGATCATCTGGACTTCTTGGACTTTCTCAAAACTCCGTACTGGATCACACTCCGTTCCTTATATAGTTACCTGTCATGCCCGAGTCAGTCAAGTTCTCAATGGGATTAAGATCTGGGGAGTTTCCAGGCCATGGACCCAAAATGTAAATGTTTTGGTCCCCGAGCCACTTAGTTATCACTTTTGCCTTATGGCACGGTGCTCCATCGTGCTGGAAAATGCATTGTTCTTCACCAAACTGTTGTTGGATTGTTGGAAGAGGTTGCTGTTGGAGGGTGTTTTGGTACCATTCTTTATTCATGGCTGTGTTTTGGGGCAAAATTGTGAGTAAGCCCACTCCCTTGGATGAGAAGCATGAATAGTCTCAGGATGCTTTACTGTTGGCATGACACAGGACTGATGGTAGCGCTCACCTTTTCTTCTCCGGACAAGCCTTTTTCCTGATGCCCCAAACAATCGGAAAGATGCTTCATCGGAGAATATGACTTTGCCCCAGTCCTCAGCAGTCCATTGACCATATTTTCTACAGAAGATCAATCTGTCCCTGATGGGTTTTTTTGGAGAGAAGTGGCTACTTTGCTGCCCTTCTTGACATCAGGCCATCTTCCAAAAGTATTCGCCTCACTGTGCGTGCAGATGCGTTCACACCTGCCTGCTGCCATTCCTGAGCAAGCTCTGCACTGGTGGCACTCCGATCCCGCAGCTAAATCCTCTTTAGGAGACAATCCTGGCGCTTGCTGGACTTTCTTGGACGTCCTGAAGCCTTCTCAACAAGAATTGAACCTCTTTCCTTCAAGTTCTTGATGATCCTATAAATTGTTGATTTAATCAACAATCTTAGTAGCCACAATAGCCTTGCCGTGAAGCCATTTTTATGCAACGCAATGATGGCTGCACGTGTTTCTTTGCAGGTCACCATGGTTAACAATTGAAGAACAATGATTTCAAGCATCGCCCTCATTTTAACAGGTTAAGTCTGCCATTTTGACCCAATCAGCCTGACATAATGATCTCCAGCCTTGTGCTCGTCAACATTCTCACCTGAGTTAACAAGACGATTACTGAAATGATCTCAGCAGGTCCTTTAATGACAGCAATGAAATGCAGTGGAAAGTTTTTTGGGGGATTAAGTTAATTTTCATGGCAAAGAAGGACTATGCAATTCATCTGATCACTCTTCATAACATTCTGGAGTATATGCAAATTGCTATTATAAAAACTTAAGCAGCAACTTTTCCAATTTCCAATATTTATGTAATTCTCAAAACTTTTGGCCACGACTGTACTCTCCATAGTATATTGCAGCCACAGGCAGAAAAACGCACTTGCTGTTTTGCTGCATTTCTGATGAGTTTTTCATGTGTTTTCCTATATTTGTGCATCTGGCTTCATATCCTAGTTGGCTCATTTCATATTTAATGGTGCAAGTAGTTTTTCACATTAAGAGAGACCATTTGGACTGCAAAATATCCTTTGGTTGTGAGAATCAATAAATTGCTTCTTCATTTGATAACATTCTATACAGTATAAACAATTGAGCTATTAAAACATTGCTAAAAATTATATATTTATAAAACTTAGTTTCTGAAAAGACAACATCATAGGGAGTGAACATAGTTATAGTAATGATGATAGCTGACATAATTGGTTATCTTTACACCCATTGTGCCTTAGAATGATGAGGAATAAATTGTCCCGCATGTCGCATAAATGTGTTTTTTTTTCCCCGACACAAGATGTGAGGTCAAATTTGGATTACAATATTATATCTTAAGATGCTGACTTTGAAGAAAATCAACAATGTCATGGATCCTCTTCTTTTAACAGATCACATGACTGGGTAATAGGTCTACCAGGCAGTAGCAGATAGTCTCAATCCATTGTATTGTTACTTCTAGTGGCTAGTATCAGTTGTACCTACCTACATAAGGACTTCTTATTATCACAACTGGTGCACCTAAATACACAGATTTTAACTTTTTATGTACTCTGCTATATAGTGATTTTATTCATAATCAGTGTTATAAATTTAACGACCTGTCAGTACTAATTCTAATAATGCCACCCTCAATGTGTTCATCTTCATAGTCTGAAATAGTGAATGGCACTGTGTTTCTTCTTGGTACATGCTCGGCCCTGCTGCTGGCGAGCAGGATATCCAGTAATCCACTGCTTTTTGTCTGCTTGAGAAGAAGCTGAGCATGCACAGTGTCATATTTAGCTTTCCTGACAAGAAGAGATACAAAGTATGCTATTCTCTGCTTGTCAGTATATTAAAGCAGGGTAGAATACATTAGGATTTGCACCCTTAAAATTGTCACAAAGCCATGGAGACAATTTGGGGAAAAGTATGTCATAGATATTAAATAAATAAATAATTAAATTGGATATGCCATGATTGATGTAAAAAAATGAAAATCAGACATCATATAGTACATGATAAATCTCTAACAAAGCTATAACCAGCCATGTACCTCACATGATCCAGAGATCACCCCAATCATTGCTCCAATTGCTATGCTAGATTTATTTCAGGTTGGTAGCTCTGGGGGAATGTCTTTTCTGCTGTAGCTTTCTATTTATGACAGCTTGCGTTCGTGTCATTTTTCCTATAGATGTAGCTATACAGATACATTTTATTGAATAGCTCACTGGCTATACTGATTTTTCTATTACAGTCAATTACAATAGTATGTAGATCCAGGCACTGGTTTGAAAAATGTAGAATATTCTTTGTGGTGCAACCCCTTTTAAGCAATTATGCTAAAAATGCATATAATGAACATACTACATCTTGATGTTCGTGGGTAGTTTTGAAACAAAAATGGTTCATAGAATAACTCCTTCGAGGGATTGTATAGTTAAGAAAAAAAACATTTTTAAATTCTCCAGAGAAGTCTGAGTTAATATAGGGGAGACCTTATTCAGAACCCTCCTTTATTATAGAAAAGGGCCTACAAAGTATGTCTCTTGCTCTTGAGGACCTGACACGTCCATGCTTTAAACACGGATTGTCCATTTTATTTCACCTCTGTGTATTCTCTATCATATAGCGGTACGTCAGGAAATATCTTTGTTCGCATCAGTGTTAATAAATTTATATATGTATGAACATTTGTTGCGCCAGGTGAACACTCAGGGCGTGACAAATGCTCATTTAACAAATGCTGCATCTGTATTGGGTTCTGAACTGAACCATATGTTTTACCTTGTACTGGTAAGCATGGTGTTTTTCAGTGATATGTTGTCATTTTGATTTCCAGTTCAGTAGATACCATTTTATTTCAATAGACACTGTGTAATGCTTCTCTATTCCTGTTAGGCCGAATGCACACTGCCGTGTTTCTTGGCCGTGAGCCGTCCGTGGAACCACGGGCTGGATTCCTGCTGAGAGCAGGAGCGCACGGCGTCACTGGTTGCTATGGCGCCGTGCGCTTCCTGCTGCCGCCGCAATACAGTAATACACTGGTATGATCTATACCAGTGTATTACTGTACTGTGCGGCAGCAGGGAGCGCACGGCGTCATAGCAACCAGTGACGCCGTGCGCTCCTGCTCTCAGCAGGAATCCAGCCCGTGGTTCCACGGACCGCTAACGGCCGTGAAACACGGCCGTGTGCATTCGGCCTTATAGCGCTGGGCACAAATATTCGTAAAGCCAATCTTAATCGCGATTATCGCCACTTCAAGAATTTGCTCTGTACTCAACTGGTCATTATAGAGGTTGTCCAGGTTCAGCGCTGAACCCGGACGTACCTCAATTTTCACCCAGGCAGCCCCCCTGGCTTGAGCATCAGAGCAGTTCATGCTCCGATGCCCTCCTTTGCCCTGCGCTATATCACGGAGGGCAAAGGCATTTTTTGGAGATCCGCTGATGTACCGGGCTCTCCATGGAGCTGCAGAGAAGCTCGGTGACGTCACCGGCACTGATGGGCGGGCTTTAGCGCTGTCCTAGCCAGTAAAATTGCTAGGGCAGCGCAAAAGCACCCCCATCAGAGCCAGTGACGTCACCGAACACAGTTCCGGGCGGAAGCTTCCGCCCGGCAGTGTGTGATTGTAAACAAAAGAGCCATTGCCCTGCGTGATTTAGCTCAGGGCAAAAGAGAGCGTCGGAGCATGAAGTCAGAGGGACTGCCGGGATGAAATTATGGGTATGTCTTGGTTCAGCTCTGAACCCGGACAACCCCTTTAACAGATCCCTTTTTTGTTTCTTTTTTACAATAAAGTGATTGTCCAAAGCAGACAATGTTGCTTATCATAATTCTTTCAATAACAATGTGTTTGCTATATTGATTCATTCATGTCACTAAACAGTAAGCAGTCTTTTAACATATATGAAAGTCATTTAAACATGCTTCTTCTCTTGCAGTCATTCCAAAAGTAACTAAGCACCTATTATCCAACCCTGTGTTCACCTGCATCGTTCTCGCAGCTTGCATGGAGATAGCTGTGGTAGCAGGCTTTGCAGCATTCCTGGGTAAATATCTAGAACAACAGTTCAACCTGACAACCTCATCTGCCAATCAACTGCTAGGTAAGAGTACAGCCCCCAGTATGTTCAAATGTTAGTAGCTTCTAACTTGATGTCAAGTTGCATCATATGTTAACTTTTAAGGGGTTTTCATGTATTAGGATATTGATGGCTTATCCTTATTATCAGATTGGTGGGGGTCCAACACCGGTCAACCTCACTGATCAGCTGTTCTGAGTAGTTCCGGTGCTGGAAGTAGGAGCCGTAATTACACAGCACCATCCATTGTGTAATGGACAGAGCTGGTAACTGTAGCACTGCTCCTGTGCAGGTGAACAGAAGCAGTGTTACAGTAACCAACTCCACTACACAATGGACAGCTCTGTGTAGTTTAAGTGCCTTCTTCCAGTGCTATAGTGTAATAGTCTCTGCCCCTGAAGTCTGACAAACAGGTAGGAAGTGGTGCAGCCCAACAAGTTTTCCTGTTTTGGAGCAGGAAACAGGGAAACTTGGTTTCAGAGCTGATCAGTGAGATTTTTGCTGTATTTCACTCCTATTCTGAGACATCTTTTGGCCAGTTATTGCACGTGCTACCTGGTTGCTGTGTTTTTGTTAGTTATTATAGTGACTATTTTGGTGTTTCTGACCTAGTTTGTTTCTCTGACTTCTTTTTGATTGCTACTGTGTTTGACCTCAGACAGTTTAGTGATAAATCTCCCCTTTTTGTGTCTCTGTAGCTTTTATCTCTCTGTTTCTGACCTCTGCTAATACTACAGGCAGCTACCTGATGAACACAAGATAAATTCTATAACACCTGCAGGAACTCCTTAGGGTTATTTAGTTAGGTTCTTCCTGATAGTGGATTCATTCTTATCACAGTTGTTATTTCTGATGTGGGCAGAACCCTGTAGCGATATTACAGCAAGCTCCTGGGGAGCTGCTGCAGAGCATGGGAGTGGTAGTAGCCATGAAGAGATGTTGTGTCATGTTATACTCTCTCAGGCCATTACTCCCTGGGGATCAGTGCGGTGGAAAGGGGGTTCAAAGAAGCAGTCCAGAAGTAAAAGTATAAAAGTCTCTCTTTACTCAGTACAAAAGATAAATTGTAGTACATTTAGGAGTAGCTGGTGCAGTTTCAGTCAGCATGTGATGAGGTATGGTGGCTGAATAGGTGGTAATTAAATGGCACTAGCAGGCACTTGTGGATATAAGTGTCCACGGTGGGATATAGGCTTGGTATTTGATTGGTCTGGAAGAGGTCTAGTTCATGGGTGTCTAAGCCATAATCTCTCACCTGCAGCAGGGTTTTTACAGTGATTTTGCTGATCACTTTGCTGAGTAGGCACACTGAAATTTTGTTGATGGATGCAAGGTCCTTTGGAGGAAGAGCTCTAGCTCTGTGCTACCTATCTCCTGCCTGTCAGAACTTGAACTTCCCCTCCAGGCAGAAAGTAGGACCAGCCTACTCCTATCAGGAAAGGAGAAACAAAGTGGTCAGCCCTCTTCCTGTCAGCCATTGCTAACCATACTTCATTTGCTGGGATACACAGCAGAAACAAGGCAGAAACATAACAGCGTATAACATAAATAACATAGCAATTGCAATCCAAGTCTTGAAGGGCAAGTTCATTATATCTTGTTAAAGTGGGTAGCTATCGCCTAAACTGGTTACTTGTGTCCCATAAGTTGCTTTACACATAGCTAGTCCTGAACAGCTGAACGTCAGGGGTGTGCAATTTAAGACCTCCACCAATCCTGAGGATAGGTCATCAGTATCAAAATACTGGAAAAACATTTATGTATGTGTTTTGCGGTCCGCCAAAATAATGGATGATATTCCGTATGGCATCCGTTTTTTGGGGGGATCCGTTTTTTGGGCGGATCAATTGTAATAATGCCTATCCTTGTCCGCAAACTAGAAAAAAATAGGACATGCACTATTTTTTTTGCGGGGCAACGGAACGGACATACTGATGCGGACAGCACACGGTGTGCTGTCCGCCTTGTTTTTTGTGGACCCATTGAAATGAATAGGTCCGCATCCTATCCGCAAATAAACCGGAATGGACACGGGAACAAACAACGTTCGTGTGTCTGTAGCCTAACAGTAATAGTTATCCAATGTCCATACAATTTAATACTGTTCCAGTAGTATAAGTGGGACAAACCTGCAGCATTGTCCTTCTTAAAGGGTTTTTCAAGGTTCCTGATATTGAAGACCTATCCTCATGATAGGTCATTAATATCTAATTGTTGAGGGTCCAATTCCCCACACCTCCACTGATCAGCTGTTCCTTGCAGCCTCCAGTGCTAGAATTAGCACTTTAAATGGAACAAGAAACACCGCTCCAGTCAAAGTGTGTGTCAGATTACTGAAGCTCTGCTCCCTTTCACTTCAACTTTACAACTGTATGTTAATGACTAGAGATCAGCGAATTGAAGCTGACAAAGTGGAATTCGTTTAGAATTTCAGGAAAAATTTGATTACCAACAAATGTGAATTTCCTTGCGCTTTGTGGTAACGAATCATATTTTTCCTAAAATGGCGGCTACTGAGGACATGGGGCAAGGAACTCTGGGAAGGCGGGATCACCCAGATTGACATGCCTGCATAAAACCAATCAGCAGCCAGTCAGCCCTGTGATGTCACAGTCCTATAAATACGGTGGCCATCTTACAGTAAGACATTTTCCGGCGGTCAGAGTGCAGACACAGACGTGTGAAGGTGCTAGGGACAGCAATTTGAAAAACCTTATTGTGGGAAATGACCATAAAAACGATTTATAGGTGCAGTGAAAGGATAGGGAGGGATCATTTCACAGCATCTTAGTGCAGGGAGAGACGTCAGAAGGCACTAGAAACATTGATAGGAAAGTGATTTACAAGTGCAGGAAAAGATTATTTGGGGATCCAAATGTCATGGAACCATGAACCAGACGTACAACAAGAGATAAGTGGAAATAAGAAGGCTTTATTGAAAATCAAGCTGTAAGGCAAAAGTCCAAACGGATGGCTAAACCGAAGCAGGGTCTTGCGAGGCCAGAGGTCAGGAACCAGAAGGGTAGTCAGACGAAGCCTGGATCAGGAACCAGCAGGGTAGTCAGACGAAGCCTGGATCAGGAACCAGCAGGGTAGTCAGACGAAGCCTGGATCAGGAACCAGCAGGGTAGTCAGACTAAGCCAGGATCAGGAACCAGAAGCAGCAGCAGTCTTAGAAGCATGTGAACACAGGAGGACCAAGCAAGGAACTGAAGCCACAGACCTCCTATATATATGAGCTAGGCATCCAGCTCCTCCCAGTGGGAAGGAGAAGCCGCAGGGTGGGAGGCTACAAGAAACCCAGAAACCAAGATGGCCGCCAGCACATGTCAAACGAAGGAGAACAGCAAGAAGGTAAGACCATGACAGTACCTCCCCCTCAAGGGCCCCTCCTCCGCGGAGTAAAGAACGGTTTCTGAGGGAAGCGTGCGTGGAAGGCTCGGAGCAAGGCAGGAGCATGGACATCTGCGGAAGGAACCCAGGAACACTCCTCTGGACCATAACCACGCCAATGGACCAAAAACTGCACCTGACCGCGGACCAGGCGTGAGTCCAGGATATTGCTCACCTCATACTCCTCACGATTGCCCACTTGGACTGGACGAGGCAGAGGAACCGAGGAAGTGAAACGATTACACACCAGTGGCTTCAACAGGGAGACATGAAACACGTTGGAGATCCGCATGCCAGGAGGAAGCGCAAGGGCATAGGCTACCGGGTTTACCCTGCGAAGCACTCGGAAGGGACCAACAAAGCGAGGCGCCAGCTTGGGAGTGGGCACTCGAAGGTTGAGGTTGCGGGTGGACAACCATACGCGGTCTCCGACCTGGTAGGAAGGAGCGGCGCTCGTCTGCGATCAGCCTGGAGTCTCTGGCGCTGCGCAGAGACCTCAAGGGACCTCTGGATCTGTACCCAAGAAGCACGTAGGACGGAAAGGTGATCCTCCACAGCCGGAATATCCTGGGGAGAGAATACCTCCGGTAACACGGCAGGTTGGAACCCATAATTGGCCATGAAGGGAGACGTCCCAGAGGAAGAGTTCACCGCCGTGTTCCTGGCAAACTCAGCCCAAGGCAGGAGGTCAACCCAATTGTCTTGGTGATCGGAGACATAGCAACGAAGGAATTGCTCCAAGGCCTGATTGGATCGTTCTGCGGCCCCATTGGACTGAGGGTGGTAGGCCGAGGAGAAAGAGAGATGAATCCCCAACTGGGAGCAAAAGGCGCGCCAGAACCTGGACACAAACTGACTCCCCCGATCCGACACAATCTCCTTGGGCAAACCGTGCAACCGGAAGACCTCCCTGGCAAAAATCGAGGCCAACTCTTGTGCAGAGGGTAACTTCTTGAGAGGAACACAGTGGCACATTTTGGAAAACCGATCCACAATCATGAGAATGACCGTATGGCCTCGGGATGCAGGGAGGTCCACAATGAAATCCATCCCCAGGTGTGACCATGGACGCTCCCCGGTGGCTATGGGTTGCAAAAGGCCCAACGGAAGGGGCAGAGGGGACTTACTCTGGGCACAAACGGTGCATGCCGCTACATATGCGGCGATGTCGGAACGTAGAGAAGGCCACCAGAACAGACGTGAAACAGCCCAGGACAGCTGATTCTTTCCTGGATGCCCCGCGGCCTTGGAGTTATGGTAGGTTCGCAACAACCGAGTGCGCAACTCCTCAGGCACAAAACATCTGCCGTTGGGTCTCCCAGAGGGAGCACCAGATTGAGCCGCCACAATCTGCTCACCCAGGGGAGAGGTCAGGCTGGTGCGAATAGCGGCCAGGATCTGATTCGGAGGTATGACCGAAGTCGGAATCGACTCCTCCCCGGACAGCTCGGAGTACTGCCGTGATAAGGCATCCGCTCTGATGTTCTTGGAACCGGGTAGGTAGGAGACCACGTAATTAAAACGTGACAAGAACAGAGCCCATCTGGCCTGACTTGGTGTCAATCTCTTGGCCTCAGAGAGGTAGGTCAGATTCTTGTGGTCCGTCAGGATGAGAACCGGAACCACCGAGCCCTCGAGCAAGTGCCTCCATTCTTTAAGGGCCTGCACGATGGCCAATAACTCCCTGTCACCAATCTGATAGTTGCACTCCGCGGAAGACAGTTTCCGGGAGTAAAACCCACAAGGAAGCAGAGGACCCTCTGGTGTTCTACGCTGAGACAGAAGGGCGCCTACTCCCGTCTCAGACGCGTCCACCTCGAGGACAAAAGGCAACCCAGGGTTGGGATGCGACAGAATCGGAGCCGACACAAAGGCGGACTTTAGAGCCTCAAAAGCTCGGATGGCCTCGAGCGGCCAGACCTGGGGATTACTGCCCTTCCTGGTCAGATCCGTGAGAGGCTTGGCTAGCATGGAAAAGTCCCTGATGAACTTCCGATAATAATTGGCGAAGCCCAAAAAGCGCTGCAGGGCACGAAGACCACTGGGCTGGGGCCACTGTAAGACAGCCGAAACCTTCTCAGGATCCATGGAGAACCCCTCAGCGGAAATGATGTAACCTAAGAAGGTTACCTGGGATCGGTGAAATTCGCATTTCTCAAGCTTACCGAACAGCTTGTTCTCTCGTAACCGTTGCAACACTCGTCTGACATCCAGAATGTGGGCCTCCATGGATTCAGAATATACCAAGATGTCATCCAAATAGACCACCACACACTGCTGCAACAGGTCACGGAAAACATCGTTGATGAATTCCTGGAAGACTGCGGGCGCATTGCACAACCCAAAGGGCATAACCAAGGATTCATAATGACCGGTCCTGGTGTTAAACGCGGTCTTCCACTCATCGCCCGCCTTGATCCTTACCAGGTTATATGCCGCCCTCAGGTCGAGTTTGGTAAAGACCGTGGCCCCTTTGAGGCGATCGAACAGCTCGGAAATCAAGGGTATCGGGTAAGCGTTCTTGATCGTGATGCGATTGAGACCCCTGTAATCGATGCAAGGCCTCAACTCACCGCCCTTCTTTTTCACAAAGAAAAATCCAGCCCCTGCCGGGGACGAGGATTTGCGAATGTGTCCGCGTGAAAGCGCCTCCCTCACGTACTCCTCCATGGCCTCATTCTCCGCTACCGACAGTGGATAGACTTTGCCACGAGGAGGAACGGCACCAGATTGTAACTCTATGGCACAATCGTATGGGCGGTGCGGAGGTAGGGCAACCGCACGCACCTTATCGAATACATCCCGGTACTCCTCGTATTCAGGAGGCAACAGAGAGTCCGAGGAAGTACACAGCAACTTGACAGGCCCATGGATGCAGCTAGCCCCACACTGCGGTGACCACGAGAGGATCTCGGCCGATCTCCAATCGAAAGTCGGATTATGCTTCTGGAGCCAGGGGTACCCCAAGACCACCGAGTAGTGTGGAGACGAAATAACCTGGAGACAGACCGACTCTCTGTGAACGGCACCAATGGCCATCCCCACTGGAAGGGTCTCATGAGTCACGTGTGGCGGCAGAAGGGGTCTGCCGTCTATCGCCTCAAGAGCCAGTGGGGAACCTCGAGGCTGCAGAGGAATGGAATTGGCAGCAGCGAACACACTATCAATGAACAAACCACCAGCACCAGAGTCCACTAACGCCTGGGTCGTCACCGAGCCCCCGACCCAGGAGGGGACAACAGTAATCAGTGGTTTGTCAACACGGGAAACCGGGGACGAGGAGACTCCACCCAAGATCTGCCCCCGACAGGATCTCAGGTGCGAGCGTTTCCCGGACGGTTCGGGCATGCCAACCGAAAATGCCCACCGAGACCACAGTACATGCATCGGCCCTCGCGTCTCCGGAGTACCCTCTCCCCCTCGGACAGGCGAGCAAACCCCAGCTGCATGGGTTCACCCCCAGACAAGTCATCCCCAGGAGGCGTGGGAGGAGAGGGAGGCACGGGTGGGACAGCAAACGTAGGCGCCAATCTGTTAGAAGACCTCCGCAGGCTCTCCTTAAAGGAAGGTCTCTCCCTGAGTCTGGTGTCAATCAAAATCAGGAAAGAAATAAGAGACTCGAGCTCCACTGGTAGGTCCTTAGCTGCAACCTCATCCTTCAAGGCATCCGAGAGACCATGAGAGAAAGCAGCGACCAGAGCCTCATTATTCCAGCCCACCTCTGCTGCCAGGGTACGAAACTCAATGGCGTATTCAGCTACGGATCGTGAACCCTGTCTGATGGACATAAGGAGCTTCGCAGTAGAGGCAGCACGAGCCGGCACATCGAATACCTTCCGAAGAGAAGCAACAAAACCGGAAAACTCGGCAACCACCGGATTGTTGTTCTCCCATAAAGGGCTGGCCCAGGCCAAGGCCTTGTCCGAGAGCAGCGAGATCAAGAAGCCCACCTTTGATCTCTCAGTAGGAAAGGCATGTGGCAGCAACTCGAAATAAATGCCCACCTGGTTAAGGAAACCTCGGCACTGAGTTGGCTCTCCCCCAAAGCGCTGTGGAAGGGGGGCAGAACCGGTCATACCCCGAAACACCGCAGGCGCAGCAACAGGTGTCGGAGTAGACTCTGGCGCAACAACCAGAGCGGCAGTAGGAGCGGGCCCAGGAGCGATAACCGACCCATCGGCAACGGAAGCTAAATGAGCCGTGCGTTCAAGCAGGGTTTGCAACGCCACAGCGAACCGACCCAACAGGTGATCCTGCTGATCAAGTCTGGCAACCAGCGTAGGTAGCGAGGATGGCCCTGTGCCGTCAGAATTCATGGCTTGGTCCTAATGTCATGGAACCATGAACCAGACGTACAACAAGAGATAAGTGGAAATAAGAAGGCTTTATTGAAAATCAAGCTGTAAGGCAAAAGTCCAAACGGATGGCTAAACCGAAGCAGGGTCTTGCGAGGCCAGAGGTCAGGAACCAGAAGGGTAGTCAGACAAAGCCTGGATCAGGAACCAGCAGGGTAGTCAGACGAAGCCTGGATCAGGAACCAGCAGGGTAGTCAGACGAAGCCGGATCAGGAACCAGCAGGGTAGTCAGACGAAGCCAGGATCAGGAACCAGAAGCAGCAGCAGTCTTAGAAGCATGTGAACACAGGAGGACCAAGCAAGGAACTGAAGCCACAGACCTCCTATATATATGAGCTAGGCATCCAGCTCCTCCCAGTGGGAAGGAGAAGCCGCAGGGTGGGAGGCTACAAGAAACCCAGAAACCAAGATGGCCGCCAGCACATGTCAAACGAAGGAGAACAGCAAGAAGGTAAGACCATGACACCAAATAGCCATTAGACAGCTCTGTCCTTCCAGCTTTTTGTTATTGGGCTGCAAGTAAGTGCTATGTTGAAAAGCCTTTAGCGGCTTATATCTTAGTATCTTATATCAGTCCAACAAGAAAAATATATTCTCAGTTCACTTCAGCAGTTATTTCTGTTGAAAGCGTATCAGGGCGTATTACAGTAAAAAAAAAAAAAAATATATATATATATATATATATATATATATATATATGCACTACACTGTTGCAGTTATTTCTGTTGAAAGCGTATAGTGGTGCATTTCAGTAAAAAAAAGAAAAATATATACACACTGCACTGTTGCAGTTATTTTTGGTGAAAGCATCTAGGGGCGTATTTCAGTACTACAACAAAAATATATACGCACTTCACGCTTTAAGTTTTTTCCAGTCAAAGCTTATAGTAGCCTATTCAGTCCAACAAGAAAAATATATTCTTATTTCACTTCTGCAGTTATTTCTGTGGAAAGCGTATAGTGGTATATTTCAGTAAAAAAAGGAAAAATATATAATGCAAAAATGTACAAGCAATCATCGTGGATGATAGGTACGTGTCACCGAGGTTCCTGGCCTCGGTGGAGTAAAAGCCGTTTTTTATGTGTCAGCAGCAGTTGCTGTTTGACACCTTGGTACTTAGCATGGCTGTAATAGCTGGTCCGGGACGGCTCTTACTGGGAGTAGTCAAAATGCTGGGTGAGTGACTACTCCCCACGTTTCAGGCTGGGTTTTGCCAGGCATAAAAACCAGCCAGCACTGCCAGGTGGAGAGGATTACCTCCATCTGACAGTGGAGCTCAGGAGGTCTGTGTGCTGAGATCTGAAGCTTGTGCTAGGCTGGAGAGCGGAGACCCGTGTGTCAGGGGAACAGGCCGTCTAAAGCCTGTGTTTGAACTTTGAGGCAGTACTGCCACCAAGTTGACTTTTGTTTTATTAACTTGCCATTGGGTGTGAAGTAAAACACCAACACTGTAAAAGTGACATTTTGTTTTTGGCATCATGTGTGAATAAACACTGAAGTTTGAATTATGAACTTGTATTTTGCCTCTGCACTGCGCCCGCTTATCCTAACTACCAGAGCAAATCAACACAATTGGTGGAGGATGTGCGCATGAGCAGTGAGGCTGGCGTGAATGCCAAAATATTTTTTGGTTTGCATTTTTGGGCACAGTGGTATGTCATACATCAAACCAGCAGTATTACAACCCGTGTTCCACGATAAAATGGAGGCTGTTGTGAAGGCCCTCATGGAGGCTAATCAGCATCAGCAAAAGACAAACCTGCAGCAATTGTCACGATGGGGAGTGGGGGAATCCCCCACCTTACAATGTCTGGAATAAAGGAAAGCTGCTAGGCCATAAAGCCAGGATAAGGGAGCAGGTACCTCCTATCACTAACACCACCCTCATCCTATCCCTGACCTCCTAACCGTATGAGCCGCCCTTGATGGTAGGGGGGCTCATACTCTCGAACCTGGGCCCTTACTAGCCCTGATGATCCCCGGTAGTAAGGTCTGGGCAAGGTGACGACCGGTTCATCTACGACACGGATGAACCGGGGTCTCACACAGGCCTAGCAACTGGGAATGGCAGACTGGATCAGCTGGTAAGAGCTAAGAAAACAAAAAGCAATTACCTGCCACTGTAACAATGATGGCTGGACTTCATGAAACAGTACTGGAACCTGAGCACCTAACAGGACACAACACAAACAACAAACACAGGAATCCAGCACACCAGTACCTGTCTGGACCCCCATGCGGAAAGGAAGCATGGCGGCCCCCTGCAGAACTGCGCACAGACATTTGATTCCCCCTCCGGGGAACCCCAAAACCCCCCTTCCGGAGGTACAGACAAGCAGGGGAACATCTAGCATTCATGCTGGACAGAATACACCAAACACTGAGCAGACACGGAACAACAATTAGACGTACAACAACCCCAAAACATATACCCACACCAAACAAAACAACAAGTAAAGTAGGAAAAATGGAGGAGATATAATGAAGACATCACTGGAGACATCGATGTCCCATAAGGTGGTCCTCAAGGACTGGGCAGATGGAATGGCACCAACTCCCAAGACACTGAAGACAAACTGAACACAGGCTCACAGCTCAGAGCATAAAAGCCATGAGGCCACACCCAGCTCCACCTTAACCCCATACGCACCAGAATGGGAAGGGAAACAGCCTTAAAAGGGAAATGCACACGCAAGCTATACAAACACCACGTTGCCACAGGCAACAAGCATGCACGGCAAAAGTATTGCGGTCCACAGTCGAAAGACCATGACACAGCCGTGACAACAATGGGATGCTAACAAGCAGCAGCAAGAGACCGTGATGACTTTGCAACACGTGATGGCTTTGCAGACAGCAGAAGCAACCCCGAGCGTCCACGATGCCCGGAAGGCAGTCCGTGTGGCGATTCCTAAGATGAAACCCGCAGATTACATCGAAACCTACCTGCCAATGTACGAGAAAGTGGCCACAAGGGAGAAGCTAACCCGAGACCAGTGGGCTCCGTTCCTGGCACCCGAATCCCAGCGGGTGTATTTAGACTTGCCGGACGATCAAGCGTCCAACTACCAAAAAGTGTGATTTTGGCAAGAATGGGGTGAATGTGTTGGTCCAGGCCCAACGGGTACATCAGTGGGGGTTTAAGCAAGCTGAGCCTGCGAGACCCCAGTATTATGACTTACTCCACCTTTTGCAAAAGTGGCTACAGCCTGAGGTGCTGAGTACCATGGCTATGCTGGATAGACTATTGGCTGATATGTTCTGGAGGGCTTTGCAACCCCCTCTCCAGCAAGGGATCGCCCAGGTCTCTCTAGGAAATGCCCTTGAGATGGTCAATCAGGTGGAACGCTATGAGGCTACCCGGAATCTACAGGGGGGCTCTTTTGGGAGGGGTGGCAGTCAAATCCCATAAATCTCCACCTCAGACCCGGTGACTTGTGTCAACCAAACCCGCCCGGGATTTTCCCCCCTATGGATCAGGCTCCAATAGTCTGCTGGCAGTGTCGGGAGCCTAGCCATGTACAAGCTGACTGTCCACATCAGGTGAAACCTATGGACATGAACTATGGCTTCAGTCAGTCGTTATATTCCAGGAAGCTGTGTGCAGCGGGTCCCCCAGAAACTCTAAATCATTTGTGCTAGGTGGAAGTGGGAGACACTCCAGCGGAGGCCCTGCTGGACTCAGGGAGTCTGGTATCTCTAGTAACGGCTCCCCTGGTACGGTCGGCTTAGTATACTGGCCGGAAAGTCGGGATCATGTGCATTCATGCAGACTTAAAAGACTATCCCACCGCCCTGTTGTCTCAAACCACGGGGGCCGGCAGGTGGACTCACGAAGTGGCAGTTGCCACAAACCTACACTATGAACTTATAATAGGGAGATACTTCCCTGGTTTCCCTGCACTGTGGCCTACTATGAAAGTGACTGATACCCATGAGACAGGGGTAACCCCAGCAGAGTGGCCTTGCTCCGGGAGGAGGCCAGAACCCTGGGAACCCGAGGCCGAAGTGCCAGCAGTAGTGGTGACCGCCACTTCGGTGGAAGAGGGGGAGACAAGCCCACTGAGTGTAATGGTGGGAGACGTAGACTTTCTGCTGGGGCCTAAGCTGGCAGACCTCAATGTGTCCAGGGATAATTTTGGTACTGCACAACACCGGGACCCCACCCTATCCCGAGCCTGGAAAAATTTACTAATAGTAGATGGTGAGCCACAGCAAGCTGGGGCAGAGACGGTGTTCCTCCGCTTTGCGGTTTAGCAGGATATGTTGTATCAAGTAAACCAGCTGCGGGGTGAACCCATTGAACAGTTGGTGGTGCCCCAGGCTTATCGCAAACATCCGACAGGGAAAGTCACCTACCCAAAGTGCAGGCTGTACTGGACTCCCTTCGGAATGCGGTATTAATTGCTAACCCAAAATAATGTGCGATTGGGTTAGAGGAGACTAAGTACCTGGGGTATGTCATTGGTCGCGGAGTCATCAAACCCCAAGTGAACAAAATAGAGGCGATATGAAATCGGCCACAACCTGTCACCACTAGGCAAGTAAAGTCATTTCTGGGAATTGTGGGCTAATACATGAGGTTTGTTCCCCACTTTGCTACTGTGGCCGCGCCATTGACAGGGCTCTTGAAGGGACACAAGTCAGTGATGGTTTGCTGGGATGATCGGGCCGAAGAGGCTTTCTCCGCTTTGAAGTCGGCCCTGTGTGAGTCCATGGTTTTGGTGACACCCGACTTCAAAAGGGAGTTTATAGTACAGAGCGATGCCTCCGAAGTACGCCCCGGTGCTGTACTGTCTAAGGAAGTCAACGAGGAGGAGCATCCCTTTGTCTTCCTCAGCCGTAAGCTCACCCCAGCCGAGACCTGGTATAGTATAGTGGAGAGAGAGTGCCTGGCTATCAAGTGGGCACTCGAGTCTCTCCGCTATTATTTGTGGGGGAGAACATTTCGCCTGGTGACTGACCATTCCCCTCTCAAGTGGATGAGCCAGGCCAAAGAGAGAAATGCCCGAGTCACCAAGTGGTTCCTTTCCTTACAAAACTTTAAGTTCTCCGTAGAACACAGGGCAGGCCGGTTGCAGGGAAATGCGGATGCCCTGTCCCGAGTATAATGTATGGCATGTGTTCACCCCCTCAGGGTTGAACAAAGAGGGAAGGTATGTAAGAAGGTACAAGGAATCATCGTGAATGATAGTTACATGTCACCGAGGTTCCTGGCCTCGGTGGAGTAAAAAACATTTTTTATGTGTCAGCACTCAGCAGCAGTTGCTGTTTGACGCCTTGGTACTTACACGAACAAAAGATAAACTGGGGTACGTGGTTCTCCTGAGTTGGACAATTCTTTGCTTTATGGGTATGTAATCTTATAGTGTGAGGCTATCTTATGCTTGGACAACAAACGTGTTTGTGATGCACTTAAGTTACTCTGTGTATGCTGCAGGGTTGATCTCTGTGATCTCTGGGTTCACTAGTGGACGCGGCTATCTAGGTGAGCAATTCCTGTGTTTGTATATGCCTCCATACATGGTTATATTTTCAGGTCACTGGCAGTTGCCCTATATGCCTCTATGGTGATATTTACGTATATGGTCACATATGTCCATAGGATATGGTTCTATATTCAAGTGATAGATGTTATTATGCACATTTGCACTTTTTTGTTGTGACTTAGACATCCGTGTTTATCGTGAGCAGATGGGACAATTCGAGTGACCGGTTGCTATACACGTGTGTATCTCCACTTGGGATTTTTGTCTATAGTGGATTGGCAGCTTTTTTATGCCTCTATGGCAGGGATCTCAAACTGCGGCCCTCCAGCTGTTGCAAAACTACAACTCCCAGCATGCCCGGACAGCCTACAGGTATCAGCCTACAGCAGGGCATTGTGGGAGTTATAGTTTTGCAACAGCTGGGGGGGCTGCAGTTTGAGATGCCTGCTCTATGGAGATATATACGTGTATGCCAACACTATTTGGATACTATCAATAGGTCCCTTCTTGTATACGTATATATACGTTTAGAGGTGTATATTTGCTTTTTCTGGACATCTGTGACAATTATGTGTGACATTTGTATATGTCAGTGCGTTTGTTGTATGCCTTAGCTTTTTTTGTTGCCTCACTGCCCTCTTCCCTTAATTGTTATGTGACTGTTATGTCCCCTCAGGTGTAGTGCACCTTTTTATCTGATGTAATACATCATATGTAATTAACTTTTTATGTATTATTGAATAAAATATATTTATATTTTGCTACTATACCCATCTAGTCTCAGTTTATCTTTCGTTAGTGTATGTTTATGTACACTGAGTGGGTACGTTACTATAGGGTACTCTCCATCACATAGGATCACTAAATGTGAACGCAAATCTATGTGTATTCTGTGACTGTTGTATTCTAATTTGCCTTGGTACTTAGCATGACTGTAATAGCTGATCCAGGATGGCTCTTACTGGGAGTAGTCAAAGTGCTGGGTGGGTGACCGGGTTTCGCCAGACATAAAAAACAGCCAACACTGCCAGGTGGAGAGGATTACCTCTGTCTGACAGTGGAGCTCAGGAGGTCTGTGTGCTGGGATCTGAGGCCGCCCTAAAGCCTGTATTTGAACTTTTTGAGGCAGTACTGCCACCAAGGTGACTTTTGTTTTATTAACTTGCCATTGGGTGTGAAGTAAAACACCAACACTGCAAAAGTGACGTTTTGTTTTTGGCATCATGTGTGAATAAACACTGAAGTTTGAATTACGAACTTGTATTTTGCCTCTGTACTGTGCCCGCTTATCCTAACTAACAGAGCAAATCCCCACAATACGCACTGCACTGTTGCAGTTGTTTCTGGTGAAAGCGAATAGAAGCGTATTTCAGTCCAACAAGAAAAATATATTCTCAGTTCACTTCTGCATTTATTTCTGATGAAAGTGTATTGGGTTGTATTACAGTAAAAAAATATATATACTGTGGGGTTTCGCTCTGGTAGACAGGATTAGCGGACGCAGTATAGAGGCAACAACAAGTTCTTTGGATCAAACAGTTCAGTGTTTTATTCACACTTTAGGCAAGTGACAAAACAAGCAGTCATAATCAAGCAAAAAGTCACCTTGCGGTGTTGGTGGTAATTCACACTATGCAGAAAATCTGCCTCAAAGAGTCCTTGATGATAGCAGCACCAACCTGTTTTCACACCAAACAGGTAGCAAGCCTTCATCCAGAAACAAGGCTCCCAGATCCCAACACAGAGACATTGCTTCAGAGCCCAGCTGCCTATTTAAAGACAGCCAGGTGCTGCCAAAGCACGGACCGGCACTTAAAATCCGGTCCGGTACTTGACCTCACCTAGCTCTAAATCAGCCCAGCAGCACATGCTGGGAGGAAAATACCTGTTTTCCCAGACCAAACCTCTTAGGCTACTTTCACACTTGCGTTCAGAGCGTATCCGTCTGGGGTCTGCACAGACGGATCCGCTCATATAATGCAGATGATGGGATCCGTTCAGAACGGATCCGTGTGCATTATATTTTAGAAAAAAAATCAAAGTGTGAAAGTAGCTCAAACGGATCCGTCCAGACTTTACATTGAAAGTCAATGGGGGACAGATCCGTTTGAAAATTTAGCCATATTGTGTCAACTTCAAACAGATCCGTCCCCATTGACTTACATTGTAAGTCTGGACGGATCAGTTTGCCTCCGCACTGCCAGGCGGACACCCGAACGCTGCAAGCAGCGTTCGGGTGTCCGCCTGCTGAGCGGAGCGGAGGACAGACGCTGCCAGACTGATGCATTCTGAGCAGATCTGCATCCACTCAGAATGCATTAGTGCAGTACGGATGCATTCGGGGCCGCTTGTGAGAGCCTTCAAACGAAACTCACAAGCGGAGCCCCGAACGCTAATGTGAAAGTAGCCTTACTGTGTCACAATACGCACTGCATTGTTGCAGATATTTATGTTGAAAGCGTATAGTGGTGTATTTCAGTAAAAACAGAAACATTTATGAGTTAGTTGGGTAAATTGGGATGGCTCACCCTCCAAATTACAAGGAGTGGGTGCTCCCCCTTAAAAGATGACCCCAATCTTTTAAAGAGAAACACATTAAATATATAAATGAGAGGGGCACACCTGCATCCGGAATTCACATGAAACACTAGCCAATATATTGCTATAAACAATTTAATTGATATGTCATATATATAATCAAATAAAAGGTACCTTAATTAATCACACTAAAATAGTCATTAAAAATAACATAAAATACATATATTAAAAATGATAGTAGTCAAGCTGAAGGGTTATTATTGCGCACAATGATATAAATGGTTGCCGATTCAAAGTTCCTGAATAGCAGCCGCAGATTGGCGAATAGAGTCTCAATGTTTGTCCGCGATAGGTTTGCGGATATTTGATATGAAAGGTTCCAATACAACCGGTAATTTATGGATATATATAGTGTCCTTTCGATTTGCTGAATAGATCTCTTCACAGCTATAGCATTACTACTACACCGTAGTTTATTTCAGCAAGTTACTCAATTTTTGAGGCGGTGGAGTGCCCAGATACTCGTGCTTAGCGTGGCGTCCCACTAGTTTGCAGCACAGATGGTCTTACTTCCAGTTGGCTCTTTAGGGTGAGTGAAATGGGCTTTCAAGCTGGAAAACAGTCCCCTTTGACGTCGGGGATAATTAGACCCTCTTTAGTATCCGGAGTCACTTTGTGTCTATTTATTCTAGACATGGCGGGACTTTCATTTCTTCGTATAGGATGTTCGGAAGCACTTGCAAAGATTCAAAGGCGGTGCGCAGGTTGTATGCTGTGGTTTCTTCTTTTCCTTGAGACTTGTGTACACCAGACGCGTTTCGGAGTTAACAGAGACTCCTTCCTCAGTTCAACAAGAAAAATATATTCTCAGTTAACTTCTGCAGTTATAGGGGTGAAAGCGTATAGGGGAGTTGCGTATTACAGTACCTTAGCTCCCGGTGTCATTTAGTGGTTGTGTCTTGAACAGCAACCCTGCGGTTCTTGATTGGTTAACTCTGTCATCCACGTCATCCCAAGTGATATCATACACCCCCAGCCAACAGGGGGTGGGTTTGTCAGACACAACCCTTAGTTGGCATGGCCTGAGAGCAGGCCCTGTGCCCTCACCTGTCCTTAACCTGCCTCGGTCCTTTTCTGTTCCCTCACCGCGAGAAGTACTACATGCTGTGGGCTCAGCTCCACTTTTTGTCGAGGAAGAGCTACTAAAGGAGAGTGAGCAACTACTGCCCAGCCAAAATCTGGAGGAGACATCTGCCGCTTCCTCCGCTAGATTGGAAAGTAGTGATGAGAAGAGTGGCATTAGAGGTGGTGTTGCGTACAGTCAGGCTACTGTCCCAGAGACCATTGGGGAGAAAATAAGTGACGTGCAGACACTACTCGATGATGATAAAGCCGATTGCACTTGGGAGCCAGGTGCAGAAGGGGCTTTAGGGATTCATTATAATCAGGAGAAGAGGGTGGCAGATTGCCTGTGAGGTATCGGCTGAGGCAGCAAGGTGGTAGAATGGCTGGGAGTCAGCAGGGTGGCAGCAGTTGCAGGTTGGGAGCCAAACATGCTCGGGGTAGACCACCCGCTTTGCAGCAGCCTACCTGCCCGGAAAGGAGTGGTGCACGGGTACATGGAAACAACAGCGGTAGCAGTCAGCCAGTGAGTGTTTGGGGGCAAATCAGGTACTTGGCAGTGTGGCAGTTGTTGGTGAAGCCGATGGGGAAGGGTTACATATGTCGAATCTGTGGGCAGAAGGTGAAGCATGGCCAGTGTGCTAATGTTGGCACCATGGTTCTGTGTCAACATATGCAGCGTGACTATAAAGTGGCTTGGGAGAACCGTGGCTCTGATGTGGTGGTCCAGCATGCCGCAGCAACCGCTACATCAGCCAGTGGCACACACCCAGTTTCAGCCAGTCAAGGCTCCACCACCCCAGCCAAAGGTAGCTGTCTATCATTCCCTTCTTCTGCTGGTCCAGATACTTTGTGCTCCTACTCCTCGTCAGTCATTCCGCCAGCAATCGATCACCGAAGCGATTGCCAAGATACAACAGGATGTGTGCATTCATCCAACAGCTCAGAAGCTGAATGTGCTCCTGAATGTGCGGAACCTTTCAGAAAACTGATGGCCTGTGCCGAGCCAAGGTGGAGAGTCCCAAGCCATCATTTATTTGCAAAAAAGGCAGTACCACCCCTGCACAAACATGTAAAACAGAAGGTGGGCCAGTCCTTGACCCTGTTGGTGTCTGCCAAAGTGCATGGCAGCGCCAACGCGTGGAGCTGTAACTACAGTCAGGGACAATACATGTCCTTTACGGCCCACTGGGTGACTGTGGTTCCTGCACAGCCACACCAGAAACTTGGCCAGGTCACACCGCTTCCACCTCCACGTTCCCACTCCGTTGGTCCTGCAACAATGTCCGCCTCTGCCTCCTCATCCTCCACCATGTCCTCAGCCTTCACTGTAGGGACAATTCACAGTGCACCTCTAGCATACCACATGTGCAGGGCGCGGCAGTGTCAAGCAGTTCCGCATCTCGTTTCCTTAGTCCAGTGGTCGGCAAAGTGCGGCTCGCGAGCCACAGGCGGCTCTTTAGACCCTTCAATGCGGCTCTTTGGTGCAGGCTCCCACGGCGACCCATCCTGCACTACAAAGGAATAGAATCTTGTCTGTGGAACGCAAATGCATCCCACAGGCAAGATAACTAGTATTAGTGCACGGGCATCACAGTAGGGCCGGCAGTATGCACCTCCTTCCAGAGTAGACGTCGGAAGGAGAAGGAAGTGACGAGGGGTATTGAAAACTTCCCGGGCAGTGAAATCTGCCAGAGACAGAATACCGCTGCAGGCTACAAGTCAGAGTCAGTGTACCTCCTTCTACCTCCTTTCAGAGTCAGTGTACCTCCTTCTACCTCCTTCTACAGGTGACTCAATTATTTGGCATCAGCATTTACTTGGCATGTGTTTAAACAGCAAAAGTTATATCTGCAGACAAGTTTAATAAAAGTAAAGATAATGATAAAGATAAAATGAAATAATAATCAAGATCCAAATAAAAGAAAGTACATATAAAAGTATGTAAAAACACACTCTAGGCTCATGCGCATGAATGTAAGGGCTCCGTGCCTGTGCTGCCTGTGCTGCGGACCGCAAATAGACGGTCCGCAATACACGGACACAGACCATGGGGCAGCTGCATGAGGATCGCGGACCCATTCACTTGAATGGGGTTCGCGATCCTCATCAGACTGCCCGCACCGCAAAAAAGTAGCGCATGCTGAAGTGAATGGGTCCATGATGCGGGCTGCACACGGCCGTGTGCAGCCTGCATCATGGACACATTCACTTCAATGGGTCTAGGATCCGGGATATGAGTGCTACAGCGCTTCCGTGGTGCTTCTGGCTGTGCCTCCGCACCGCCAAAATGTAGTGCATTTAGCACTCATATTCCGGATCCTGAACCCATTGAAGTGAATGGGTCCATGATGCTGGCTGCACACGGCCAGTGCCCGTGTATTGCGGACCCTGCAATATGGTAACGGCGGGCATGCGGTCGTGTGCATGAGCCCTAATAGTCCTCACTGGTACTGTGAACACAATATTTTAGGTTTTAAAAATATGGCTCTCTAAAGAAATTTAAATCGTGGTTTTGGCAATATTTGGCTCAGTTGACAAAAAAGTTTGCCCACCACTGCCCTAGTCGAACAGAGACACACAGGGGAGGAACTGCTCTGTGTGATTCATTAAGAAATCGAATCCTGGCTTTCTCTGCGACAAATGAAAATCGGAACCATGGTGACCGACAATGGGAAGAACATAGTGTTGGCACGGCGTCGAGGAAGGATGAGCCATGCGCTCTGCATGGGACATGTGTTCAATCTGGTTGTCAAGCGGTTCCTGAAGTATTCCACCCATCTGCAAGACATCCTAAAAATGGCCAGGAAACTTTGCATGCACTTTAGCCACTGTACTGCAAAGCATACACCCTTTGAGCTGCAGCAGCAGAACGGCATCCCTCAACGTTTCCACCCATTGGAATTCCACCCTCCATATGTTACATAGTAACATAGTACATAAGGCCGAAAAAACTGTGAGGTAGAAGCCAATTTTCCCCATTTTAGGGGAATAAAAAATTCCTTCCCGACTCCAATCAGGCAATCAGAATAACCCCCTGGATCAACGACCCCTCTCTAGTAGCTATAGCCTGTAATATTATTACGCTCCAGAAATACATCCAGGCCCCTCTTGAATTCCTTTATTGTACTCACCATCACGACCTCCTCAGGCAGAGAGTTCCATAGTCTCACTGCTCTTACCGTAAAAAATCTTCTTCTATGTTTGTGTACAAACCTTCTTTCCTCCAGACGCAGACGATGTCCCCTCGTCACAGTCACAGTCCTGGGGATAAATAGATGATGGGATAGATCTCTGTACTGACCCCTGATATATTTATACATATTAATTAGATCTCCCCTCGGTCGTCTTTTTTCTAAAGTGAATAACACAAATTTTGATAATCTTTCAGGGTACTCTAGTTGCCCCATTGAAGTTATTACTTTAGTTGCCCTCCTCTGGACCCTCTCCAGCTCTGCTATGTCTGCCTTGTTTACAGGAGTGCAGAACTGTACACAGCACTCCATGTGTGGTCTGACTAGCGATTTGTAAAGTGGTAGGACTATGTTCTTATCACGGGCATCTATGCCCCTTTTGATGCAACCCATTATCTTATTGGCCTTGGCAGCATCTGCCTGACACTGTTTTTTGCAGCTTAGCTTGCTGTTTATTAAAATTCCTAGATCCTTTTCCATGTCAGTGTTACCGAGTGTTTTACCATTTAGTATGTATGGGTGACTTGCATTATTCCTTCCCATGTGCATAATTTTACATTTATCAGTGTTAAAGCTCATCTGCCACTTATCTGCCCAAGCCTCCAGTCTATCCAGATCGCTCTGTAGCAGTATACTGTCCTCTTCAGAGTTAATTACTTTACACAGTTTAGTGTCATCTGCAATAATTTATATTTTACTATGCAAGCCTTCTACAAGATCATTAATAAATATATTGAAGAGAATAGGGCCCAATACTGACCCCTGAGTTACCCCACTAGTGACAGTGACCCAATCTGAGTGTGTACTGTTAATAAACACCCTCTGTTTTCTATCATTGAGCCAGTTACTTACCCATATACAGACGTTTTCTCCCAGTCCGAGCATTCTCATTTATATACTAACCTTTTATGTGGTACAGTGTCAAATGCTTTGGAGAAGTCCAGATATACGACATCCATTGATACGCCGCTGTCAAGTCTAGAACTTACCTCCTGATAGAAACCAATTAAATTAGTTTGGCATGACCAATCCCTTACAAAGCCATGCTGATATGGCGTTATTTGCTTATTTCCGTTGAGATGCTTTAAGATAGCATCTCTCAGAAAACCCTCAAACAGTTTACCCACAACAGATGTTAAACTTACCGGCCTATAGTTACCAGGCTCTGTTTTTGGACCCTTTTTGAATATTGGCACCACATTTGCCATGCGCCAATCCTGTGGGACATTCCCTGTCAGTATAGAGTCCGCAAATATCAGAAATAAGGGTCTGGCTATGACATTACTTAATTCCTTTAGGATACGGGGGTGTATGCCATTCGGTCCTGTCGATTTGTCTATTTTAATCTTTTTAAGTCGCTGTTGTACTTCTTCCTGGGTCAGACAGGACATTTTTAATGGGGAATTTATTTTTACATTCTGCATGTCATCTGACAGTTTATTTTCCTCAGTGAATACATTGGAGAAAAAAAAATATTTAACAGCTTTGCTTTCTCCTCGTCGCTCTCTGCGACTCCCCCCTCATTACTCTTTAAAGGGCCGACACCTTCAGATTTATACTTTTTAACATTTATATAATTGAAGAACATTTTAGGGTTAGTTTTACTCTCTCTCGGTCTCTAGTTTGGCTGCTTTTATTTGTTTATTACATGTTCTATTTTTTCCTTATAGTTTTTCAGTGCTTCCATGCTACCCTCCTGTTTTAGGGATTTATATGCTTTCTTTACAGTTCTATTTATCCACGTTGGTTTCTTTTTGTTCCTTAACCCTTTATTCCCATACGATATGTACCTCTCACAATGAGAGTTTAGAATGCTTTTAAAGATATCCCATTTTGTGGCTGTATTTTTATTTTTGAGGACTTTGTCCACGTTAGTTAGGCCTATGGCCTTTCTTAGTTGGCTAAATTTAGCTTTTTTGAAGTTTGGTATTTTTGTTCCTCCCTGTAGAAACGCTCATTTGAATGATAATTGGAAGGCTATTACTTTATGGTCACTATTTCTCAGGTGTCCCCTTACCTGCACGTCTGTTGTTCTGTCATGCCTATTGGTTAATACTAAGTCCAGTATGGCTGTCCCTCTAGTCAGGTCCTGAACCAGTTGGGAGAGGTAATTATCTTTGGTTATTGCCAAGAACCTGTTTCCTTTATGAGATATACAAGTTTCAATTTCCCAGTCTGTATCTGGGTAGTTGAAGTCCCCCATAATAACCACCTCATTATGTTTTGCCGCCTTGTCTATCTCATTTAGTAGTAGATTTTCTGTGGACTCTGGTATATTAGGTGGTTTATAGTAAACTCCTATTAGTAATTTATTATTGTTTTTAGCTCCATGTATCTCTACCCACAGTGACTCCACATGTTCATGTCTCTCACTTATATCTTCACGGACTTTACATAAAGGCAAACCCCTCCCCCTCTCCGGTTTTGACGATCCTTTCTAAACAGACTGTAACCTTGTACATTAACTGCCCAGTCTTATCCATCATTCAGCCATGTCTCAGTTATTCCCACTATGTCATAGTCCTCCTCACACATCACTAATTCCAGTTCACCAGTTTTATTAGTCAGGCTTCTGGCATTAGTATACATACATTTGAGAGGTTTATGTATATTTTTTTATCCTACACCTTTCCTTCTGAACTGTTCTAGTCCCTCCTTCCATTCCTCCCCCAGTCCCACTACCTTGCCCCCGGTCTCTATCTGCACTATCTTCCCCTCCTTTAATGTAATTTCCCTCCACCCAGTCCCTAGTTTAAACACTCCTCCAACCTTCTAGCCATCTTTCTCCCCAACACAGCTGCCCCTTCCCCCGTGAGGTGCAGTCCGTCCATACGATAGAGCTTGTAGCCGATAGAGAAGTCGGCCCAGTTCTCCAGGAACCCAAACCCCTCCTACCTACACAAGTTCTTGAGCCACTTTTTAATCTCCCTAATCTCACACTGCCCTTCTTGTGTGGCCCGTGGTACAGGCAGTATTTTGGAAAATGCTACCTTTGAGGTCCTTTCCCTAAGCTTTTGATCTAAATCCCTGAAATCATTTTTAAGGACTCTCCACCTACCTCTAACTTTGTCATTCGTTCCGATATGGACCATGACCGCTGGATCTTCTCCAGCCCCTCCCAGTTAACTGTCAAACTGATTTGTTTGTTGATCACAGTCTTTGTGACAGACTGCCCTATCTGTTCCCTTAATAATGGAGTCTCCCACTACAAGCACCTGTCTGGCCTGCCCTGCTCTCCTGGTTCCCTGCTTACTGGAGCTGACATTCCCCTGACTGGCAGAGGAAGTGTCCGGCTGCAGCAGTGCCATCCTGGACTGAAATCCCCCTCATCTGCCAAACGTGCAAACTTGTTGGGGTGTGTCAGATCAGGGCTAGCCTCCCTGGCACTCTTCCGTCTACCCCGCTTTCTAACTATTACCCAGCTAGCTACCTCACTTTCCTTAGCCTCCTCTCTGTCACCCTCCCCCTCATCTACCCCAAAGAGTGCTTGCTCGGTGAGAAGCATACTCTTTTGCAAATTGTCAATGCCTCTCAGTGTTGCAACTTGCCAGTTTAGAGACTCGATTTGCGATTCCAAATGGGTAATTTGCCTAACATCTTGAACAAAGATATACACCCTCGAACGGCTGTTCCAGGACTGCATACATCATGCAAGATGTGCACTGGACTACATTGTCAATTGTGCAACACATACAAAATGGGGATTACAACAGTAAAAAAGTAAAACAGTAGATATGATTTAGAATTAGACCCTGTCTGCTGTAGTTGAAGGACTAGCTAGAATCAAGCCACCAACACACAAGGAAATTCTACCCAACCTTAGTTTCCTGCTCCTTGTCTTAAACTCCTTTTCTTTAACTCCACTTAATTAGACGCCCACTTAGTACAGCAAGCCTCAGGAAGAGCAAGCACTGGGAGAGTTCTGTGGTTCAAAGTATAGCACCTGGTTGCCCAGGCCACTCCCCTTAATCAAGCAGAGGGGGGAAAAAATGGGTTAAAATGGCAATACACGGCAAAGAAAAAAAAAAAGTTTTAAATGGCAGTACTAAAATGCAAAAACTTAACTTTCAAGGATCTCTGCTTCAAACCACACTCAGCCACCAGCAATCACTCCCACAAAATCACACTCAGCACCAGAAGTCCTTTTCTTTAACTCCACTTAATAAAAAGCCCACTTAGTACAGCAAGCCTCAGGAATTCCACCCTCCATATGGCGCCTAGATCTCACAGCCACATGAGACCTGTTGGGGCTGAACTGGAAGAGAAGGAGGAGGGGGAGGAGGACATTGGAGCACAGGCAATGCATAGCGAAATGGGTGGTTTTTCTACTCAGCTGACAGGACAGGAGGAGCAGGAGCAGCCAGAGGAGCTACAGGGCGATGAGGAAGATGAGACAGAGGACCCGGACACACCGTGGCAGTATGTAGTGGAGATGGAGGCAGGGAGTCCCTCCGAGTCACTTGCACAAAGGCCCAATGCATGCTCACTTGCTTGCATAGGGACAGCCGAATTGTCATAATTCGGCATATGGATGACTTCTGGCTCTCCACCTTGTTGGACCCTCGCTACCGGTCCAGAATGGGGGCCTTTTTTACACCCATCGAGAGGGAGGACAAACTGAACTACTACGGAGACATCCTATGTAGTCAGTTGGCCGCTGCCTATCTGTGACATCGTCCATCCTCTCGCAGGTCTGACCGGGGGACCCTCTGCACTCATGTTCCACTGCCATAGCTGCTGGGGAGGGGTGGGGTGGGGTGGCAGGAACAGTACCAGCTCCATCAGCAGCAGCATGAGCTGTGGCCATAGTTACCCCAAGGAGAACTCGCCTGTCCACCCAAAATGTGGAGAGATTGACCTTTGTCAAGATGAATCAGGCGTGGATCAGCCAGGATTTCCGACCACTAATTCCTGATCAAATAGAGCATCCATGGTGCCACACCAACACTTTGATAAAAGAGACCGGTTTCTTCTGACTACCTTCCTCAGCTACTACTCTGATGCTGCAACCCGCCTGATGCCACACATCTGATGCCAAGTGCTCCTTCTTTCACCCACCTTCATCAGCGGGTACTGGTATTGTCACCCACTGCCTCACTCTGTTTCCGGGTCACTTTGTGGTCTCCTGATGCAGCTGCTGCTGCCATCTCCACACTATGTCACCTTGCCACTCTGTGGTATTCTCCTGCTGCTGCCATCTCCACACTATGTCACCTTGCCACTATGTGGTCTCCTCCTGCTGCTACTGCTGCTGCCATCTCCACACTATGTCACCTTGCCACTTTGGTATCTGCTGCTGCTTTTACCATATCCACATTATGTCATCTTGCCACTCTGTGGAATCCTCTTGCTGCTACTGCTGCTTCCATATCCACATTATGTCATCTTGCCACTCTGTGGAATCCTCTTGCTGCTACTGCTGCTTCCATATCCACATTATGTCACCTTGCCATTCTGTAGTATCCTCCTGCTGCTATTACTGCTGCCATCTCCACATTTTGTCACCTTGCCACTGTGGTATCTGCTGTTGCTTTTGCCATATCCACATTATGTCACCTTGCCACTTTGTGGTATCCTCCTGCTGCTACTGCCATATCCACATTATGTCACCTTGCCACTCTGTGGTATCCTCCTGCTGCTACTGCTGCTTCCATATCCACATTATGTCACCTTGCCATTCTGTGGTCTCCTGATGCTGCTGTTGCCATCTCCACACTATGTCACCTTGCCACTCTGTGGTATCCTCCTGCTGATACTGCTGCTTTCATATCCACATTATGTCGCCTTGCCACTCTGAGGTCGATGATGCTGCTGCTTTCATCTCCACACTGTCACCTTGCTACTCTGTGGTCTCCTGAAGCTGCTGCTATTGCCATCTCCACACTATGTCACGTTGCCACTCTGTGGTATCCTCCAGATGCTGGTGCTGTTGCCGCCACCTGCACACTCTGTCATTGGGCCACTCTGTGGTTTCCTCATGCTGCTTCCACCTCACCACTATGTCATAGGTCCACTCTGTGGACTTCTCATGCTGTTCCCACCCACCCCACTTTATGACTGGTCTACTATTTTGGCTTTTGGCCTGGCTGACATCATCATTTATTTGACCTTTCTTCGGATCTGTCAGAAGAAAGGAAAAATGAGACCCTCAACGGATCCTGTCTGTGTAACAGCTGTAATGCCTGTTTGGTCCAATCAGAATTGGCTTATGATTTGGTAGCCAAAAGCAGGAGTGGGTACAAAATATAGAAGACATGCAAATATTCCATTCCCTTGTCATTTCTGTTTTTGATCTACTCCAGTTTTTTTGGGCATTATTAATACTGATCGATTATTTAGCAAATGCTGACTGAGTGAAGGCGTGTGCTCCACAGACAGGATCCATTTTTTGTGGGTTATTGTTCTGACAGATCAGAGGAAAGGCAAATTAATCAGTGACGTCAACACAAACTTAATGCTGACACCCTTTCCACTCTGTTGGGGAAGCTCTACTTGTATAAGCGTTTAATAGAACAGGTTCTGTAGACATCTATGTGGAATCAGCTGATTAGAGTGTAAAAGGACTGCGCTTCTTCTTGATGCTAACATCGACCTGTAAGGCTGAGTTGATACTTCAGTTATTTGGTCAGTTTTGGCCCTGTGACGTGTGCAGTGATTCTAAGAGCGACACCTGTCATCTGCATGTTATACGGACTCACAGTATTCTTTCGCTACCAAAGCAGACTCCCTATGCGTGTTACTGCAAGGCACAGTGTTCTACACCATTAGAAAGGTTCTCAGCAGCCAGGAAATAGCCATTTTTTTTAACGTTATAGACTGCAAATTTATTTGGATCGAAGCAAATTTTTCCAAAAAAATTCTGCGAACCGGCAAATAGAATTTTGGAAAAATTTGATCATCTCTATTAATGACCTATCCTGACCGTAGGTCATCAGAATCAGGAGCTGGAAAAACCCCTTTAACTTTTTTCTTGACTCAAATCCTGAAATATTAAGAATAATTAATAACAAGTCTTATTTATGTGTGTGAGCTTTATTCCGGTCATAAGAATATTTAAGATGATGCAGCAGAAGTAGCTACTGTATTTGTTATGAAAGTCAATTTTCCATCTCACTGAAAAATGCCTGTGATGTACTACATGTCAATCAGTTTTCTGTAGGGCACTTTGTCATTGATCCATGACTGTACAATATACTATTTAATGACTTGATGACATAATGTAATGGCGCTGAAGCATCTGCAGTGCCAGAATAAATGCATAATACTAGGGTCATGTCTTCATTTAGGTAATTGACCCTATCCCATTGCATATTCTAAGGCAGTGAAATTAAGGAACCTAAAAAGACATGACTTTGCCTTTCTCGTCTACGGATTGCATAATCTAACAAAAAAAAAAAAAAAAATCTATTGTAAAACTTCAAGGTGTGAATTGGATATAATCCAGTGACATTCTGTCATTTGGCTGATTAGATATTTTATTGCAATATTCATCCATTGTGTAAGCTCTAGATTAAAATATAAAGTAGATGAGCCAACTGTCACTGTGCAACAAAATGAAAAGACAGGTTATAGATGAAAAGTGCAGAGAGCAGTTAATGAAGTGCCAGCCTGGTACTGTATAAGTTGAGACAACTGGATCTTATTCTTCAAGCCTGTACATTTTGTAGGATAAATTTAACTGCACAAAAGAAGCTGATACTGTAGTAAAGTTTTTAGTTTTGCTGTGTTGCATTTTGGAATAGAAAAAAGCTCCATGGAAATGTTTCTAGAACACTTTCTGTAGAAAAAAATTGCCTTGACTGGACTAGCTTCTGGACTAGCTTAGGTAGGGTATTGGCATTCCTTAAAAAGACCATCCCTGTGTGGTGACTTACTGGAAGTGCACCATGATATGGAGATCTATTGGCAGTGCTCCATGGGACAACAATTTCCAAAGAAATAACATCCAAGAAAAGAGAACAATCTCTCTAGCGCCACCGTTTGGAAGTGGTTCCCTATGAGTCAAAATCAGGAACGCCGGTGGAGATGGGGGAAGGTGCTCCATGTATGTAAGTAATGAGCCAGTGACCGTACTAGGCTTCTAGGTTCATTACTTGTATACAACAATTCATCAGCAGGTGGCAGCAATGAAATGTAATGTAGCAGGGATTTTCAACCTGCGGCCCTCCAGCTGTTGCAAAACTACAACTCCCATCATGCCCGATTGTAGGCTGATAGCTGTAGGTTGTCCAGGCATTCCTAGGTTGTCTGGGCATTCTGGGAGATGTAATTTTTCAACAGCTGGAGAGCCGCAGGTTGGGCATCCCTGTAATATAGCAATTTGTATAGAGAAATGGATAAAATTCCATTACTCTATACAAATTGCAGTCTGATGATTGCATGTTGGGGTCTACTTGGGCACCTAAAAAAAAAAAAATTTAAAAAGGAAAAAAGTTTAAAAAAATATTTAAAAAAATATCATGGGCATAGCCACATGCAAAACACACTTACTATAAAGATATAAAAAAAAACATATGGTGAATGGCTTGATGGAAAATAAAATAGGCAGGCTTTGCAGTTTTTTCATCACTTTCTGATGTTGATCTGATGAACCGGTTTAGCCTTGAAACGCATTAACGTGGATCGCAATAAAGAAATGTATTCACTGTCAACTCTTCCCTTCACCGTGATGAGCAGTGAGTGATCCCTTTTTATCTTCCTACTGCATAAAAAAAAAAGTTTTGGGGGTCAGAATATGGTGATAAGAAGAAAAAATAGAAAAAGTATTAAAACGCAAGAATTTCTATATAAATCTGGTATCACCATAATCATGCTGACCTGAATAATGAAGAGCAACAGTCAGTTTTACCACTTAGTAAATGCCGTAAAAACAAAACACATAAAACTCTGGTAGAATTGTGTTTGTTTTCTAATAAAACCCCTTTTGGAATTTTTTCCAGCTTCCCACTACATCCTATCCTATGCAATATTGGTGCCCTTAGAAAGTACAATTTGTTCTGCAAAAAGCAAGTCCTTATAAGGCTATGTGAATGGAAAAATAAAAATGTTATGGCTCTGGAAAGGTAGAGAGCAAAAATTGAAAATGCAAAAACAGAAAATTCCTCTATCAGGAAAGGGTTAAAATTATGACAATACTACTTGTTTGCACATAAAGAGCTGAACTTATTAATCCTTTGGTTTGCTTATACAGATGTGCCCTTCCTTCCTTTTTCTCTGGGTACCAGAGATCACAAGAATCATGGCAAGAGATGACCAGTTTTAAACATGATTTTGGGATACTGTGTCCAGAGATGTACTGTATAAGATATATTTTTGTCTATGTGTGGCTAACCAATGGTTGCATGGCCAGCATTAGAAAACTGGGGAGCTAAGGCGTATCCCAGAGCTAGGCCCCACCGCTCAGTGCACTGGAGCCCTTATTGGGTTGCTCTTAGTGACAGGTGTTCTGAAGAATCCCTGTCACTGAGATTTGGGGTATAGAGCTGAGGATATGGGTTGCTAGATGGCCGCTAGCACATCCGCAATACCCAGTCCCCATAGCTCTGTGTGCTTTTATTGTGTATAAAAACTAATTTGATACCATATGCAAATTAACCTGAGATGAGTCAGAGCTTGAAAATATGACTCTTCTCTGGTCACACAAGAAAGATATGACTCTTTTATGTTAATTTGCATATGTATCAAATCGTGTTTTTTTTTTCACAATAAAAGCACACAGAGCTCTGGCGACTGGGTATTGCGGATGTGCTAGCGGCCATCTAGCAACCCACGTCCTCAGCTCTATACCCCAAATCCCGGTGACAGGTTCCCTTTAACATTGGGCAGATCTAAGGTTAACTGTCCACCAATTAAATTTGCGAAGGTCTTACTTTTTGAGAATTGGCTTTTGAAGAGCAGGGGAACCACAGAGTTCTGCAGAGGAGTTCTCTGCAGTCTGTCTACCTCCAACACATGTTCCCTGCAATTACTATGGCGGCCATTCTGTGGATTATCTGATAATTTGGGAAAACCGGAAGGGTTGAGACAGTATTTGCTGTGTCTATGCTGGACATTCATCTGGAATATATTTGATAGTTGAACATTTACTTCTCTGCAAAGTTGAGTGTTATCCATTAAGACACCATGAGGCGGTGCTGGGGTTAAAGAATTACTAGTGTAAATGTATGACAAAGTTTAATGTTTTTGATATGGGGGTTGCTTTAGGAAAGATATAAAAGAAAAAAATGATATGTTTCCCTAATGCTTTATTACATAAAACCATAAAAATACATGGCTGCAATGTTTTGTCTTCTAGGAATGACTGCAATACCTTGTGCATGCTTGGGCATTTTTCTCGGTGGACTTCTTGTGAAGAAGCTAAGTCTGTCTGCACTGGGAGCAATTAGAATGGCAATGCTTGTTAACCTGGTTTCCACTGCTTGCTACGTTTCCTTTCTCTTCTTGGGCTGTGACACTGGTCCAGTAGCCGGAGTGACTGTTCCCTATGGAAACTTGTGAGTATTTTGTCTATTATAGAATGGCATGTTTATTGCCATTCCCATATATTCGCTACTCACTGATGCATTTTTGCAGTTCTATTAAGGTCAAGTTTACATAATTCATTGGATTAAACAGATGTCGCTAAGTGATTTTATAGCCGTGCGGCTGTATAACACAGAGCCGTAGAACAAGCTGTTAAATACAGACAGCCAATGTTTTAGGACGTTCCTTGTAAAATGGCAGAGTTAAAACTGACACAATTACTCTACTTATTACTAGGCTCGCATAAATCTCTTCTTGCAGTCTGGACACACCACGTTCAGCCATCTTAAGTTATGTAGTTTTTATTTTTCAGCAGAGAAACACGCTGTGAGACAAACACAAGACATGGACGTTTATCCTCTTTATTCTCAGTTTTATTAGATGACAAAAACGATGTTTACGAGAAATGTAAAAAGGTCCCTGTGATGTCCTGCTCCATGTTCCATTTACAGAAACAAGTCACACCATGACTTATAGACCCATATACTCTACAGATTGTATCTGTTTGTTGTATATTCTTGTTTTATTATGGTTGAAAATGGATATTTATTTATTTTTATTATTTTTTTATTCAAGGGATTCTCAGAAACAATGCTTAAAATCTATCCACAGGTTAAAGAGTTTATCCCATGATTAATGTAAAAAATGAAAATCAGCTCAAACAAAGCTAGAATCAGCCCTGTACCTCACATGGATCCAGAGATCTCCCCATTCATTGCTCTCCCTATCATAGCTCAGGATGCAGTTGAAGGATGAAACTGAGCATGTGCGGCCATCTCAGTGAGCCGGACAAAGAAATAAGAAAAAACATACAGCAGGTGGCGCTATACAGATAGATACATTTTATTGAATAACTAACATTTTTAATTACATGCAATTACAAAAGAATTCAGATTCAAGTGCTGGTGTGTTTGCATTTAATGTTATTTAAAGAGGACCTAACAGCATTCCTGGCATGTCGGTTTTAGTAAATGGTTGTGCTGTTCCTCTGTTATTCATACTATGAACGGAATGGATAAATTGACCACTGGGTGTTCCCAGGTGACTGGTGTGTGTAAAAATGCAAAATGTTTCAAAATTTTTGCTCAAGTAACTGTAACAAATCGCAAAGCACAGTTTTTTTTTTTTGTTTTTTTTTTACTTTTTTAAGCCAAAGTGTAGAGTGGAATAATCCTAGCCCCATCTTAATATATTCAACCTTATTAATTGTTCAGTCTGGTTTGATGTCCATGCTACAGGGTGACAAGCACCTTATAAACAATTGTGATTATCAAATAAGACTGGAAAATATTCATTTATAGTGGACATGTCTCACCTTATGTGCTTATGACAAGATCTGTGCTGTTCGTGGAGGTGCAGAATAGGTGTATCTGACATTGGTAAAAATCAATAGTAAAGAAGTCAGCAGAGTAGGATAAAGACCTTTGAGTGGTTCAAGCCTAACCAAGGCTCAGGTCCAACAATAGATCACTCCAGTGATAATCCTTTATTGACTCAATGCAACATTTAAGCTCATAATTAGCCTTTCTCATTATCATTTGAAAAGTTGCATTCGGTCAATAAATCCCAGAGTTCAGAACCGTGAAAAGTCCATTGAGATTCATGAGATGTGGGATACCCCACCCTCACCCTCTCCCTGCCTTCCAGCAGCTGATTGACAGGTTCTCTGTATGCCCAGTAATACAGAGACACCTGTCCATAGATTTACACTTGTGCCTTGCATACACTTTGGGCACTTAGGATAAACCCTTTTTAGAGGAACTCTTACCTCTCCTGACAAGTATGTTTTAGTAAACACTTGTATTCTCCATTAAAAAAGTTGAGGGAAAGAATCTAAAATGTAGAAAAAATAGATAATTGGATGTTAACATTCCCTGTGTCACTACACTGCCTGATACAGACCAGTGACTGAATGTGTAAGGACAAATTTGATTGCATGTTGAGAAGCAAGCACTATCAATATAGGCATAGAATACCAGATGAATAAGAGGAATGGAACAGTTCAGACTTCTTGGAAATAGTGTTCCCATATTGTTGTTTCATGGGGGAATAATTATTAAGTTACATATTGTATGTCAGAAAAGCTGACAAGTCCGCTGTAAGAAGACACATTTAACTAATCTTACAGATGGTGGACAGAGAAATAAGGAAAATAACAGCAGGTGGCGCTATACAGATGCATTTTATTGAATAGCTCACTGACTACTTATTTTTTAATTACATGAAATTACAAAAGTATTCAGATCCAGGTGCTGGTTTGAAAAATTGAGAATATTTCTAAGAATGCATATAATGAACATTTCTAGATCTGTACCAGATTTATCACAGTGGCTCAGGCTGGATGAGAAATCTGGTGCAGGGATAAACGCTCTTGTCTAACTCCATACCAGTTATTGGTTAGCTTAGTGCATGACACAATGTTTTACAATTTTGGATTTGTAGCACAATATAGGCAATGTCCTTCCCCAGTGAAACCACTCCCTTGCCCAGTAAGCCCTACCTCCCTTTTGATTGAGTCAGAAAACATTGGAGAAGCCCTAGTTGTGCCAAATTTCACCAAGTTGCGCCACATTTTAGCAAATTCTCGCCACAGACACATTAGTAAATCTGTGAAGATTATTTGTAGTATTGTATTAATACAATTGTCCAGTTACTACAATACATAACAGCAGCCGTCAATGATCACAGTGGTTCTCTAGCAACCATATAATTTCAGAAGACAAATTTTCCACATTAAACAGTAAATAAATTACACAGATTTTAGTCCTTTTTGTTTTCTAATTAAACTAATATTTGGAAACAAGAAGGAGAGCCAACTGTATATCTATATGTACCAGTACTCATTGTGCGCACTGAAATTTAGGCTTTCATACTTCCCTTTCAGCTCTTCTACAGGGTCCTCTACTGATCACACCCCTCCCTGCAATGCTGGCTGTGAATGTCAGAATGACTCCTTCTCCCCGGTATGTGGTGCTGATGGAATCACCTACATGTCTGCTTGCTTTGCTGGCTGCACAAAAGCAGTAAGTTTACATACAATTCTTATGTATCATATGCTACACAGGTGAATATTGTATCTAGAATATCTTTCACACACTATGTGTACTCTCCAATCCTGAATTCTCTTTATTCTTCGACTATAAGATAAATTTGATTGAGCAGATAGCCTGTATAAAACACAGTATTAACCCTCAGGAAGCAATTTCCCACTACCCAGGTCTTCATTTACTGAGACAATTACAGACAGGGAATAAAATGCATGCTGATCCATTGATAATTTTCTCATCTTCTATTCATTAACAACAGATTGTTTGCCTTCACGGCACACATTCATTTCTCTGTGCTAATGCAGATACAATGTTACAATTTACTGGCTCCCTATTACCTCCATAACAGAAATACTGAAAGGTGAGTTCAATATTGAACCAAAGTGACACCGTTCTTTAGAGGTGGCTATTTTGTAGCCTGTGATATAATGTAGCGGATTACCAGGTAAATTCTGAAATTGTATTTCACCAAAAATAGTGTATTTTAAATTTAGTCAAATTTCTGTAAGCGCTGCTCATTCTCTGAAAACTTCCTTACCATTTGTGACAGGTCTGACTGAGCTGTGAAAGAATTAAAGCTTTCCTGTATTAATCGACTTAAAGGCTATATAGTCCCTTTTTATTGTTAATGTGTTTCTTAAATGCTAAATTAAGCAACTTTCTAAATAGTCTTCATTAAAATACCTCTACCATTTTGCTTTAAAGTACAGTATGTTTAATCCCTCACCTAGCCGCTGGATCTTCTGAACTAGTATAAATCCATCAGGGTTCTGTTCCTGCTTCTGGTGGCTTTCTGTGTTCCTCTTTTTTCTATCAGCGTCAGGCTTAACAGCAGGCAGTAATACAAGAAGATGTGTGGTGTGAGGAAGAGAAGATTCAATAAGGGCAGCTCACACACACTATATATAGAGAGGAACGCACATACAAGTCATTTTGTTGGGGAAGGCAGCAGCATCCTGGACATACAGATCCAACATGTATTACTGGGAGATACACATCCACAAGGCATCTGAAAATGAATGAAGGCATTAAGATTGCAGATTGAAACTTGATACAGCTTTTTAAGTAACCACTAAAATCTGTTAAAGACACCCATAGCCTTTAAAGCCTCTTAGGGCTTGCACCTCACTGTTTAAATTCAAGTTTCTAATCTAAAATTAATACAGTAACGTAGTACCCTGTGCTGTTTATTAGTAGAGTTGAGCGGACACCTGGATGTTCGGGTTCGACAGGTTCAGCCAAACTTGACCCCGAACCTGAACTCTATTGAAGTCAATGGGGACCCGAACTTTTGAGCACTAAAATGGCTGTAAAAATGTAATGGAAAGGGATAGAGGGCTGCAAATGGCATCAAAATATGATTAGGAGCATGGCAAGTGCTCTGCAAACAAATGTGGATAGAGAAATGACTTTAAATAATATAAAATATGTAAAAATAAAAAAATTATAATCTTGATCTAGGAGGTCGAGGTCCATATGGAGTAGGAGGTTGAGGAGGCACTGGATGTGGAGGTGTAGGTGGAAGCGGCGGTGGAGGAGGAGGTAGCCTACACTGCTTTTTGGTTTAAAATTGATTTTAAAAAAATGTAATTAGGGTACACCCCAAAACATTGGGAAATATAACCTGTGATAACCCCCTCCAGTCGTGTTAAACACGCATTCAGAAAATACACTGGCTGCAGGGCAGGCCAGCACCTCCAAGACGTAAAGGGCAAGCTCAGGCCATGTGCCCTTGCAGGGGGAAGATGCATAAGTTAGTTTGTGTAGGTGTGTGTACACATACTGCCATGCCATGTCGCACATCCCAGTGATGTTCAGGATCAAATTGGATATCTGCTCTATCAACTTTCGATGTTCTTTTCTGCGCCTACCATATTGATCACAGTTAGCAGCGAATCAGGGTTCCACGCCAGAGAGGGAGCATGAGAAAGGGATAGTACATCCAAGGGAGATCAATGGAAGAAATTTAATTGTGATCAAGCAGAAATGTGTGAAAAGCTTTTAAAATGGAAGAATTGAAGGAAAGGAGGGGGCGCGCAGCAATTACCCACTCCTAACTTGGGGAGGTAGTGAAGATAAATAACAATACAGGACTCTTAAGATGCCCTGTTATTGGAATGATTAATAAAAAATTATAGGGCTTGGATTTGGAAACGTTAGACAGGAGAGGCCCTGCTGCCACTTTGTTGACTCTAGATAACTTCTCTGCCTGATCGCATGTCCCCGTGACGTCCATGATCCATTTGGATATCTTCTCAATCAACTTTTAATGTTCTTTTCTGAGCCTATCATGTTGATCACGGTTATTGGCGAATCAGGGTTCCACGCCGGAAAGGGAGCGTGAGAAAAGGGACACCACATCCAAGGGAGGTCAATTGCTGCAATGTGATCGAGCTGAAATGTGGGACAAGTTATTGATGCAGAAGGATCAAATGAAAGGGGCAATTAAAGACAAATTTTACAAATTTAATTTCCTGTTACCTATGCAGAGTAGGGGTTTTTCATCGCCAGAAATGGGTAATGTCACCCACCAATAAAACAGATGATTTTTACAAATTTCGCTCACTGTCACCTATGCAGAGCAGGAGTTTATTCATGGCAAAAATGGTAAAATGTCAAACAAGAATATAACAGAAAAATTTGTGAAATTGAATAACCTGTCAACTAGGTATAGCAGGGGTATATCACACCCAAAAATTGGTGAATTACACCCGAATATGTAACAGACAAATTAATGATTTTTTTTTTACCTGTCTACTAGGTATAGCAGTGGAATAACACAGCCAAAAATTGCTGAATTTCACCCAAAAATGTAACAGAAAAATGTGTGAAATGTTTTTACCTGTCTACCAGGTAGAGCAGGGGTATATAACACCCCAAATTGGTGAATTTCACCAGAAATTGTAACAGACAAAATAGTGAAAGGTCTTTACCTGTATACTAGGTACAGCCGGGGAATATCACACCCAAAAATTGGTGAATTTCACCCGGAAATGTAACAGACAAATTCGTGAAATGACATAAAATAAAATATGTAGACGTTAAAAAAAATAAACTTGATTTATCAGGTGGAGGTCCATATGGAGTAGGAGTTTGAAGAGGCGGTAGACGTAGCGGTGTAGGTGGAAGCGGCGGTGGAGGAGGACGAGGTAGCCAACAATGGTTTTTGGTTTTAATAATTTTTTTATTAGGGTACACTCCAAAAGAGTGTGAAATATCCAAAATACAACAATGAGCAATTGTGCTGTAGTATAACAATGGTTGTTTCAGGCCGGTATACATGTCTATTCTGCACAAGGTACAGACAAGTGCTGTGGGATCCTGTCACGGAAGGTGTACAGAAAACTAGAAGACACAAAATGAAGATCCGACTGACTGGATCCAAAACTAAGGAACAAAAGGGAGAGCCCTGCATCAGACCTAGCTCTGTCCCTAACTGCTCAGCCTATGCGAAAATCCCAATGGTAGATGATCGCATATCCTCGTACCTCGACTGTATAACACCTGAACACCCTATAATAGTGAGGGGACATGACCACCGGCTCCCTACACTTGATACGGAGGGAGTCAGGGTCACCTGAGATCCAGCAAACAGGAAAACACAAATGAACGAACAAAACTTATCTGTAGAAGACTCAGTAGTAGCATCAGCATGCACACACTCCAGGAAGTAATATAAACCGCAGAGTGATGCAGTATGGGGAGGGATTTAAAGGGATGCAATCAGTGCAACTACATGACAGCTGAGAGAGGCTAATGAGATGAGAAAATGAAAGCAAAACAAAAGGAACCTCAAGGAGGAGGTTCTCAAGGACGTCTGTCAGAGCTTCTCAGATGTCTGGTGGTGACAGATCCATGTCTGGTTCATTTTAATGAATGTGAGCTTGTCCACATTAGCTGTGGACAGGCTGCTGAACTTGTCTGTGATAACGCACCCTGCCATGCTAAAAACACGTTCAGACAATAAACTAGCTGCAGGGCAGGCCAGCACATCCAAGGCATGAAGGGCAAGCTCAGGCCATGTGCCCAATTTGGAGACCCAGAAGTTGAAGGGGGCAGACCCGTCATTCAGAACGTGTAGGCGTGTGCACACATACTGCTCCACCATGTTGTTGAAATGCTGCCTCCTGCTAAGATGTTCCATATCAGCTGGTGGTGCTGGTTGTTGTGGCGTGCTGACAAAGCTTTTCCACATTTCGGCCATTCTAACCCTGCCTTCTGAGGTGCTGGTGGTCCCCCAGCTGCGTTGGCGACCTCTTCCTCCTGCTCTGCCTTTGCCTTTTGCTTCCACTGTGCCCCTGCTGTCAGTTGGGAATGCCACCAGCAGCACGTCTACCAGCGTGCGCTTGTACTCGCGCATCTTACGATCATGCTCCAGTGAGGGAATTAAGGACGGTATGTTGTTCTTTTAACGGGGATCCAGCAGCGTGGCCACCCAGTAATCAGCATAAGTTAGAATGTGGGCAACTCTGCGGTCTTTGCAGAGACACTGCAGCATGTAATTGCTTGTGTGCCTGGCTGCCCAGAGGCAACGAAAAGCCGTCCTCTGTGGGAGGTGTATCGTCTGTGGGAGGTGTATTGTCCTCTGTATTCCCCCAGCCACGCACCAGTGATGGCCATGAGCTGGTTTGTGTGCCACCCTGCTGTGAAAAAGGTTCCTTCTCCTCCATCTCCTCCTCGTTATCCTCCACCTAGTCATCCTCCAGAACTGTGCCCTGGCTGGACAATTGTGTGTCTGGCATTTGTGGGCGCAGGAACCCACCTTTGGAGCCACTTGTGAATGACTGGCCGGAAAACCTATGAAATGATCCCTCTTCCTCCTCCTTCTCCTCCTGTGCCACATCCTCTTCCATCATCACCAGCAGCGTTTTTTCAAGGAGGCATAGAAGTGGGATAGTAACACTGAGAACGGCGTGTTGTTCAAGGCCCGTCCACAGCTCCTGCGCGGTGTGGGGTTTGTCCCCCAAACAGACAAGTTTTAAAACTGCCTGCTGTCGTTTACCCCTGGCTGTGCTGAAGTTGGGGGTGAAGGTGTTACGCTGACCGGATGAGGAGCCGATAGAGAATGAGGAAGCGGAGTAGAAGGAGGAAGCAACAATAGGCAAACTGAAGCGCCCTGCAATCCTCGGTGGTGGAAGGACATGCGCCAAACTGTTGTCCACCTCAGGCCCAGCCGCCACTGCATTTATCCAGTATGCTGCTATGGAGATATAACATCCCTGACTGCTCTCACTGGTCCACGTATCCGTAGTTACGTAGACCTTGCCACAGATGGTGTTGCGCAGTGCACACCTGATTTTGTCCCCCACTTGGTTGTGCAGGGAATGGATGGCACGCCTGGAAAAGTAGTGACGGCTGAGCATGACGTACTGTGAGACAGCCACCGCCACAAGGCTTTTAAAACTTTCCGTCTCCACCAGACTGAATGATAGCATTTCAAAGGACAGTAATTTTGAAATGCTGGCATTCAAGGCCAGGGATCGCGGGTGGATAGGGGGGTATTTCCTCTTCCGCTTTAGTGTTTGGGAGATGGAGAGCTGAATGCTTCTGGGACATTGTGGAGATGCTTGGAGAACCCAGGTGGTGGTGTTGCTGTTTGCGGGGTGGCAGTCACTCCAGAGGTGGATGAAGAATCCGAGACTGCAGCAGAAGAGGAAGCAGGAGGAGCCAGAGACCTTTCTTGGTTTTTAAGGTGTCTACTTCACTGCAGCTCATGTCTTGTCGTCAGCACATTTTCTGAAGAACTGCCACGCCAGGGAACTCTTTGGAACTGTCTTTGATGTGCTTGGTCCCTTGCTGCAGTGGGCAGTAGCAGGTGTACTGTCTAAGAGACGGCCGCTCCGCTTTTGCACCCTGCTCCCTCTTCTGCTGTGCTGTCCTCGAACTACACTCGCTCGCATGACCTTGATTCCATGTGGGGTCGACCTCATCGTCCTCCACGTCATCTTCCACCCAGTCTTCACCCCTGCCCTCCTTGTCGGTCTGCACACTTTCGAAAGCTACAGCAGTTGGCACCTGTGTTTCGTCATGATCCGAGACGTGCTGCAGTGGTCCTCCCATGTACTCATCTTGAAACATAAGTGGTTGGGCATCGGTGCACTCAATATCTTCCACTTCTGGGGCAGGGCTAGGTGGATGGCCCTGGGAAACCCTGCTAGCAGAGTCATCAAAAAGTAGAAGAGATTGCTGCATGACTTGGGGCTCACACTGCTTGGCTGATTTGCAATTGGGTGAGGTGAAAGACTGATGGACATCGGCTGCAGGTGCCAACTCTGATCTTTCACCTGGGTGGGAGACAATGTAAAGGAACTAGAGGCACTGTCAGCAACCCAATCTACTGTCGCCTATACTTGTTCTAGCCTCACCATTCGTAGAGCCGCATTAGGCCCGACCAAATACCTCTGAAGGTTCTGTCGCCTACTCGCACCTGAGGAAGGTGTTTCACTTGTGAGTGTAGCTGGCACAGATCGACAACGTCCTCTCCCTGCAACAGGAGCTCCACCAGCAGCACCATGACCGGGGCCACGTCCCTTATTTGACGCTCAACAGTATCTAAAGGGTGTATCTCACAATGACAGATGCAGCAAAGGCTGCAAAAAAAAATTTTTTGCCCTAAATTGGTGTTTTATTAATAGCAGAATAGAACAACAGTATCTAAAGGGTGTTTCTCACAATGACAGATGCAGCAAAGGCTGGAAAAATGCGATTTTTGCCCTAAATAGGTATTTTTTTAATAGCAAAATAGAATAACAATATCTAAAGGGTGTATCTCACACTGACAGATGCAGCAAAGGCTGCAAAATTATTATTTTTTGCCCAAAATAGGTGTTTTTTTCAATAGCAGAATAACACAGCAGTGTCTAAAGCGTGTATCTCACACTGACAGATGCAGACATGGCCGCAAATTAAGTATTTTGCCCAAAATGTTTTTTTTTTATAACAGAATAGCACAGCAGTATCTAAAGCGTGTATCTCACACTGACAGATGCAGTCAAGGCTGCAAATTAAGTATTTTGCCCTAAATAGGTGGGGGGGTTTTAATAGCAGAATAGAACAACAGTATCTATAGGTTGTATCTCACACATAATTTTTTTTGCCCAAAATAGGTGGGTTTTTTTAATTACAGAATAGCACAGCAGTGTATAAAGTGTGTATCTCACACTGACAGATGCAGACAAGGCCGCAAATTAAGTATTTTGCCCAAAAAGAGTGTTTTTTGAATAACAGAATATGATAGCAGTATATAATGATTGAATTTCACACGTACAGATGCAGACAAGGCCACAAATTAAGTATTTTGCCCAAAATAGGTGTTTTTTTTCAATACCAGAATAGCACAGCAGTATCTAAAGCGTGTATCTTACACTGACAGATGCAGACAAGGCCACAAATTAAGTATTTTGCCCAAAATGGGTGTTTTCTTAATAACTGAATATGACAGCAGTATAAAACGCTTGAATTTCACACTGAAAGATGCAGACAAGGCCGCAAATTAAGTATTTTGCCCAAAAAGGGTGTTTTTTTTTAATAACAGGATATGACAGCAGTATATAATGCTTGAATTTCACACGTACAGATGCAACAAGGGCTGTAAAATTGAGCATTTTGCCCAGAAATTGTGTTTTTTTAAAGCCAGAAAATTATTGAAGTATTTCAAGCTTGTTTTTAACAATCACAGATGCAGCAAAGGCTGCAATATTAAGTACTTTGCCCAAAAAGGGTGTTTTTTTTTACTAACAGAATATGACAGCAGCATATAATGCTTAAATTTCACACTGACAGATGCAGCAATGGCTGTAAAATTGAGTATTTTGCCCAAAAAGGGTGTTTTTTAAAACCCAGAAAATTATTGCTGTATTTCTAGCTTAAATTGCACACTGACAAATGGTGCAAAGGCACCAGATGTAGGATATTGCCAAAAATTTGTGTTTTTTTAAACCCAGATTATTATTGCAGTATTTTAAGCTTGGATTTCAATGTCACAAAAGCTCAGATGCACTGCTGGTGCACTGAACTTGCATAAAATGGCCGCCACCCACCTAACTAACAGACGGATAAAAGTTTTTTTTCTGGGTCACTGGGCTCAGGGCAGGGTAAAAAGATTGTGCACTGCACCCACAAAACTAAATCTATGTAGATCGCTGAGTTAACAAGCACTTCTGATTAAAGATTCTTTCCTATTCTCTCCCTCACAGCAGCAGCATAATCTCCCTACACTAGTAACAGCAGAGTGACATACAGCGCTACGTGATTCCAGCTTTTATAGAGGCTGGGTCACATGCTGCACTGGCCAATCACAGCCATGCCATTTGTAGGCATGGCTGTGATAGCTTCTAAGCGCACAGAGATAAACGCTTCTTGATTGGCTGGTCTGCAGCCTTTCAAAAAGCGCCATAAAATAGCCAAACACCGAACCCGAACTTTTACTGAAATGTTTGGGTTTGGGGTCCAAAAATCCTAAAGTTCGGTACGAAACCGAACTTTACAGATCGGGTTCGCTTAACCCTATTTATTAGCTTCTTTCACATTCACGCTTTACATACCATTCATTTCAGTATTGGGCAGAATAGAAGAAGACTTGAATTGCTGTAGCCCTTTACTTTCTCCCAGCTAAAGTCAGATACGTTCATATTGTATCTGGCTGTCATTTTTGCTTTTTCTCATTGTCAACAGTTTTTTTTGTTTGGGGTTGGGCCTTAATTTGTAGCAAGTGTGTGCTACACTAAGGCTTGGGCATCGTTGCGTGATATTTATGTCACAGCATTGTCGCGCAACAATTTTGTAATGATAGCCAATGGTGTTGCACTGCGACATGCTGCGACGCGACACACACACAAAAATCCATTTTGCAGTCACAACATGTCACATGTCGTAGTGCGACGTCATTGAATATCATTACGAGAGATTGCGTGACACCTGATGCCATGTAGCCCTATTCTAATAAAGCACTGGTACTAACTGATGATCAGCTAGTACCAGTTCAGACGTCTCATACATTTTAGGAGGGTTTTTCTGGATGACAAGATGCAGATGTAACAATGTATTCACTTTGTAGCACTTTCTATTTTCAGCTTTTGTATGACATTTAGTAGTTTAGCCAAAATAACACGTCCATGTGTCATGTAAAGATGTTGGTATGTGGCCCTTAAAATTTGTGACAATCAAAAAAATAGTAAAATGAAGCTATTTGTAAATGTGCCTCATAGTAACTTAGCAAAAGACAGATCACCTTTCTGCATATAGACATATATATTTCATTGTAAATTTTACCCTACTTTGCATACATGAAGAGAATAACTGCAGAAAAGCTCTTAATGCTTGGCATAGCACCCAGTTCTTTTGTAGACATGTTGTCCATTATCTTCCTTGAGACATTAAATAGAGAACAGATGTACCAAATAGATATGTTCTTTTTTGGGAGAATGGATCAATATACAGTATTTTATCTGTGGGATTGTGAATATGAACCATGAGCAGCGTTCCTGGGGTCATTCCTTTACTAAAGAAGGAGACAGCATGCCAACCATAACTAGGACCACCCACACACCCCAGAACACACCACACAACGTATGCAACATACATACAACAGCAAAGTAAAAGTGCCTTTACATGGGAAGTACATATAGGACAAACTACACGTGATGTGTACACAAAATCTGAACAGAGGCCCCAGTTCCATTTTATGGAGTGGTAGACTTTTTACTTTTAGATTAGAGAATGCAATGAAACATGATAATCAAAAGCTTATGGGCCTACATATATCTATGAACTCGTAGTATGGATCTTTACAGTACAGATCTGTAATGCAGGCATATGCATGAGGCTTAAAGGGGTTGGCCACTTTTTGTTTTTTGTTGTTGACCAATGTGTTTGTGAGATGACCATATGACATTTACTAATTAGTCTTTGTTGAAATTATGAACCATTTTCTATATTTCATAAGGTATCCCCCCTGGATTACAAAGTCTTTTGTGCTGTCCACACAGAGGTCCTGTGTAATGCAAGGCACCAACGAAACAGACCAATGAGGATGAAGTCAAAGGGGTTTATTAACAAAATAAAGTCCAGGTAAACTTCACTGGGCAAACATCAGGCAGACAAAAAATGAAGGAAAGCCAGGAGTAGTCCCGATCCGTGCATAAGTCTCTGTGCAACTTGCCAGGTAAATGGATGCGTCACGGAAAGTCCTGGGTCCCACTGGAACGGACGGAGTCCCAGCAAACTTTAGTCAGTAGCTAGCAGTACTGATCTGCATTTGGATAAGAAAGGATAACAGTGGGCACTGACCGACCTGGAAGGCCACCTTTTATGTGCCTGCTAACAAATCCCAGGGCGCCAAGTGTCCACTCCCCATAGATCATGATCCTGCTCTACACCTGTGTACAAAGCTTTGGTCGGTAATTAGTCAATTAGACTAATGCCGGACCCCTAATCTGCTTTGAACTTGCAGCCAGGAGCTATTCCCTTAGCTGGTCGGCGAAGTGCATAAGAAGCGCGTACGTGCGACCATGTATCCCCTTGCGAACCCGTTTTCAAACGTAAATGCGGATGCACGACAGGCTTTGCGAGAGTGCGCGAGCGCGTCGACATGGACATCGGAATAGAATCCGCAATAGGCACCAGAGAAAAGCTTGGCCGCAGCATACTGCTATTAGCCCGGCCAAGCTGTCCCTGAAAGCCATGCAGTCTTCCCCTCCGGCACACATACGAAAGCATCCCCGCGTCGGTTCGCAAAGAGGTCGGAGCTGCTGTATCAATGGAGACTTGCGTAACCTGTCCCTCAGCTCCACGAGGACCCTTTTTGGCCACACCGGAGTGCGAGACAGGTGAGGATTTTACATCCCGTCAATGAAATGGCTGTTGATGGAGGGTCATGTGACCAGGCAAATCATCTCCATGTGATATCTTCTCCATTCATATACATGGAGACTTTTAGGCCATACGTGCTCCTCTGGAATTCATAGAGCTGAACATTGACTAATAGGATAGCTACCTTACATCTGGTGGCATTAGAGGCAGAGCTTGTTAAGAGCTCATTTGCATCCCTTCCCTCCCAGAACTCCAGAGGAGCATGTATGGCCTATAAGTCTCCTCACACTGATTAAGGTGCTCTCTCCCTAAGGAGAGTTAGTTCCCCCCTGACCTATACATAGAACCTGCACTAAGATCTGTGCAGATGGCAGATGCAGTGTGTTTGAATGGAGGACACATCACATGGAGGTGATTTGCCTGGTCTCATGACCCTCCATCAGCAGTCATTTTATAGACAGGACTAGAGATGAGCGAATTTCTTAAAAAATCGATTTGGCTGATTTGGTGAATTTCACCCAAAAATTAGCTTTGTGACAAATTACTTTTTTTGTAAGTAGCGGGTGCAATGACAGGGAGCTGCGATAACGCCACCCCATCATTGTACCTCTCAGATGCCACGTTCATACATGTAAATTTAACAATAAAAAAAAAATGTACTCTTAAAACTTACCGCCTCTATTTGCTCGCAACGGGCCAGTCGCCGCCTTTTTGCTTGAAGATCTTGGCCAACATCCTGTGCAGCACGAGATTACGTCATCACGACGGCTGGCGTGGTGACATATGACGCCATCACACCTGAGTGATGATGTAATCTCACGCCGCACGGGATTTTGGCCGAGTTCTTCAAGCAAGATGGAGGCTGGCGGACCTTCGCGAGCAAATGGAGGAGGTAAGTTTGACATTTTTAGTTTTTTATACTATTTCAGTTTAAATCAATTCGCTGACACGAAGCACAAGGAAATTCGGTTTCTAGGCAAAACAAATTTATCCAGAAATTCAGATCAAATTCCACTTTGTGGGATTCGATTCGCTCATCTCTAGACAGGACCTCTCAGTGGACAGCACAAAGACTTGAAAAACACAGGGGCATACCTTAAGAAATATAGAAAATGGTGCAAAATTTCAAGAAAGGCTATATTAGTAAGGTCAATATAGTATTCTTACATCCACATTGGTCAGGAATAACCAGAAAGTGGCCAACCCCTTTAAGCATAAACACCTAAGACAATAGTAAGATATTTGGTGGAAACAGTACATACAGTCATAGTGCATCACTTATAGATTTATTTCAGATTCTCGGGTCTTATGCAGGTGGCTTTATTTTGCATCCACTCCACATTTTTTGCAGATAGCACATGGACCCAATCATTTCTATGGGTCTGCCCAAAGAAAAAAAAAAAAAGAAAACACAGCACATGGATGTCATCTGTGTGTTTTCTGCATCCAAATGTCCATTCCAGAAATGATAGAAAATGTCCTATTTTTGTCAGCCATTGTTGTTTTTCTTAATAACATGTTGAAATTAGGGTTAGTCCCTACTTTGTAGCTAAAACAGCTTCCACTCTTTTGGAAGACTTTCTACAAGAGTTTTGAGTGTGCCTTTGGGAACGTTTGCACATTCATCTAGAAGAACATTTGTGAGGTCAGACAGTTATGTTGAATAAGAGGGCCTGGCTTACAAACTCCTTTCTAGTTTGTCCCAAAGGTGTTCAATGAGGTTAAGGTCAGGGCTCTGTGCAGGCCAGTCACGTTCTTCTGCACCAAACTGTCACGGTGGAGAGAGCCTGGATGCAAGGAAAAGGGGATCAGGTCACCACCTAGACTTCCCTCAACCTATCCCTTACCTCCTGACTGTATGAGCCGCCCTCGATGGTAGGGGGCTCATATTCTCAAACCTGGGCCCTACAGACCCTATCGGTCCCTGCAATATAGTGTCAGAAGGTGGAGAAAACTGATTCCTCCATGACACAGAGGAACCGGAGTCTCAAACAGGCCAGCAACAAAGGGGATGAAAAAGACATAGATAAGCAACTGAACCGCAGGTAACAACAGAACACCAGAACAACCAACACTTACCTGCCGCAGCAAAGATGGAACCACGACTCCAAAATTACACAGACCCCAGGGAACCCCTCACAGAGGAACAACACACAGGGGAAAATGTCAATCATCCATGCTAATCACTAACAGCACACCAACCAGACATGGAACACTAGACTAGACATAAACAACAAAACCCCAACACCCCAACATAAACCATAACAAACAACATAACAGGTGAGGAAGGGAAAGGAGACAAAGGCTGACAAACGATGTCCAACTAGGATGCCCTCACACTGGAAAGATAACACATCCAGAGAGGAGCGGAGCTCCTACACATATAAAGGCAGGCAACCATCTGACCTAAGGCTCACAGCACAGTATAAGAATAGCCAGAGGCCACACCTAGCTCCACCAAGCAGACAACTTAACCCCGTACACACCAGGATGGGAAAGAACACAAAACTTTAAGGGGAAGTGTCAAAACATGCAAAACAACATGTTGCCACTGGCAACAAGCATGCACGGCAAAATTGTTATGGTTCACTACACCAGACCATGACACAGCCATGACACAAACTGGGGCATAGTCATACTGGCACAGAAAGGAGCCTTCCCAAAACTGCTTCCACAAGGTAGGAAACATACAATTGTCCAAAATTTCTTGGTAGGCTGTGCTGAAGCATTAAGAGTTCTCTTCACTGAGGGAGGCACGGTAGCGGCATGACGTAGCGTCGCAGCTACGTGGGCGTGCCGCGCGTCCGTCGGGTTCCGCCCCCCACCTCGTCCTCCTGCCTGCTCGCCCTACACCCCTGGCGTCTGGCTGTTGCCTCGTGACCGGCCCGAGAGATGTCGATTTGCGAGACACGCTGGGCGTGAGGCGCTGGAAGGCCTGACAGCTGTGGGGAGTGTAACCAACGAGATATAACAGCCGCAGTATGGAGTGGGGAGACCGAGTGAGTCCGGTGCTGTGCTGGGGAAACTGAAGCTTATGGGTTCCATCATTGAAAGTGGGAGGAAGAGGACCACACAAGCCAGCGTATCTGGACTTCTTAAAGTTGCAGTTACACCATGGCATGTGAGTACCGGATGAAAGTGGCCAAACATCGGGACTAGGGATGAGCGAACTCGAACTGTATAGTTCGGGTTCGTACCGAATTTTGGGGTGTCCGTGACACGGACCCGAACCCGGACATTTTCGTAAAAGTCCGGGTTCGGGTTCGGTGTTCGTCGCTTTCTTGGCGCTTTTGTGACGCTTTCTTGGCGCTTTTTGAAAGGCTGCAAAGCAGCCAATCAACAAGCGTCATACTACTTGCCCCAAGAGGCCATCACAGCCATGCCTACTATTGGCATGGCTGTGATTGGCCAGAGCACCATGTGACCCAGCCTCTATTTAAGCTGGAGTCACATAGCGCCGCCCGTCACTCTGCTCTGATTAGCGTAGGGAGAGGTTGCGGCTGCGACAGTAGGGCGAGATTAGGCAGATTAACTCCTCCAAAGGACTTGATTAACTGATCGATCTGCAGCTGTGGATCATTGAGCTGCTGATCCTCAATTGCTCACTGTTTTTAGGCTGCACAGACCGTTTGTCAGTCTCATTTTTCTGGGGTGATCGGCGGCCATTTTGTGTCTTGTGGTGCGCCAGCACAAGCTGCGACCAAGTGCATTTAACCCTCAATGGTGTGGTTGTTTTTTGGCTAAAGCCTACATCAGGGTGAAGCTGTCACACCAAGTGCATTTAACCAGCAATAGTCTGTTCATTTTTTGGCCATATACAAAATCAGGGGCAAGCTGCGCCTGTCACCAAGTGCATTTAACCCTCAATGGTGTGGTTGTTTTTTGGCTAAAGCCTACATCAGGGTGAAGCTGTGACACCAAGTGCATTTAACCAGCAATAGTCTGTTCATTTTTTGGCCATATACAAAATCAGGGGCAAGCTGCGCCTGTCACCAAGTGCATTTAACCCTCAATGGTGTGGTTGTTTTTTGGCTAAAGCCTACATCAGGGTGAAGCTGTCACACCAAGTGCATTTAACCAGCAATAGTCTGTTCATTTTTTGGCCATATACAAAATCAGGGGCAAGCTGCGCCTGTCACCAAGTGCATTTAACCCTCAATGGTGTGGTTGTTTTTTGGCTAAAGCCTACATCAGGGTGAAGCTGTCACACCAAGTGCATTTAACCAGCAATAGTCTGTTTATTTTTTGGCCATATCCCAGTCTAATTCTGTCACTAAATCCATACCGGTCACCCAGCGCCTAAATACTAGGCCTCAAATTTATATCCAGCTTAATCTGTCCCTAGTGCTGTAGCTGGGCGAGTTATTTAGTGTCCGTTCAAGCACATTTCTTGTTCTGGGTTGAAATACAATTCCCAATTTAGCAATTTCATAATTTAGTGGTTCCTGCTATATCAGAGCTATTTGAAATCTATCCCAAAAAGGGTATATAATATTGAAGGTGCACATTGGGTCATTCAGAATAACTTCACACACACCCGCTACTGTGTATTTCCAAGTCTAATTCTGTCACTAAACCCATACCTGTCACCCAGCGCCTAAATACTAGGCCTCAAATTTAAATCCCTCTAAATCTCTCGTTACCGCTGTACTGTTGTTGCTGGGCAAGATATTTAGTGTCCGTCAAAGCACATTTTTTGTTCTGGGTTGAAGTACAATTCCCAATTTAGCAATTTCATAATTTAGTGGTTCCTGCTATATCAGAGCTATTTGGAATCTATCCCTAAAAGGGTATATAATATTGAAGGTGCACATTGGGTCATTCAGAATAACTTCACACACACCCGCTACTGTGTATTTCCAAGTCTAATTCTGTCACTAAACCCATACCTGTCACCCAGCGCCTAAATACTAGGCCTCAAATTTAAATCCCTCTAAATCTCTCGTTACCGCTGTACTGTTGTTGCTGGGCAAGATATTTAGTGTCCGTCAAAGCACATTTTTTGTTCTGGGTTGAAGTACAATTCCCAATTTAGCAATTTCATAATTTAGTGGTTCCTGCTATATCAGAGCTATTTGGAATCTATCCCTAAAAGGGTATATAATATTGAAGGTGCACATTGGGTCATTCAGAATAACTTCACACACACCCGCTACTGTGTATTTCCAAGTCTAATTCTGTCACTAAACCCATACCTGTCACCCAGCGCCTAAATACTAGGCCTCAAATTTAAATCCCTCTAAATCTCTCGTTACCGCTGTACTGTTGTTGCTGGGCAAGATATTTAGTGTCCGTCAAAGCACATTTTTTGTTCTGGGTTGAAGTACAATTCCCAATTTAGCAATTTCATAATTTAGTGGTTTCTGCTATATCAGAGCTATTTGAAATCTATCCCTAAAAGGGTATATAATATTGAAGGTGCACATAGGGTCATTCAGAATAACTTCACACACACGCTTCTGTGCATTTCCAAGTCTAATTCTGTCACTAAATCCATACCGGTGACCCAGCGCCTAAATACTAGGCCTCAAATTTATATCCCGCTAAATCTCTCGTTACCGCTGTACTGTTGTTGCTGGGCAAGATATTTAGTGTCCGTCAAAGCACATTTTTTGTTCTGGGTTGAAGTACAATTCCCAATTTAGCAATTTCATAATTTAGTGGTTCCTGCTATATCAGAGCTATTTGAAATCTATCCCAAAAAGGGTATATAATATTGAAGGTGCACATTGGGTCATTCAGAATAACTTCACACACACCCGCTACTGTGTATTTCCAAGTCTAATTCTGTCACTAAACCCATACCTGTCACCCAGCGCCTAAATACTAGGCCTCAAATTTAAATCCCTCTAAATCTCTCGTTACCGCTGTCCTGTTGTAGCTGGGAAAGTTATTTAGTGCCCGTCAAAGCACATTTTTTGTTCTGGGTTGAAGTACAATTCCCAATTTAGCAATTTCATAATTTAGTGGTTCCTGCTATATCAGAGCTATTTGAAATCTATCCCAAAAAGGGTATATAATATTCAAGGTGCACATTGGGTCATTCAGAATAACTTCACACACACGCTTCTGTGCATTTCCAAGTCTAATTCTGTCACTAAATCCATACCGGTCACCCAGCGCCTAAATACTAGGCCTCAAATTTATATCCCGCTGAATTTGAATACAATACATTGGGCCAAATAATATATTTGTTGTTGTGGTGAACCATAACAATGAGAAAAACATCTAGTAAGGGACGCGGACGTGGACATGGTCGTGGTGGTGTTAGTGGACCCTCTGGTGCTGGGAGAGGACGTGGCCGTTCTGCCACATCCACACGTCCTAGTGTACCAACTACCTCAGGTCCCAGTAGCCGCCAGAATTTACAGCGATATATGGTGGGGCCCAATGCCGTTCTAAGGATGGTAAGGCCTGAGCAGGTACAGGCATTAGTCAATTGGGTGGCCGACAGTGGATCCAGCACGTTCACATTATCTCCCACCCAGTCTTCTGCAGAAAGCGCACAGATGGCGCCTGAAAACCAACCCCATCAGTCTGTCACATCACCCCCATGCATACCAGGGAAACTGTCTCAGCCTCAAGTTATGCAGCAGTCTCTTATGCTGTTTGAAGACTCCGCTGGCAGGGTTTCCCAAGGGCATCCACCTAGCCCTTCCCCAGCGGTGAAAGACATAGAATGCACTGACGCACAACCACTTATGTTTCCTGATGATGAGGACATGGGAATACCACCTCAGCATGTCTCTGATGATGACGAAACACAGGTGCCAACTGCTGCGTCTTTCTGCAGTGTGCAGACTGAACAGGAGGTCAGGGATCAAGACTGGGTGGAAGACGATGCAGGGGACGATGAGGTCCTAGACCCCACATGGAATGAAGGTCGTGCCACTGACTTTCACAGTTCGGAGGAAGAGGCAGTGGTGAGACCGAGCCAACAGCGTAGCAAAAGAGGGAGCAGTGGGCAAAAGCAGAACACCCGCCGCCAAGAGACTCCGCCTGCTACTGACCGCCGCCATCTGGGACCGAGCACCCCAAAGGCAGCTTCAAGGAGTTCCCTGGCATGGCACTTCTTCAAACAATGTGCTGACGACAAGACCCGAGTGGTTTGCACGCTGTGCCATCAGAGCCTGAAGCGAGGCATTAACGTTCTGAACCTGAGCACAACCTGCATGACCAGGCACCTGCATGCAAAGCATGAACTGCAGTGGAGTAAACACCTTAAAACCAAGGAAGTCACTCAGGCTCCCCCTGCTACCTCTTCTGCTGCTGCCGCCTCGGCCTATTCTGCTGCTGCCGCCTCGGCCTCTTCCTCCGCCTCTGGAGGAACGTTGGCACCTGCCGCCCAGCAAACAGGGGATGTACCACCAACACCACCACCACCACCTCCGTCACCAAGCGTCTCAACCATGTCACACGCCAGCGTTCAGCTCTCCATCTCACAAACATTTGATAGAAAGCGTAAATTCCCACCTAGCCACCCTCGATCCCTGGCCCTGAATGCCAGCATTTCTAAACTACTGGCCTATGAAATGCTGTCATTTAGGCTGGTGGACACAGACAGCTTCAAACAGCTCATGTCGCTTGCTGTCCCACAGTATGTTGTTCCCAGCCGGCACTACTTCTCCAAGAGAGCCGTGCCTTCCCTGCACAACCAAGTATCCGATAAAATCAAGTGTGCACTGCGCAACGCCATCTGTAGCAAGGTCCACCTAACCACAGATACGTGGACCAGTAAGCACGGCCAGGGACGCTATATCTCCCTAACTGCACACTGGGTAAATGTAGTGGCAGCTGGGCCCCAGGCGGAGAGCTGTTTGGCGCACGTCCTGCCGCCGCCAAGGATCGCAGGGCAACATTCTTTGCCTCCTGTTGCCACCTCCTCCTTCTCGGCTTCCTCCTCCTCTTCTTCCACCTGCTCATCCAGTCAGCCACACACCTTCACCACCAACTTCAGCACAGCCCGGGGTAAACGTCAGCAGGCCATTCTGAAACTCATATGTTTGGGGGACAGGCCCCACACCGCACAGGAGTTGTGGCGGGGTATTGAACAACAGACCGACGAGTGGTTGCTGCCGGTGAGCCTCAAGCCCGGCCTGGTGGTGTGTGATAATGGGCGAAATCTCGTTGCAGCTCTGGGACTAGCCAATTTGACGCACATCCCTTGCTTGGCGCATGTGCTGAATTTGGTGGTGCAGAAGTTCATTCACAACTACCCCGACATGTCAGAGCTGCTGCATAAAGTGCGGGCCGTCTGTTCGCGCTTCCGGCGTTCACATCCTGCCGCTGCTCGCCTGTCTGCGCTACAGCGTAACTTCGGCCTTCCCGCTCACCGCCTCATATGCGACGTGCCCACCAGGTGGAACTCCACCTTGCACATGCTGGACAGACTGTGCGAGCAGCAGCAGGCCATAGTGGAGTTTCAGCTGCAGCACGCACGGGTCAGTCGCACTACAGAACAGCACCACTTCACCACCAATGACTGGGCCTCCATGCGAGACCTGTGTGCCCTGTTGCGCTGTTTCGAGTACTCCACCAACATGGCCAGTGGCGATGACACCGTTATCAGCGTTACAATACCACTTCTATGTCTCCTTGAGAAAACACTTAGGGCGATGATGGAACAGGAGGTGGCCCAGGAGGAGGAGGAGGAGGATGAGGAAGAGGGGTCATTTTTAGCACTTTCAGGCCAGTCTCTTCGAAGTGACTCAGAGGGAGGTTTTTTGCAACAGCAGAGGCCAGGTACAAATGTGGCCAGCCAGGGCCCACTACTGGAGGACGAGGAGGACGAGGATGAGGAGGAGGTGGAGGAGGATGAGGATGAAGCATGGTCACAGCGGGGTGGCACCCAACGCAGCTCGGGTCCATCACTGGTGCGTGGCTGGGGGGAAAGGCAGGACGATGACGATACGCCTCCCACAGAGGACAGCTTGTCCTTACCCCTGGGCAGCCTGGCACACATGAGCGACTACATGCTGCAGTGCCTGCGCAACGACAGCAGAGTTGCCCACATTTTAACCTGTGCGGACTACTGGGTTGCCACCCTGCTGGATCCACGCTACAAAGACAATGTGCCCACCTTACTTCCTGCACTGGAGCGTGATAGGAAGATGCGCGAGTACAAGCGCACGTTGGTAGACGCGCTACTGAGAGCATTCCCAAATGTCACAGGGGAACAAGTGGAAGCCCAAGGCCAAGGCAGAGGAGGAGCAAGAGGTCGCCAAGGCAGCTGTGTCACGGCCAGCTCCTCTGAGGGCAGGGTTAGCATGGCAGAGATGTGGAAAACTTTTGTCAACACGCCACAGCTAACTGCACCACCACCTGATACGCAACGTGTTAGCAGGAGGCAACATTTCACTAACATGGTGGAACAGTACGTGTGCACACCCCTCCACGTACTGACTGATGGTTCGGCCCCATTCAACTTCTGGGTCTCTAAATTGTCCACGTGGCCAGAGCTAGCCTTTTATGCCTTGGAGGTGCTGGCCTGCCCGGCAGCCAGCGTTTTGTCTGAACGTGTATTCAGCACGGCAGGGGGCGTCATTACAGACAAACGCAGCCGCCTGTCTACAGCCAATGTGGACAAGCTGACGTTCATAAAAATGAACCAGGCATGGATCCCACAGGACCTGTCCGTCCCTTGTCCAGATTAGACATTAACTACCTCCCCATAACCATATATTATTGGACTCCAGGGCACTTCCTCATTCAATCCTATTTTTATTTTCATTTTACCATTATATTGCGATGCTACCCAAAGTTGAATGAACCTCTCCTCTGCCTGTGTGCTAGGCCTAAATATATGCCAATGGACTGTTGCAGTGGTGGCTGACATGAAGCCTGATTCTCTGCTATGACATGCAGACTAATTCTCTGCTGACATGAAGCCAGATTGTCTGTTACGGGACCTCTCTCCTCTGCCTGGGTGCTGGGCCTAAATTTATGACAATGGACTGTTGCAGTGGTGGCTGACGTGAAGCCTGATTCTCTGCTATGACATGCAGACTGATTCTCTGCTGACATGAAGCCAGATCCTCTGTTACGGGACCTCTCTCCTCTGCCTGGGTGCTGGGCCTAAATTTATGACAATGGACTGTTGCAGTGGTGGCTGACGTGAAGCCTGATTCTCTGCTATGACATGCAGACTGATTCTCTGCTGACATGAAGCCAGATCCTCTTTTACGGGACCTCTCTCCTCTGCCTGGGTGCTGGGCCTAAATTTATGACAATGGACTGTTGCAGTGGTGGCTGACGTGAAGCCTGATTCTCTGCTATGACATGCAGACTGATTCTCTGCTGACATGAAGCCAGATCCTCTTTTACGGGACCTCTCTCCTCTGCCTGGGTGCTGGGCCTAAATTTATGACAATGGACTGTTGCAGTGGTGGCTGACGTGAAGCCTCATTCTCTGCTATGACATGCAGACTGATTCTCTGCTGACATGAAGCCAGATCCTCTGTTACGGGACCTCTCTCCTCTGCCTGGGTGCTGGGCCTGAATATATGCCAATGGACTGTTGCAGTGGTGGGTGACGTGAAGCCTCATTCTCTGCTATGACATGCAGACTAATTCTCTGCTGACATGAAGCCAGATTGTCTGTTACGGGACCTCTCTCCTCTGCCTGTGTGTGTGCTGGGCCTAAATATATGCCAATGGACTGTTGCAGTGGTGGCTGACGTGAAGCCTCATTCTCTGCTATGACATGCAGACTGATTCTCTGCTGACATGAAGCCAGATCCTCTGTTACGGGACCTCTCTCCTCTGCCTGGGTGCTGGGCCTAAATTTATGACAATGGACTGTTGCAGTGGTGGCTGACGTGAAGCCTGATTCTCTGCTATGACATGCAGACTGATTCTCTGCTGTCATGAAGCCAGATTGTCTGTTACGGGACCTTTCTCCTCTACCTGGGTTCTGGGCCTAAATTTATGAAAATTGACTCTTACAGTGGTGGGTGACGTGAAGCCTGATTCTCTGCTATGATATGAAGACTGATTCTCTGCTGACATGAAGCCAGATTGTCTGTTACGGGACCTTTCTCCTCTGCCTGGGTTCTGGGCCTAAATTTATGAAAATTGACTCTTACAGTGGTGGGTGACGTGAAGCCTGATTCTCTGCTATGATATGAAGACTGATTCTCTGCTGACATGAAGCCAGATTGTCTGTTACGGGACCTTTCTCCTCTGCCTGGGTTCTGGGCCTAAATTTATGAAAATTGACTCTTACAGTGGTGGGTGACGTGAAGCCTGATTCTCTGCTATGATATGAAGACTGATTCTCTGCTGACATGAAGCCAGATTGTCTGTTACGGGACCTTTCTCCTCTGCCTGGGTTTTGGGCCTAAATTTATGAAAATTGACTCTTACAGTGGTGGGTGACGTGAAGCCTGATTCTCTGCTATGATATGAAGACTGATTCTCTGCTGACATGAAGCCAGATTGTCTGTTACGGGACCTTTCTCCTCTGCCTGGGTTCTGGGCCTAAATTTATGAAAATTGACTCTTACAGTGGTGGGTGACGTGAAGCCTGATTCTCTGCTATGATATGAAGACTGATTCTCTGCTGACATGAAGCCAGATTGTCTGTTACGGGACCTTTCTCCTCTGCCTGGGTTCTGGGCCTAAATTTATGAAAATTGACTCTTACAGTGGTGGGTGACGTGAAGCCTGATTCTCTGCTATGATATGAAGACTGATTCTCTGCTGACATGAAGCCAGATTGTCTGTTACGGGACCTTTCTCCTCTGCCTGGGTTCTGGGCCTAAATTTATGAAAATTGACTCTTACAGTGGTGGGTGACGTGAAGCCTGATTCTCTGCTATGATATGAAGACTGATTCTCTGCTGACATGAAGCCAGATTCTCTGTTACGGGACCTCTCTCCTCTGCCTGGGTGCTGGGCCTAAATTTATGACAATGGACTGTTGCAGTGGTGGCTGACGTGAAGCCTGATTCTCTGCTATGACATGCAGACTGATTCTCTGCTGACATGAAGCCAGATTCTCTGTTACGGGACCTCTCTCCTCTGCCTGTGTGTGTGCTGGGCCTAAATATATGCCAATGGACTGTTGCAGTGGTGGCTGACGTGAAGCCTCATTCTCTGCTATGACATGCAGACTAATTCTCTGCTGACATGAAGACAGATTCTCTGTTACGGGACCTCTCTCCTCTGCCTGGGTGCCGGGGCCTAAATATCTGAGAATGGACTGTTCCAGTGGTGGGTGACGGGAAGCCAGATTCTCTGCTATGGAACCTCTCTCCAATTGATTTTGGTTAATTTTTATTTATTTAATTTTTATTTTAATTCATTTCCCTATCCACATTTGTTTGCAGGTAGAGTTGAGCGAACACCTGGATGTTCGGGTTCGAGAAGTTCGGCCGAACATCCCGGAAATGTTCGGGTTCGGGATCCGAACCCGATCCGAACTTCGTCCCGAACCCGAACCCCATTGAAGTCAATGGGGACCCGAACTTTTCGGCACTAAAAAGGCTGTAAAACAGCCCAGGAAAGAGCTAGAGGGCTGCAAAAGGCAGCAACATGTAGGTAAATCCCCTGCAAACAAATGTGGATAGGGAAATGAATTAAAATAAAAATTAAATAAATAAAAATTAACCAAAATCAATTGGAGAGAGGTTCCATAGCAGAGAATCTGGCTTCCCGTCACCCACCACTGGAACAGTCCATTCTCAGATATTTAGGCCCCGGCACCCAGGCAGAGGAGAGAGGTCCCGTAACAGAGAATCTGTCTTCATGTCAGCAGAGAATTAGTCTGCATGTCATAGCAGAGAATGAGGCTTCACGTCAGCCACCACTGCAACAGTCCATTGGCATATATTTAGGCCCAGCACACACACAGGCAGAGGAGAGAGGTCCCGTAACAGAGAATCTGGCTTCATGTCAGCAGAGAATCAGTCTGCATGTCATAGCAGAGAATCAGGCTTCACGTCAGCCACCACTGCAACAGTCCATTGTCATAAATTTAGGCCCAGCACCCAGGCAGAGGAGAGAGGTCCCGTAACAGAGAATCTGGCTTCATGTCAGCAGAGAATCAGTCTTCATATCATAGCAGAGAATCAGGCTTCACGTCACCCACCACTGTAAGAGTCAATTTTCATAAATTTAGGCCCAGAACCCAGGCAGAGGAGAAAGGTCCCGTAACAGACAATCTGGCTTCATGTCAGCAGAGAATCAGTCTTCATATCATAGCAGAGAATCAGGCTTCACGTCACCCACCACTGTAAGAGTCAATTTTCATAAATTTAGGCCCAGAACCCAGGCAGAGGAGAAAGGTCCCGTAACAGACAATCTGGCTTCATGTCAGCAGAGAATCAGTCTTCATATCATAGCAGAGAATCAGGCTTCACGTCACCCACCACTGTAAGAGTCAATTTTCATAAATTTAGGCCCAGAACCCAGGCAGAGGAGAAAGGTCCCGTAACAGACAATCTGGCTTCATGTCAGCAGAGAATCAGTCTTCATATCATAGCAGAGAATCAGGCTTCACGTCACCCACCACTGTAAGAGTCAATTTTCATAAATTTAGGCCCAGAACCCAGGCAGAGGAGAAAGGTCCCGTAACAGACAATCTGGCTTCATGTCAGCAGAGAATCAGTCTTCATATCATAGCAGAGAATCAGGCTTCACGTCACCCACCACTGTAAGAGTCAATTTTCATAAATTTAGGCCCAGAACCCAGGCAGAGGAGAAAGGTCCCGTAACAGACAATCTGGCTTCATGTCAGCAGAGAATCAGTCTTCATATCATAGCAGAGAATCAGGCTTCACGTCACCCACCACTGTAAGAGTCAATTTTCATAAATTTAGGCCCAGAACCCAGGCAGAGGAGAAAGGTCCCGTAACAGACAATCTGGCTTCATGTCAGCAGAGAATCAGTCTTCATATCATAGCAGAGAATCAGGCTTCACGTCACCCACCACTGTAAGAGTCAATTTTCATAAATTTAGGCCCAGAACCCAGGTAGAGGAGAAAGGTCCCGTAACAGACAATCTGGCTTCATGACAGCAGAGAATCAGTCTGCATGTCATAGCAGAGAATCAGGCTTCACGTCAGCCACCACTGCAACAGTCCATTGTCATAAATTTAGGCCCAGCACCCAGGCAGAGGAGAGAGGTCCCGTAACAGAGGATCTGGCTTCATGTCAGCAGAGAATCAGTCTGCATGTCATAGCAGAGAATGAGGCTTCACGTCAGCCACCACTGCAACAGTCCATTGGCATATATTTAGGCCCAGCACACACACAGGCAGAGGAGAGAGGTCCCGTAACAGACAATCTGGCTTCATGTCAGCAGAGAATTAGTCTGCATGTCATAGCAGAGAATGAGGCTTCACGTCACCCACCACTGCAACAGTCCATTGGCATATATTCAGGCCCAGCACCCAGGCAGAGGAGAGAGGTCCCGTAACAGAGGATCTGGCTTCATGTCAGCAGAGAATCAGTCTGCATGTCATAGCAGAGAATGAGGCTTCACGTCAGCCACCACTGCAACAGTCCATTGTCATAAATTTAGGCCCAGCACCCAGGCAGAGGAGAGAGGTCCCGTAAAAGAGGATCTGGCTTCATGTCAGCAGAGAATCAGTCTGCATGTCATAGCAGAGAATCAGGCTTCACGTCAGCCACCACTGCAACAGTCCATTGTCATAAATTTAGGCCCAGCACCCAGGCAGAGGAGAGAGGTCCCGTAAAAGAGGATCTGGCTTCATGTCAGCAGAGAATCAGTCTGCATGTCATAGCAGAGAATCAGGCTTCACGTCAGCCACCACTGCAACAGTCCATTGTCATAAATTTAGGCCCAGCACCCAGGCAGAGGAGAGAGGTCCCGTAACAGAGGATCTGGCTTCATGTCAGCAGAGAATCAGTCTGCATGTCATAGCAGAGAATCAGGCTTCACGTCAGCCACCACTGCAACAGTCCATTGTCATAAATTTAGGCCCAGCACCCAGGCAGAGGAGAGAGGTCCCGTAACAGACAATCTGGCTTCATGTCAGCAGAGAATTAGTCTGCATGTCATAGCAGAGAATCAGGCTTCATGTCAGCCACCACTGCAACAGTCCATTGGCATATATTTAGGCCTAGCACACAGGCAGAGGAGAGGTTCATTCAACTTTGGGTAGCATCGCAATATAATGGTAAAATGAAAATAAAAATAGGATTGAATGAGGAAGTGCCCTGGAGTCCAATAATATATGGTTATGGGGAGGTAGTTAATGTCTAATCTGGACAAGGGACGGACAGGTCCTGTGGGATCCATGCCTGGTTCATTTTTATGAACGTCAGCTTGTCCACATTGGCTGTAGACAGGCGGCTGCGTTTGTCTGTAATGACGCCCCCTGCCGTGCTGAATACACGTTCAGACAAAACGCTGGCTGCCGGGCAGGCCAGCACCTCCAAGGCATAAAAGGCTAGCTCTGGCCACGTGGACAATTTAGAGACCCAGAAGTTGAATGGGGCCGAACCATCAGTCAGTACGTGGAGGGGTGTGCACACGTACTGTTCCACCATGTTAGTGAAATGTTGCCTCCTGCTAACACGTTGCGTATCAGGTGGTGGTGCAGTTAGCTGTGGCGTGTTGACAAAAGTTTTCCACATCTCTGCCATGCTAACCCTGCCCTCAGAGGAGCTGGCCGTGACACAGCTGCCTTGGCGACCTCTTGCTCCTCCTCTGCCTTGGCCTTGGGCTTCCACTTGTTCCCCTGTGACATTTGGGAATGCTCTCAGTAGCGCGTCTACCAACGTGCGCTTGTACTCGCGCATCTTCCTATCACGCTCCAGTGCAGGAAGTAAGGTGGGCACATTGTCTTTGTAGCGTGGATCCAGCAGGGTGGCAACCCAGTAGTCCGCACAGGTTAAAATGTGGGCAACTCTGCTGTCGTTGCGCAGGCACTGCAGCATGTAGTCGCTCATGTGTGCCAGGCTGCCCAGGGGTAAGGACAAGCTGTCCTCTGTGGGAGGCGTATCGTCATCGTCCTGCCTTTCCCCCCAGCCACGCACCAGTGATGGACCCGAGCTGCGTTGGGTGCCACCCCGCTGTGACCATGCTTCATCCTCATCCTCCTCCACCTCCTCCTCATCCTCGTCCTCCTCGTCCTCCAGTAGTGGGCCCTGGCTGGCCACATTTGTACCTGGCCTCTGCTGTTGCAAAAAACCTCCCTCTGAGTCACTTCGAAGAGACTGGCCTGAAAGTGCTAAAAATGACCCCTCTTCCTCATCCTCCTCCTCCTCCTCCTGGGCCACCTCCTGTTCCATCATCGCCCTAAGTGTTTTCTCAAGGAGACATAGAAGTGGTATTGTAACGCTGATAACGGTGTCATCGCCACTGGCCATGTTGGTGGAGTACTCGAAACAGCGCAACAGGGCACACAGGTCTCGCATGGAGGCCCAGTCATTGGTGGTGAAGTGGTGCTGTTCTGTAGTGCGACTGACCCGTGCGTGCTGCAGCTGAAACTCCACTATGGCCTGCTGCTGCTCGCACAGTCTGTCCAGCATGTGCAAGGTGGAGTTCCACCTGGTGGGCACGTCGCATATGAGGCGGTGAGCGGGAAGGCCGAAGTTACGCTGTAGCGCAGACAGGCGAGCAGCGGCAGGATGTGAACGCCGGAAGCGCGAACAGACGGCCCGCACTTTATGCAGCAGCTCTGACATGTCGGGGTAGTTGTGAATGAACTTCTGCACCACCAAATTCAGCACATGCGCCAAGCAAGGGATGTGCGTCAAATTGGCTAGTCCCAGAGCTGCAACGAGATTTCGCCCATTATCACACACCACCAGGCCGGGCTTGAGGCTCACCGGCAGCAACCACTCGTCGGTCTGTTGTTCAATACCCCGCCACAACTCCTGTGCGGTGTGGGGCCTGTCCCCCAAACATATGAGTTTCAGAATGGCCTGCTGACGTTTACCCCGGGCTGTGCTGAAGTTGGTGGTGAAGGTGTGTGGCTGACTGGATGAGCAGGTGGAAGAAGAGGAGGAGGAAGCCGAGAAGGAGGAGGTGGCAACAGGAGGCAAAGAATGTTGCCCTGCGATCCTTGGCGGCGGCAGGACGTGCGCCAAACAGCTCTCCGCCTGGGGCCCAGCTGCCACTACATTTACCCAGTGTGCAGTTAGGGAGATATAGCGTCCCTGGCCGTGCTTACTGGTCCACGTATCTGTGGTTAGGTGGACCTTGCTACAGATGGCGTTGCGCAGTGCACACTTGATTTTATCGGATACTTGGTTGTGCAGGGAAGGCACGGCTCTCTTGGAGAAGTAGTGCCGGCTGGGAACAACATACTGTGGGACAGCAAGCGACATGAGCTGTTTGAAGCTGTCTGTGTCCACCAGCCTAAATGACAGCATTTCATAGGCCAGTAGTTTAGAAATGCTGGCATTCAGGGCCAGGGATCGAGGGTGGCTAGGTGGGAATTTACGCTTTCTATCAAATGTTTGTGAGATGGAGAGCTGAACGCTGGCGTGTGACATGGTTGAGACGCTTGGTGACGGAGGTGGTGGTGGTGGTGTTGGTGGTACATCCCCTGTTTGCTGGGCGGCAGGTGCCAACGTTCCTCCAGAGGCGGAGGAAGAGGCCGAGGCGGCAGCAGCAGAATAGGCCGAGGCGGCAGCAGCAGAAGAGGTAGCAGGGGGAGCCTGAGTGACTTCCTTGGTTTTAAGGTGTTTACTCCACTGCAGTTCATGCTTTGCATGCAGGTGCCTGGTCATGCAGGTTGTGCTCAGGTTCAGAACGTTAATGCCTCGCTTCAGGCTCTGATGGCACAGCGTGCAAACCACTCGGGTCTTGTCGTCAGCACATTGTTTGAAGAAGTGCCATGCCAGGGAACTCCTTGAAGCTGCCTTTGGGGTGCTCGGTCCCAGATGGCGGCGGTCAGTAGCAGGCGGAGTCTCTTGGCGGCGGGTGTTCTGCTTTTGCCCACTGCTCCCTCTTTTGCTACGCTGTTGGCTCGGTCTCACCACTGCCTCTTCCTCCGAACTGTGAAAGTCAGTGGCACGACCTTCATTCCATGTGGGGTCTAGGACCTCATCGTCCCCTGCATCGTCTTCCACCCAGTCTTGATCCCTGACCTCCTGTTCAGTCTGCACACTGCAGAAAGACGCAGCAGTTGGCACCTGTGTTTCGTCATCATCAGAGACATGCTGAGGTGGTATTCCCATGTCCTCATCATCAGGAAACATAAGTGGTTGTGCGTCAGTGCATTCTATGTCTTTCACCGCTGGGGAAGGGCTAGGTGGATGCCCTTGGGAAACCCTGCCAGCGGAGTCTTCAAACAGCATAAGAGACTGCTGCATAACTTGAGGCTGAGACAGTTTCCCTGGTATGCATGGGGGTGATGTGACAGACTGATGGGGTTGGTTTTCAGGCGCCATCTGTGCGCTTTCTGCAGAAGACTGGGTGGGAGATAATGTGAACGTGCTGGATCCACTGTCGGCCACCCAATTGACTAATGCCTGTACCTGCTCAGGCCTTACCATCCTTAGAACGGCATTGGGCCCCACCATATATCGCTGTAAATTCTGGCGGCTACTGGGACCTGAGGTAGTTGGTACACTAGGACGTGTGGATGTGGCAGAACGGCCACGTCCTCTCCCAGCACCAGAGGGTCCACTAACACCACCACGACCATGTCCACGTCCGCGTCCCTTACTAGATGTTTTTCTCATTGTTATGGTTCACCACAACAACAAATATATTATTTGGCCCAATGTATTGTATTCAAATTCAGCGGGATATAAATTTGAGGCCTAGTATTTAGGCGCTGGGTGACCGGTATGGATTTAGTGACAGAATTAGACTTGGAAATGCACAGAAGCGTGTGTGTGAAGTTATTCTGAATGACCCAATGTGCACCTTGAATATTATATACCCTTTTTGGGATAGATTTCAAATAGCTCTGATATAGCAGGAACCACTAAATTATGAAATTGCTAAATTGGGAATTGTACTTCAACCCAGAACAAAAAATGTGCTTTGACGGGCACTAAATAACTTTCCCAGCTACAACAGGACAGCGGTAACGAGAGATTTAGAGGGATTTAAATTTGAGGCCTAGTATTTAGGCGCTGGGTGACAGGTATGGGTTTAGTGACAGAATTAGACTTGGAAATACACAGTAGCGGGTGTGTGTGAAGTTATTCTGAATGACCCAATGTGCACCTTCAATATTATATACCCTTTTTGGGATAGATTTCAAATAGCTCTGATATAGCAGGAACCACTAAATTATGAAATTGCTAAATTGGGAATTGTATTTCAACCCAGAACAAAAAATGTGCTTGAACGGACACTAAATATCTTGCCCAGCAACAACAGTACAGCGGGTAACGAGAGATTTAGCGGGATATAAATTTGAGGCCTAGTATTTAGGCGCTGGGTCACCGGTATGGATTTAGTGACAGAATTAGACTTGGAAATGCACAGAAGCGTGTGTGTGAAGTTATTCTGAATGACCCTATGTGCACCTTCAATATTATATACCCTTTTAGGGATAGATTTTAAATAGCTCTGATATAGCAGAAACCACTAAATTATGAAATTGCTAAATTGGGAATTGTACTTCAACCCAGAACAAAAAATGTGCTTTGACGGACACTAAATATCTTGCCCAGCAACAACAGTACAGCGGGTAACGAGAGATTTAGAGGGATTTAAATTTGAGGCCTAGTATTTAGGCGCTGGGTGACAGGTATGGGTTTAGTGACAGAATTAGACTTGGAAATACACAGTAGCGGGTGTGTGTGAAGTTATTCTGAATGACCCAATGTGCACCTTCAATATTATATACCCTTTTAGGGATAGATTCCAAATAGCTCTGATATAGCAGGAACCACTAAATTATGAAATTGCTAAATTGGGAATTGTACTTCAACCCAGAACAAAAAATGTGCTTTGACGGACACTAAATATCTTGCCCAGCAACAACAGTACAGCGGTAACGAGAGATTTAGAGGGATTTAAATTTGAGGCCTAGTATTTAGGCGCTGGGTGACAGGTATGGGTTTAGTGACAGAATTAGACTTGGAAATACACAGTAGCGGGTGTGTGTGAAGTTATTCTGAATGACCCAATGTGCACCTTCAATATTATATACCCTTTTAGGGATAGATTCCAAATAGCTCTGATATAGCAGGAACCACTAAATTATGAAATTGCTAAATTGGGAATTGTACTTCAACCCAGAACAAAAAATGTGCTTTGACGGACACTAAATATCTTGCCCAGCAACAACAGTACAGCGGTAACGAGAGATTTAGAGGGATTTAAATTTGAGGCCTAGTATTTAGGCGCTGGGTGACAGGTATGGGTTTAGTGACAGAATTAGACTTGGAAATACACAGTAGCGGGTGTGTGTGAAGTTATTCTGAATGACCCAATGTGCACCTTCAATATTATACCCTTTTTGGGATAGATTTCAAATAGCTCTGATATAGCAGGAACCACTAAATTATGAAATTGCTAAATTGGGAATTGTATTTCAACCCAGAACAAGAAATGTGCTTGAACGGACACTAAATAACTCGCCCAGCTACAGCACTAGGGACAGATTTAGCTGGATATAAATTTGAGGCCTAGTATTTAGGCGCTGGGTGACCGGTATGGATTTAGTGACAGAATTAGACTGGGATATGGCCAAAAAATAAACAGACTATTGCTGGTTAAATGCACTTGGTGTGACAGCTTCACCCTGATGTAGGCTTTAGCCAAAAAACAACCACACCATTGAGGGTTAAATGCACTTGGTGACAGGCGCAGCTTGCCCCTGATTTTGTATATGGCCAAAAAATGAACAGACTATTGCTGGTTAAATGCACTTGGTGTGACAGCTTCACCCTGATGTAGGCTTTAGCCAAAAAACAACCACACCATTGAGGGTTAAATGCACTTGGTGACAGGCGCAGCTTGCCCCTGATTTTGTATATGGCCAAAAAATGAACAGACTATTGCTGGTTAAATGCACTTGGTGTCACAGCTTCACCCTGATGTAGGCTTTAGCCAAAAAACAACCACACCATTGAGGGTTAAATGCACTTGGTGACAGGCGCAGCTTGCCCCTGATTTTGTATATGGCCAAAAAATGAACAGACTATTGCTGGTTAAATGCACTTGGTGTGACAGCTTCACCCTGATGTAGGCTTTAGCCAAAAAACAACCACACCATTGAGGGTTAAATGCACTTGGTCGCAGCTTGTGCTGGCGCACCACAAGACACAAAATGGCCGCCGATCACCCCAGAAAAATGAGACTGACAAACGGTCTGTGCAGCCTAAAAACAGTGAGCAATTGAGGATCAGCAGCTCAATGATCCACAGCTGCAGATCGATCAGTTAATCAAGTCCTTTGGAGGAGTTAATCTGCCTAATCTCGCCCTACTGTCGCAGCCGCAACCTCTCCCTACGCTAATCAGAGCAGAGTGACGGGCGGCGCTATGTGACTCCAGCTTAAATAGAGGCTGGGTCACATGGTGCTCTGGCCAATCACAGCCATGCCAATAGTAGGCATGGCTGTGATGGCCTCTTGGGGCAAGTAGTATGACGCTTGTTGATTGGCTGCTTTGCAGCCTTTCAAAAAGCGCCAAGAAAGCGTCACAAAAGCGCCAAGAAAGCGACGAACACCGAACCCGAACCCGGACTTTTACGAAAATGTCCGGGTTCGGGTCCGTGTCACGGACACCCCAAAATTCGGTACGAACCCGAACTATACAGTTCGAGTTCGCTCATCCCTATTTGCAGGGGATTTACCTACATGTTGCTGCCTTTTGCAGCCCTCTAGCTCTTTCCTGGGCTGTTTTACAGCCTTTTTAGTGCCGAAAAGTTCGGGTCCCCATTGACTTCAATGGGGTTCGGGTTCGGGACGAAGTTCGGATCGGGTTCGGATCCCGAACCCGAACATTTCCGGGATGTTCGGCCGAACTTCTCGAACCCGAACATCCAGGTGTTCGCTCAACTCTAATCGGGACCGCACTGCCCGCTGAGTGAGGATGTTTGCTCCTGGCCGGTTGGCTGAAGATCGGTGAGAGTGTGTAAGCCTGTGGGCGCCATTAACATTTTACTAACATTCTATTAACTGCTTTCTGTATAGTGTTGATCACGAATATTCAAATTTTTATCGCGAATATAGGTACTTCGAAAATTCGCTAATATTTCGAATATAGTTATATATTCGTCATTTCGAATATTCGATTTTTTAAAAAAATTAAAAAAATTTCCCGATTTTTTTCCGATTATTTTCCGATTTTTTTTTTTTTTTTTTAAATCAGTACACATGATCCCTTCCTGCTTCTAGCTTGTGGGCCAATAAGAAGGCTGCAATATACTTGACTTTAGGAGTAGTGATGAGCGGCACGGGTCATATTCAAAAATGCACGGTAATGGCAAGGTAATGATTGTGTAATATGCAAATTTCCGTAATTCGAATTTTCTGATTCGAATTTTTATTGCGAATTTTTTCGAATAGTCACTATATTGCTATATATTCTTGTTTTAGAATATTACAAATATTCGAAAAAACGAAGTTATAGAAATATAGCGAATATTCGAAAAAAAACGAATATAGAGCAATTTAGCTAATATAGTGCTATAATATTCTTTGTCTAATAGTTGTAATTTTTTTCTCATCTGAAGTTCAGATTGGAAAAAAATTTCAACTATAAAAAAAAGATTATAGCACTATATTAGCTAAATTGCTCTATATTCGTTTTTTCGAATATTCGCTATATTGCTATATATTACGAATATTCGAAAAAACTGTTATAGCAATATAGCGAATATTCAAAAAATCGAATATAGAGCAATTTAGCTAATATAGTGCTATAATCTTCTTTGTCTAATAGTTGTTAAGTTGAAAAATTCGCAATAAAAATTCGAATCCGAAAATTCGCATATTACACAATCATTACCTTGCCGATTTTTTTTCAAGAAAAAAAATCGCGAATTTTCGACGAATATTCTAAAAAATATTCGCGAAATATCGCGAATTCGAATATGACCCCTGCCGCTCATCACTATTTCTGTATAGTCTCACCCTATCTGGGTCAGTATATTGGAATATGCCAGTATGGGTTTCACGAGGACCGGGAAACTGGGGTATACCCAGAAATTGGTGAACCATACAGATATGGCAACATAATAACACTGACTAATATCTCTGGATTGACCACGGGCTGAAGTCCTATCGCTCGAGTCTCTGTCTCGGCCCAACTCGGCGATAGGTGCCACGTGCTGCGGAGGTCCCCTTCTCTCTATCTCCTTTTCTCCATTAATAACCCGACCCCTTGGAGGGACTGTGGAAAATAATTCATTACCCGACTGAAATCAGTTGGAATATATATATGGCTTTCACTGCTGGTCACGTGGAGGTGTTTTCTTTTGCTGATGCCAATGCTTTAGTTGTTTACGGTGTATTCGCGGTTGAATACCAGTCTCCAGATATTATTATTGCACATTGTCCATAAGAACACCAGTCTTTACAGGAGTGCCAGTTGAAGCTTTGAAGCCCAGCGGGAGTGGTGCAATGCGTTATGAGGGGGGGTCCCTCTATCTCATCACCTACTCTTAATGTATATATTGATCCCCGGCTCTGACTGAGAAATTAATATAGACTGGGAAAACCATCAAGGGACCAACAAATAACCAAATTAACCCACTAATTGATTGAAATTGTTTCATTTGTTGCATTGTAAATAAGCTGTTTGATCATCAGGGATTGTTATCATCGTTGCCACTGATGCAAGTGCCTGTATTGGGTATCGGGTACCCTTGGGAATCACTACCTCCATAGATTGCTTCAATTTATCTGCGTGGCACGGTGGGCCTGTATGTAATTTTTGTATGCAATCTTTATGTGGCTGGATTGAGTCACTGTAAGGTACCATATTCGGGGGAGACCCCTTGATCCCTATTATTCTTGGGTTCTTGGGGCATCACTAGCTAGAAGGAGAAAGTAACCCACAGAAAGGGGTGGGAGGGGATGTGTTTGGGCACGATCACGGCTGTCGCTGGGGGTCATCGGACGATTTTATTTTTGTCTTAAAACATCATGTATGACAAAGTTTTTACATGGAACGTACGCGGGCTCGGGGATAGAACAAAGCGAGTTATAGTTTTTGATTTGATCTCTCGACACCTTCCAGCAATTATTGCACTACTGGAAACCAACGCGACACCTGAGATCCCCGTTTATCTAACCAAAAAATGGGCGGGGTTAGCGTATATGTCCATATATGTCCATAGAGATGTTGATTTCATCCCTTTGGAACATCAGATCGATGCCGACGGGAGATATATTTTTCTCTATGGTCGATGGAACGGACAAAATTGTATATTGGCTTTTGTCTACATCCCTCCCCCGTTTGCTATGAGAGTTTTGAGGCATCTGGCCTTGTTCGTCTATAGTAAAGAGCAGTGCCCGGTGTTAGTATCCGGGGACTTTAACTGTTTATTAGATCCCGTGTTGGATAGAATATCCAAAGCTGTAAAATATAGTCCGGGAAAGCAGTCACTGCTCCGAGGTTTTTGCGAGGAAACAGGGCTAGTGGACATCTGGCGGGCACTGTATGGTAATAAACCGGTCTTTTCATGTTTTAGTAAGACATACAGCGCCATGTCCAGAATTGGTATCGCCTTGGCCAATAGTGATATGACTGCTCTTATTTTAAAAAATGAAATATGAGATTCACGGAATCTCAGATCACTCGCCTATATTTTTAACCATTAAGATAGGGGGACAATCGGCCATTGTAAGACCATTTAGATTAAACCCACATTGCTAGCCATTATAAAAGATCAAGAGAAGATAAACAAGGAGTTGGCCGAATTTTGGCGAGAAAATATTGGTACAACACATATACATTTTGTGTGGGACGCAATGAAGGCATACCTTCGTGGGCTATACTACGCCATTAAAAAATCCAAAAGAACAGAGTTTTTTAAAGAAGAAAACAGATTGGAAGAAAAGGTAAAATACTTAGAAGGTAGGATCATCAGAAACAATGATGTAAATACGCGGGATGAGCTAAAAACAGCTAATGACCAGTATATAAACTATATGACGAAAAGGGCACAGAATAAACAGTTTTTGTCAGGGATACGATCAGTTTTGTGAGGCAGGAACCCCAGGAAAACTGTTAGTCTCAATAGTATCCAACCAAAAGGCCCGCCCAAAGATCAGACAAATTCAAACCTGTGATGGTCATAAATTAGACACTGCAGTAGAAATTGAGGGAGAATTTGTAAAATATTTCAACAATCTATATCGCTCTGAGGCAGAGGATACAGAGACCCTCATAGATGACTTTTTGGAACAAATCGAGCTCCTAGTACTGTCTGAATCTTTCTCCACTCTCCTGAACTCCCCTCTTCAGTTAGGGGAGTTACAGGAGGTTATACTGGGAATTCAGGGGTCTTCGGTCCCTGGGCCGGACGGGCTCCCGTTCGGCATATATAGGTGTCACGCGGAGATCCTGCCACCTGGGTTGCTTAATTTTTGAGAAAATTAATAAAGAAAAAGTTAAATAAATATAGAGTTCTCTTCACTGGAATTAAGCGGCCTATGCCAACAACTGAAAAACAACGCAATAATATTATCCCTCATTCACCAAACTTTACAGTTAACTCATCCATCAAACTGCCAGATAGAGAAACATGATTCATCATGCCACAGAAAACATTTTCACTGCTCCAGTGTCTAGTGGTGCTGTGCTTTACACCACTTCATCCAATGTGTGGCATTGTTCATGTTGCTAAGTCTTGCATACAGCTGCTTGGCCATGGAAACCTATGCTAGAATCTTACGGCACACATATTTGTGCTGTGCTAATGTTAACGCCAGAGGAGGTTTTGAGCTCTGCAGTTATTGCGTCAGCACATATTGGTGACTTTTATGAACCATGCACCTCAAGACTCAATGACCCCGCTTTACGTGATCTGCTACCTTGTGGCTGAGTTGCTGTGGTTCCCAAAACAGTAGCCATTAGAGGCTTTAGGTTCTGATTTACACACATGGACAAAATTGTTGGTACCTTTCTGCTAACCCACAATGGTCACTGAAATAATTTGAAACTGACAAAAGTGATTATAAATTAAAATTTACTGAAAATCAGACATTACTTTTGAATTGTAAACAGAATAATTATTAAAAAAAGAAAGAAACTGGCCTGGACAAAATTGATGGTACCCTTAGAAAACACAGAAAATAATTTGACCATGGTGACATGTTTACTAAGATGTGTCCTGTAATTAGCATCACAGGTGTCTTCAAACTTGTAATTACTCAGTCTGCCTATTTGAAGAGTGAAAAGAAGTCACTGTGCTGTTTGGTATGATGGCTTGTATCACACTGAACATGGACCAAAGAAAAGAGATAGTTGTCTCATTTTAGATCCACTCCTGTTTTTTTTTTTACTTTAGCAATACTGATGGATTACTGACCAAATGCTGATAGAGTAAAGGCAGATGGGATAAAAAAAAAAAAGGGGTTTTATTGTTCTGACGGATCAGAGGAAGGGCAAAATAATTAGTGACGTCAACACAAACTTACTGCTGACACCCTCTCCACTCTGTCCGGGAATCAGCTGAAGACGGTGCAAAAGGAGTGCGCTTCTTCTTGATGCTAACTGGTCAGTTATGGCCCCGTAACTGCCCAAATAAGTGAAGTGTGCAGTGATTCTAGGAGCAACACCTGTCATGTGCTTGTCATACTGACTCACAGTATTGTATCACTACCACAGCAGACTCCCTATGCGTGTTACTGCAAGGCACAGTGTTCTACACCCGTATAAAGGCTTTCTGCAGCCTGGAAATAGCCATTCTTTAAATAAATTTGGTTTGAAACAAATTTTTCCGAAAAATTCCGCGAACCGGCCAAACAGAAATTTTGAAACATTTGCTCATCTCTAACGGTAACTAAAAAGCCCAGAACAGCTTCCAAAATGATTAGAAGTGAACTTCAAGGTCAGTGTAAAACAGTGTCAGATTGCACCATCCAACGCTGTCTTGGCCAAAGTGAACTTAATGGAAAATTACACAGGAGGAAACCACTGTTGGAAGTAAATCATAAAAAAGTGAGATTAGAATTTGCCAAAATGCATATTGACAAGCCACAAAGCTTCAGAGAGAATGTTCTATGAACACATAAGACAAAACTGGATCTTTTTGACAAATCACATGACCTCTATGTCCACAGATGCAAAAATAAGGCATACAAAGAAAAGGACATTGTACCTGCTGTGGAAAATGGAGGAGGCTCAATTATGTTTTGGGGCTGCTTTGCTGCATATACAGTAGCACAGGGTATCTTGAATTTGTGCAGGGTACAATAAAATCTTAGACTATCAAGGCATGAAGCAAAATGTGCTGCCCAGTGTCAGAAAGCTTGGTCTTAGTCGCAGGTTATGGGTCCTCCAACAGGATAATGACCCAAAACAAACAGCTAAAAACATCCAAGAATGGCTAAGAGGAAAGCATTGGACTATTCTGAAGTGGTCTTCTATGAGGCCTGATCTAAATCCTATTAAACATCTGTGGAAGGAGATGAAACATGCACAGGAGCAATAGTCTCACTAAGGGCTCATGCACATGACCGTACGCCTTTCTAGACATATGGTCCGTGAGGGGGCCATATGTCCCAGAGCAGCATACATTGTGTGCACGGAAGCACACAGCATCATAGGTTACTATGATACCGTGCGCATCAGGCCGCCTGCTGGACTACTGTCCTGCTCTCATATGATTATATCAGTGCAGGACAATAGTCCCGCGGGCAGCCCGATGCGCACAGTATCATACTAACCTATAATGCTGTGCCTTCCCTTTCGCACGATGTATGCCGCTCCGGGAAATATGGCCAGCTTACGAACCGTATGTCTCGGAGGGCATACGGTCGTGTGCATGAGCCCTAAGAGTTACAGAAATTACTTGATTGCAGTGATTGCCTCAAAAGGAGGTACAACAAAATACTAAGTTAAAGGTACCATCATTTTTGTCCAGACCAGTTTCATTAGTTTGTTTTATAAATTATTCTGTTGAACCACAATTCAAAAGCAATGCCTGTTTTTCGTTAGCTGCTTTTCAGTATATTTGTGCTCATTATTACTTTTATCAGTTTCAGTGACCGTTGTGGGTTTTACTTTCTGTAACGAAAGGGAACCAACAATTTTGTCCATGTGTGTAACATGCCAAAAGCCCCTTTTTCTAAAATTTTACAAGCTAGCCTTTTTGTTCCTTACTTTAGTCTTCCAGTTAGAACTTTACAGTTTTCATTTTTAAGAATTAAAATAGGAAGTTTCAATGTAAATTAAATGGTATTAGTCAGATAGTTAGTTAGGATGTTCTTGTTAGGTCATTCCTAGTCGATTCTGGTTCTGAATACAGAAGTCCGTTGCAGTTTAAGTCTGCTGTTAACTAGTGGTGCTGTGTTACTATCATACTGACGAATTGCTTTTTTTTTTTACAAAAACTGAACAAAGATTGTCTTGGGCTATGTTGACTAAACATGAGTAATATAAATGATGTTTGTTTACAAGGTGGAGGACAGCACTTACTGGCATCTAGTATTATATGTATAGACATACACATCTTTTTCACTTCCATAGTGACATGTTATTAATGGGATGTATTTTCTACATGTGTGCACAATGAAGCACAGTAAATGTCCAAGACAACAATGTCTACTTTTAATTAGAAGATGGTAGCTGAACTTGACAGCATTTCCAGAAATTGGTGCATTTAATAAAAATATCTTCCAAACCTTGAATAACCCTTGTACTTTTTTATATAGAATTTCACTGGCTGTTTATGTGTTACATCTGTCCCCGTGGAGAATAATACTGTGATTCCTGGAAAATGTCCCAGCCCTGGATGTCAGGAAGCGTTTCTCACATTCCTATGTGTAATGTGTGTTTGCAGCATGATTGGAGCAATGGCCCAAACGCCATCTGTTATCATCCTGATCAGGTGAGTCTATTACAGGGTCCACTTCACAGATATCATTATAGTGTGACTTGTTTTACAAAGTGTCTAAAGAGTGCTTTATGTATTTTGGGCTTCTGAGAACAAGTTTTAGTATAGATATAACAATGACTGTTCAGTGGCCCATTACTGACCCTGACTACTCCATCAGCTGCTCTGAGGTCAAAATATGCAATTTCTACATAGAGAGAAAAGTGCACTTTGCTTGACTAAGCTGGTGTTGACCATCACTCGGAAAATGAGCCCATTAGATTTATAGTACAACTCAGTCTGTCCCCATAAAGACTGGATGTAGAAGGATCCTGTCAAAATTGTTGGAAACCTCTGACAAAGAGTTCATGGCTATGTCAGGCTTCAGCAGGAGATGTGAGCCCACCATATTGTGAGGCTGCCACTCGAGTGCTGGTTCATTTGGTGCACAACTAGGTGATCGTGCCATATCATTTTGTTTGCCATCAGAATGTGCCATCAGAAGATTCCCTATTGTTTAAATCATGTTTTTATGTTAAACACATTTTTAAAGAATTTTTCATGTCAATATATATTTAAACAAAAAACATAAAATTCTACAGTTTTTGAACTGGCCACTAAGCCTAATAACAGGGGCTACTTCTTGGTCTTTACTGATCACTTTACTGCAGTTATTTGCTTATCTGTCATTCTATTCCTGCCTGTAATGATATCACTTCTGTGTATAGATAAGACAGGATCCACCATTCACAATAGATGATTGTCCAAGCTTATCTATTTTTTCCTTGTACATGACCTCTGCACAGGTCCCTCATAAAAGTCCCTCCAACTTAGAGGAGAACTGTTTCCTGTCAGATGGGAGGTTGAAGGTCAGATATCTTAATATAGAACATGCTGTTGAATTTCAACCCTGAGTTCCTGAAGGGCTTCTCCGGAATTTACATATTGATGACACATTCTCCAGCACTGCCACCAATCAGCTGTTTGAGGAGGCTGCAGTGCTCCCATCAGCCACATGGCCTACTCTCAGCTTATCAAGCACAGTGCAGTACATTGTATAGTGGCTGTGCTTGGTATTATAGCTCAGGCCCATTAACTTGAATAGGCCTGAGCTGTGCCTACACCCTGTGACTGATGAATTTGACGGCACATGGCCTAGGAAGAGGCCTTAAAGCACCGTAGCCGCTTTAAACAGCTATCAGCAGGAGTCTCAGGAGTTAGACCCCTGCCGATCTCATGTTGATGACCTCTCCTGAGGATAGATCAACGATATGTATAGTAAATCCTGGAGATCCCATTTAATGGAGATATCACAGTGTCCATTCTATGTTTTTGACAACTTCAATGAATGTACTGTATTACAGAGTAACTGTAATGGTCCTTTCTATGGGCAAGTAGCCCACATTACTTTTCGAGTCTTATGGAGGTTCTATAGACAGCAGATAATCTTGAGGTGCCTCACTGTCTGTCTGTGTTTGCCAAAAACATTCATTGTTGCACAAATTGATATTTATACAGTACTAGCAGAAGGAGCCGGCTTCACTCGGGTATATTTAATCTTTTTTATTTAATGTTTGTGTGTGTCGTTAAAAGATATCAACACTGTCCACTATAACAGTGACATCTACAGCACCCCGCCACCAAAACAGTGACCCCCACAGCCCCCCAGACCTTAACACTGACCCCCCCACAGTGCCCCATCCCTTAAAATTGGACCTCCACAGCAGCACACCACCTTAACTTTGACCTTTACAGCAGCCTTCCCCTTTAACAGTGACTTTCAGAGCATACCACTCCCTTGACAGTGACCTCCACAGGGGCCCGCCCCCTTAACAGTGGATTTACTGGATCAGGGAAGTGTCAGTTTGAACAGCTCACTCTAAGACAGCAGCACTGTGCTGTCTGAGTGTGATCTGCAGGGAGAAAGTCACCCTCCCTCCCACCCCTGCAGCTGACAGAAGTTGAATTTTACCTTCATTTTTTCAATCCGTGTCAGCTCAGGAGTGGCCTAAACCGATCAGGGGCGTGGTTTAGAGGACCTGGGGCGGGATTTTAAATCTTTTGAGGGTGGACACATTGTGGCAGGGGGCGTGTCTGGGCTCCTTCCTGCAAGAGTGACGCCCCTTTGGACACCTTACTGGCTCATTTGCATACCAAATAAACTGGATTTTCAGAGGATAAAAACATCTATTGCTGAAACAATGACACATCTGGAAATAAAGTAACAGTGATTAGAGATGGCCTTGCGGTTCGCCCGGCAAACTTTGCGTGTTCGCGATTCGCCGAACATGCGAACATATGGAGAAATTCGCGCCCGCCATTTTCTTTTACATTATGAAGAACTTTGACCCATGACACATCCTTCAGGTGGTACAGGACAGCCAATTGAGACATTTCAGCACATGGACATACCCCCTACCTTATAAATAAACCTGATCTGGCCGCCATTTTACATTCAGTGTTTTGCCAGTGTAGGGAGAGGTTGCTGTGTGGAGCAGGGACAGGCTGTTAGAGACGCTAGCTAATAGGGCCACAAAAGTCCTTTTAAGGACTAGTATAGGTGTACTATCGATATGTGTGATACAAAGAGGGGTGCGATATATTTAGAATATACTTTTATAATGAGTCAAAAACACATAGATCTATATAGTGATCACCTGGAAGTCAGGGGCCTAGGAGCTAGGGGCTTACTAGGGCCATTTTTATATAGGGTAAGGTTCCGGACTAGGTCGCTTTTATCAGGGCGGGTGGTCTGTGGTTAGGCTATCAGGGCCAGAATAGCACCCCCCTGTAGGGCAATATCAGGGACAGTTCTTTGCCCACCCTGTCCTTTAATAACACATCATCATCTAGCCCAGGGATAGATGTTTTTTGCTTTACCTCCCGGATCCATGGATGCGCACTGGAACCCCCGGATTGTGGTAGGACATATGGTTTCTGATTTGGTGCCGCCGACCACCTGATTTAGTGCCGCCGAGCACTTTATTGCCTACCACATCTATGCCTTTTGCTTAAAGGGGTTCTGCACTTTGTTCTGCACTTAAAGGGGTTCTGCACTGATGATCTATCCTCTGGATAGAGCTGTTTGAGAAGGCAGCGGCGCTTCAGCAGCGCCGCGGCCTTCTCACTGTTTACCGCTGGCCCAGTGACGTCACGACTAGTATCAATTAGCTTGGGCGGGCTAAGCTCTGTTCACTTCACTATCCTTCGTCTTTTGGCCAATGCATTTTTTGGGAATATATCAGGAACGGTACGTCCTAAAGAGCAGAGACCAGGTCTAAAACCTTCCCGGACACCTGATGTACCTGTGTGCCAAATTTCGTGATTGTAAATGCGACGGTACAGATTCCTTTAGCGGACATACACACACACATACACTCAACTTTATATATTAGATTTAGCTTTAGCTTTTTCTTTCACATGTATGATTTATTGGACCAATTTCTTTTTCACCATAGAAGGTAACATTTTAATTTAATGTTTGGCTTTTTTCGTAGTGATAGCATGTTTGTTGATGCCACACTTGATATCACATTTATTATTTGCTGTCTAGATGTGCTGTAAATTTATGTATTCTGATGGATAAAATGCTATCGCAAGGACTGGAGGCTTGTCCATGGAAGTGGGATTCCTACATAAACCACTGAGATCATATCACATGTCTACAGACACTGTCTAGCTGCTAGGGGCAGCTGTTGTAAATTACATACAGCTTTTTTGAGTACATAATCCCTCCGGCATCATCGATACAGCAGAGCTGTCTGTTTGAAGCCTGTAAGAAAGCACCCCACAGCTCGGTGGAGATGATATAACCAAGAAAAAACGTAGGTGATAATATCTCCGCTTTATGGCAAATGATGGAACATGATTTCTTCCGTCAGATACATTCGGAGAACAAAAACACCCTCTTCATACCACACTAGGAAATTAGAAATTGGATGCTTATTAGGCATATGTAAGGCTGTACAGACTGTTATGTGTATCACAGCTTTGTTGTGAGAAGCCATAATGAGTTTGTGTGAACACATACATACAGTATACACATTTTTCAGAAGCCAGAGCAAAAGCATTTCATTGAGCTTTATTGCCTAAGTACAAACATTGTATAAATTCCTGCAGTGGCAATTAAAACTATTGTTAGCCCTCAGCAACACTAAATCCATGAGTCTCAACGTTATTTCATTTTTCATCTTCTTGGCCCACTAGGAAATTATCTTTTGATAGTAACTGTAGACTACATAAGATAGTGCACAATAAGCCTTATATACCAAGCGAGTATAATAAAACAGCGGTGCAATACTCCATTGGAGAATACGGAAATCACTTTGTCAGGGTCATAATCATGCAACTCGATGAGATCTTGAATTCTTACAGAACTACTAGACGTATCTAGGGCGGCAGTCCAAAATTCTGTTACCAAGGTCAGTTTTAGGCATTTAATATACTCCGTACAAGTATATATTCTCTACAGTGATGATTTTCTGCACGTAGCAGCAGGATCAACCTCTATTTTAAAGTCAAGAACTAGAACTAATGTTGATATTATTTCAAAGAATAACAATCATTTTTAGGGAAACTGCTGTATTTGTTTCACTTTCTGTCTCTTATATCGCGTACTATTACCAGGATATTGCTGCTGACAACATAAAAAATATGAAAATGATGAATATAACAGCTTTTGTAACTGCCAGCAATGAAGAAATAAATAAACAGGAGAGACTCTTCACAGCATGCAGCATTTTCATTTGTCTGGCACCTGACCAAATTCTGATGTCTTTATATCCTGTAGCATGTTAGGCTGTGTTCGGATCTGGATCACAGTTTCCGTCAGGGGCCTCCATTGCGTAGTCTGTTAAAAATACAGTACAGAATAGCACAGCATGCTGCATTATTTTCTCTGGTAAAATGCCAAGTTTGCTAACAGGAATCCAGGTGATCTCATTATAGTTAATGGGGTCTGTTGAGTGTTGGTTTATTACTGTCATTTGATGGCTCAAGCACTTCTATTATTTTCGTTGTCCTTTTATATTTTTGGGAGAAAATATTGATTAGTTTATAATCTAAGTCATATTTAAAAGAATTGTCTTAGCTGTTTTAACCATGTAAAACCACTGAGAGCAATGTGTAGGGACTGGAGAAAGAATACAAACATACCTTTCTTGAAGCATTTATTATCAGGAATAGTGTGAATATGGTGTTTTATGCTGCCAAATACTGCCTAACAAGAGATGAAAAACAATAGAGATGCTCCCAGAGTGAAAACTATAGATATGAGGTCCCAGAAGGGGAATAAAGAGGGAGCTAAAACTTAGCTTTTACTTCTACTTAATAAAATATAATAGGAGCACCAATTTAGGTAAATAATACTCACAGACATAAGAATTCCCCAGTGAAAGGAATTTGCTAAAAAATTTAATAAAACTAAACTTCCTTACCAGTTCAGATGTACCCCAGGCACGACAGGCCAAACTAGATCTGGGTTCAGCAAAGTCTGTCGAATATCCCGATGGTGTGACCCATGCAGCTTGTGCTTTGCATTTAGATGCCTGGTCATGCAGGTGGTGCTCAGGTTTAGAACATTTATGCCTTGCTTCAGGCTCTGATTGCACAGCATGTAAACCATTCGCATCTTGTTGTAAGCACATTGTCTGAAGAACTGTCATGACAGGGAACTCCTTGGAGCTGGCTTTGGTGTGCTCAGTCCCTGGGTGCAGTGGGCAGTAGCAGGCATATTGGCTAGGGGACAGCCGCTCCACTTTTGCACCCTGATCCCTCTTTTGCTGTGCGGCTGGTGCTGCGTGACCACCACCTCTTCCTCCGAACTGCACACGTCACTCGCATGACCTTGATTCCATGTGGGGTCTAGGACCTCATTATCCTCCACATCATCTTCCACCCACTCTTCACCCCTTCCCTCCTTGCCGGTCTGCACACGGCAGAAAGCCGCAGCAGTTGGCACCTGTGTTTCGTCATCATCATAGGAGACGTGCTGCGGTGGTCCTCCCGTGTCCACATATTGAAACATAAGTGGTTGGGCATCAGTGCACTCAATCTCTTCCAATTCTGGGGCAGGGCTAGGTGGATAGCCCACGGAAACCCCACCAGCAGGGTCATCAAAAAGCATAAGAGACGGCTGCATGACTCGTGGCTCAGACTGCTTGGCTGATTTGCAAGGGGGTGAGGTGAAAGACAGATGGCCATGGGCTGCAGGTGCAAACTCTGCAGTTTCAGCAGGGGACCCGGTGGGAGACAATATGAAGGAACTGGAGACATTGTCAGCCATCCAATGTTCAACCACGTCTACTTGTTCTGGCCTCACCATTCGTACATCGGTATTCGGGCCTACAAAATGACCCTGAACATCCTGTCGCCTACGTGCACCTGAGGAAGGTGTTTCATTTGGGTGTGCAGCTGGCACAGATGGACCACGTCCTCTCCCTGCAACAGGAGCTCCACCAGCACTAGCAGCACCATGACCAGGGCCCCGTCCCTTATTTGATTCTCTCCTCATTCTTTGAGGTCACCCACCGAACTAACAAACAGATTAGCTATAATAATTTCCCTGTCACTTATGCAGTGCAGGTGTACCTCACACCAAAAATGGGAATATGTCACCCACCAAACTAACAGACAGATTCATTATATTAATTTCCCTGTCACATATTCATTACAGGTGTACCTCATACCAAAAATGGGTCTATGTCACCCATCGAATTAACACCCAGATTAACTATATTAATTTCCCTGTCATGTATGGAGTGCACGTGTATCTCACACTAAAAATGGGTATACAGACGTGGACAAAATTGTTGGTACCCTTTGGTCAATGAAAGAAAAAGTCACAATGGTCACAGAAATAACTTTAATCTGACAAAAGTAATAATAAATTAAAATTCTATAAATGTTAACCAATGAAAGTCAGACATTGTTTTTCAACCATGCTTCAACAGAATTATGTAAAAAAATAAACTCATGAAACAGGCATGGACAAAAATGATGGTACCCCTAACTTAATATTTTGTTGCGCAACCTTTTGAGGCAATCACTGCAATCAAACGCTTCCTGTAACTGTCAATGAGACATCTGCACCTCTCAGCAGGTATTTTGGCCCACTCCTCATGAGCAAACTGCTCCAGTTGTGTCCGGTTTGAAGGGTGCCTTTTCCAGACTGCATGTTTCAGCTCCTTCCAAAGATGCTCAATAGGATTGAGGTCAGGGCTCATAGAAGGCCACTTTAGAATAGTCCAATTTTTTCCTCTTAGCCATTCTTGGGTGTTTTTAGCGGTGTGTTTTGGGTCATTGTCCTGTTGCAAGACCCATGACCTGCGACTGAGACCAAGCTTTCTGACACTGGCTAGTACATTTCTCTCTAGAATTCCTTGATAGTCTTGAGATTTCATTGTACCCTGCACAGATTCAAGACACCCTGTGCCAGACGCAGCAAAGCAGCCCCAGAACATAACAGAGCCTCCTCCATGTTTCACAGTAGGGACAGTGTTCTTTTCTTGATATGCTTCATTTTTTCGTCTGTGAACATACAGCTGATGTGCCTTGGCAAAAACTTCGATTTTTGTCTCATCTGTCCACAGGACATTCTCCCAGAAGCTTTGTGGCTTGTCAACATGTAGTTTGGCATATTCCAGTCTTGCTTTTTTATGATTCGTTTTCAACAATGGTGTCCTCCTTGGTCGTCTCCCATGTAGTCCACTTTGGCTCAAACAACGACGGATGGTGCGATCTGACACTGATGTTCCTTGAGCATGAAGTTCACCTTGAATCTCTTTAGAAGTCTTTCTAGGCTCTTTTGTTACCATTCGGATTATCCGTCTCTTAGATTTGTCATCAATTTTCCTCCTGCGGCCACGTCCAGGGAGGTTGGCTACAGTCCCATGGATCTTAAACTTATGAATAATATGTGCAACTGTACTCACAGGAACATCTAGTTGCTTGGAGATGGTCTTATAGCCTTTACCTTTAACATGCTTGTCTATAATTTTCTTTCTGATCTCTTGAGACAGCTCTTTCCTTTGCTTCCTCTGGTCCATGTCGAGTGTGGTACACACCATATCACCAAACAACACAGTGATTACCTGGAGCCATATATATAGGCCCAATGGCTGATTACAAGGTTGTAGACACCTGTGATGCTAATTAGTGGACACACCTTGAATTAACATGTCCCTTTGGTCACATTATGTTCTGTGTTTTCTAGGGGTACCATCATTTTTGTCCATGCCTGTTTCATGAGTTTATTTTTTTACATAATTCTGTTGAAGCATGGTTGAAAAACAATGTCTGACTTTCATTGGTTAACATTTATAGAATTTTAATTTATTATTACTTTTGTCAGATTAAAGTTATTTCTGTGACCATTGTGACTTTTTCTTTCATTGACCAAAGGGTACCAACAATTTTGTCCACGTCTGTATGTGACAGGACCGGACTAACTCAAAGTCAGATGAGCTATATTATTTTCCCTGTCACGTATAAAGTGCATGTGTATCTCACACCAAAAATGGGTATATGTCACCCATCGAACTAACAGACAGATTAACTATTACAAAACTATTTTTGCACTCACAAAAAATCACTCTAGGTTACCCACAGAATTAACAGCCAAATGTCTTATTATATTTATGTGTCAGGGGTGCAAAGCTGGTGTATTGCACCCAAAAAAATCATTATAGGTCACCCACAAAAAAATAGCCAAATTCCTAACACTCTCCCTTGCTTCAGCTGCCTGCACCTGTCCCTGCACTACTCAGAGCTGATGGGCGGTGCTACACGTGATCCAGCTTGTAAAGAAGCTGGGTCACATGATGCGCCGGCCAATCACAGCCATGCCATTACTAGGCATGACTGTGTTGGCATCTAAGTACCCACAGCTTAAAAGCTTGTTGATTGGCTGCCATGCAGCCTTTCAAAAGCTTTATTAAATGCCTGAACACCGACCTCAAACCCAAACTTGGATTTTCTATTAGCCGCTGGTGACAGTGACATTACTTGCGCTATAACTCCTGTATAACATTTGCACATCCTAAATATCATTGACATTCATTCAGTGTAATTTTTTATTAGGCGGTGGTGACAGCGACATTACTTTAGCTATACCTCCTGTATAACGTTTGCACATCCTAAATATCATTGACATTCATTCAGTGTAATTTTTTATTAGGCGGTGGTGACAGCGACATTACTTGCGCTATACCTCATGTATACCTCATTGCGCATCCTAAAATTATCTGTGACATTCAGTGTACTTTTTTTATAAACGCTGCAGACAGCGACATTATCTGTGCTACATCTCCTGTTTAGCGTACATTCTGTGTACTTTTGCGCATACACTTTCAAAACCTGCGCTACTGTATGTGTGACATACTTCCAAGCATATATACCATTTAATATGCGAAAGGCGAGCAGTAGGGGACGGGGAAGTGACCATGTTGTTGATGGTGCGCGCAGAGGCCGTGGCCCTGGGCGTGGTGAAACTGTGCCTGCTGCCAGAGCACAAGAAACACACTCATCCACAATATCTAGCTGCATGTCCCAGCTTGCAGTGCGACGCAGGACATCACTCTCGAAGTCAGACCAGTGCGACCAGGTGGTCCGTTGGATTGCAGCAGATAATGCTTCCAGTCGGTTAAGCACCACCCTGTCTTCCACAAAGTCCAGTATCTATAGCCAAGAGTCTGGTGAGCAGAATCCTCACCGTGATCCTCCTTCCTCCCACCATGGAGAGTCTTGGCAAACAAGTTAACCCTCTGATATTCCAAGGAGCTCTTTTCAGTGCCATTCCTTGATTTGGCCCTCTTGCCAAGGCCACTTGAAGAGGGACATGAGGAGGTCTTGTGTCCTGATTCCCAAACTCTTGAGCATCCACACTCACAAGTAGATGACGGTGGGGAACGGCAATTAGTGTTTCACGAGGTGGATGATGATGATGAGACACAGTTGCCAATAATTCAACCATAATTAGTGTCTCAAGAGGTTGATGATGAGTATGAGACACAGTTGTCAATAACTGAGGTTGTTTAAGGTCAACAAGTAAGGAGGATAACCAGAGTGAGGAAGTGGAAGAGAAGGTGGTGGACGATGAAATCACTGACCCAACCTGGGAAGGTGACAAGCCAAGCGAGGACAGCAGTAAGAGGGGGAGGGAACAGCAGCACCGCAACAGGCTGGAAGAGGAAGTGGGGTGCCAAAAAGGAAGAAGGCGTTCCACACCAAACAGGCCCGCAACTGTTCCCCGGAGCACCCCCTTGTGGCAATCTCCCTTGCCAAGTGGTAGGTGTTCCGTCTGGCGCTTTTTTGAGGAAAGTGCGGACAATAACCCCTGTCCAAGACGCAGGCCCGGATGTCTCACACCATGCACCTTGACCTTCGCTAGCACCATCAGCTAGCACATCCACTTCTGTGTGTCAGTGCAGCATACAGATGTCTATATCCCAGGCCTTAGAACAAAAGCGCAAATACCCAGCCACCCACCCACGAGCCATAGCACTAAATGCGCACCTTTCCAAATTGCTGGCCCTGGAAATGTTGCCATTTAGGCTCGTGGACACTGAGGCTTTCCGCAGCCTGATAGTGGTGGCCATCCCGCGTTATTCTGTCCACAGCCACCAATATTTCTCACGGTGTGCAGTCACAGCCTTACACCAGCATGTGTCCCTTAACATCACCTGTGCCCTGACCAATGCAGTTATTGGGAAGGTCCACTTAACGATTGACACATGGACAAGTACTTTTGGCCAGGAATGCTACATTTCCCTGATGGCACACTGGGTGAACGTTGTGGAGGCCGGGAGCGAGTTGTACCCTGGGATGGCACAAGTGCTACTGACGCCAAGGATTGCGGGCCCTATTTCCATCAGGGTTTCTGCCACCACCTACATTACTGGATGCAACCCCCCCTTTTCCTCCTCTGCCTCCTCCTCAACTTCCACCTCTGAATTATCATCTTGCAGCACCATTCAGACATCAGTCAGTAGCTGGAAGCAGTGTAGCACTGCAGTGGGGAAGCAGCAACAGGCCGTGCTTATCTGATCTGATCTGCTTTGGTGACAAACAGCACACCACCGCAAAGCTGTGGCAGGGGATAAGAGACCAGACCGAGTTGTGGCTCTCGCCACTCAACCTACAACCAGGCATGGTTGTGTCTGATAATGGGCGTAACTTGGTGGCTTTTTAGGAGCGCGGCAAGCTCACACACATACCATGCCTAGCCTATGTGTTCAACCTAGTGGTTCAGCGGTTTCTCAAAACCTACCCCAATTTTCCTGAGCTACTGGTGAAGGTGCGCCGCATGTGTGCCCAGCTCGCAAGTCATCGGCAGCTTCCGCCGGTCTGGCAACGCTGCAGCAGCGCTTGCAATTGCCAGCTCACCGACTATCGTGAGCACGCGTTGGAACTCTATGTTCCACATGTTGTCCAGGCTTTTTGAGCAGCAGAAGGCAGTAGTGGAAAACCAGCTGCAACATGGCCGTCGCCTTTCCAGTCAGCTTCCGCTCTTCACCAGTGACAAGTAAACATTGATGTCTGACCTCTGTGAGGTTTTACTCAACTTTGAGGAATCAACACTAGTGTAGAGCGCGAATATTCGAATCATAAATTTTAATCGCGAATATTGCCACTTTGAGAATTTGCGAATATTTAGAATATAGTGCTTTATATTCGTATTCATGAATATTCTAATTGTGAATTTATCGCAAATTTATTGCTAATTTATCGCGAACATCAGCACATAGCAACATCCCTTGCAATCAATAGGAAAGTTGCCTATAGGAGTAGTGTTGATCGCAAATTTTCGTATGGCAAATTTTTTTGCAAATTTTTCGATTGATGATTTTCGCAATCAAGAAAATACTGACTGGAGATCAAATATTCGCAAAATATCACAAATTTGAATACTGCCCCTGCCGCTCATCACTGATCAACACAGATGGTGAGCGGCTATTATCAGCGTAACCATCCCACTTCTGTGTTAACTTAAACGCTCACTGCTTACAATTAAGGCCGACGCTTTGCATGTGAAAGATGTGGAAATGGGGGAGTACAGTACACAGGGTGATAGCCAGACCACCCTCAGTTCATCTTCTCAGCATGAATTGGATGATGAGGAGAAGGAGGAGGAGGAGCAGGAGACGGTTGACTCTGCTACAGAGGGTAGTACCCATGGAAGTTTTATTCCATCTGTTCAGCGTGGATGGGCCGAAGAGGAGGAAGAGGATGAGGAGATTAAGAGTCATCCTCCTGTTGAGGACAGCGGAGTCTGTTGGGACTCTGGCACACATGGCTGACTTTATGTTAGGCTGCCTTTCCCGTGACCCTCACATTGTACTGATTTTTACCAACATGGATTAGTGGTTGTTCACCCTTCTTGACCCCCGCTACAAAGAGAAATTCTCATCTCTCATTCTTGTGGTGGAGAGGACGAGCAAAATGGTGCAATACCAGAAGGTTCTTGTGGAAAAATTGCTCCAAAAATATCCAGCTGACAACACTGGTTGCAGAGTATGTAGTTCCTTGGCCAACCGAGGAAGGGAGACAAGGGGAACACACAGCAGTTCCAACAGAGGCAGGGCAACACTCTCCAAGGTCTGGGACAGTTTTATGACACCCCGCAAGCACCCTCAACCTGATGCGTGGCCTAGTGTCACAAGGAGGGGAAAGTTTTGGAAGATGGTGAAGGAGTACGTAGCAGACTGTGTCAGCGTCCTCAGTGATCCCTTTGAGCCTTACAACTATTGGATGTCCAAGCTGGACACGTGGCACCAACTGGCGCTCTACGCCTTGGAGGGGCTGGCCTGCCCCTCCACCAGCGTTTTGTCAAAACGTGTATTTAGTGCTGCGGGAGGCATAATAATTGATTAGCGCATCCGCCTGTCAACTGAAAATGCTGACCGTTTGACTCTTATAAAAATGAACGAGGCCTGGATTGCCTCTGACTTCTCTACTCCACCAGAGGAAAGCGGCTAAACATAAAGGCACTCTAAATGTGGCTTTTATGGTGTATTAAATATACTGTATTACTAAAAATACACTGTATTACTAATACTAAAAAGGGAGATGTAAACCTCCTGGCACTCTGGAGGGTTGCTGCTTGGAGTCGGGTTCCCGCCCCGCGTAGTAAATAAAATAGAAAACTCCAGCACTATGCGTTTTGTGTCAAATAATTTTTCGTTTATTGGAAAATGCGGCGTCGTGATGTGACGTTTCGGACACTTTGGCCTTTATCAAACTACTGCCGCAGTCGGGAAGTATGTCAGTTGTAATAGCGCTATATGGATCTGATGGTGTGTATCCACACACTAAGACGGACTATCTCCCTTTTCTCGTCCTCCTCTTCCATCATATCAACATGCTTATTAGTCTGCCCTCGCTTCTAATGTTTTAGATGGTCAGCTCAGCAGCAGGCTCTCACCCATAATGTTTAGAGGGTCACTAACAGGCCCTCAACCATAATGTTTTTGAGGGTCACCAGCAGGCCCTTACCCATAATGTTTTAAAGGGTCACTAGCAGGCCCTCGACCATGATGTTTTTGAGGGTCACCAGCAATCCTCGCCCATAATGTTTTAGAGGGTCAACAGCAGGCCCTTGTTCTTAATGTTTTAGAGGGTCACCAGCAGGCCCTCGCCCCTAATGTCTTTGAGGGTCAGCTCAGCAGCAGGCCCTCACCCCTAATGTTTTCGAAGGTCAGATTAGCAGCAGGCACTCGTCCATAATGTTTTAGAGGGTCAGCTCAGCAGCAGACCCTCATCCCTAATGTTTGAGATTAGGCATGCGCAACCTGCGGCCCTCCAGCTGTGTAAAACTACAACTCCCACAATGCCCTGCTGTAGGCTGATAGCTGTAGGCTGTTCGGGCATGCTGGCAGTTGTAGTTTTGCAACAGCTGGGGGCCACAGGTTGAGCATGCCTGTTTCATAGGGTCAACTCAGCAGCAGGCCCTCTCCCCTAATGTTTTAGATGGTCAGATCAGCAGCAGGCACTCGCTCCTAAGTTTTTAGAGGGTCAGCGTAGCAGCAGGCCCTCGTCCATAATGTTTTAGAAGGCCAGATCAGCAGCAGGCAGTCACCCCTGATGTTTTAGAGGGTCAGCTTAGCAGCAGACCCTCACCCCTATTGTTTTATATGGTCACATCAGCAGCAGGCCCTCGCCCCTAATGTTTTAGATGGTTAGATCCGCAACAGGCCATCGCCCCTAATGTCACTAGATGGTCCGATCAGCAGGCCCTTGCTCCAATAGTTTTTTAGGGTCACCAGAAGGCTATCAATCATAATTCAAGGGTGTGTAGGATGCCCTCCTTTATGTGTAATAAAGGGTGTATTGTAGTTCCGGTTCCTTGTAATTTTTGGCAGTCCTTTCACTTAGTGCATAGGCTTTATGAGTGTAGAAGTCCCACTACCTGAACAATTGTACCACAATGTGAATGAGGCCCTCCTTTATGTTATATACTTGTTGTATCAGAGTGCCTCTTCCTTGTAATTTTTGGCAGCACTTGCACTTTTAATACAAGTAAATATACAGTAAATAATGTTTCCTAACAATTTTTCCTCTAAAATCGATTTTATCTTTGGTTTTGTGCGTATTATTGTCAGTCTGTAAAAGTGGCGTACTACTCGGACAACATCGTTCTCAGCAGGGACCTGGGAGTCCAAGATGCATCCAGACATCCTCCCCATGCTGTTCCTGAACCATTTCAGTGGTGTTTCCATCAGTTTCTGACCTTTTCCTGTGAACCAGACACCCTCCCCTCTTCAGAGCAGGGGGTGCCTTGTTTAATGCTCGGGTTCTCCTATTGACTTCCATTGTGCTTGGGTGCTCGGTAGAGTACCCGAGAATCCCGAGGTGTTCTACTCGAGCACCCGAGCACTTTGGTGCTCGACCAACACTATTTGTAATGCAAAAAAATGCACAGATGCAAAAAACACCACTAAAACACAGAAGTGCAGAAAAACTTGTATGTAAACCCAAACCAAACAGTAGTGGGATACAAAGGTGTTATATATCTTTTCAAAGGTAGTTCTACATTCACAAAAATTATAAACCCAGTTGGTTGCATTCTCTTTCCTTTTAGTAGTAAATGCCTGCACAAGAATTGTTCGAAAAAAACAGGGTTGGAAATTTGCCCACGGGTCATGAAAGGGTTGTGGAGGGGGAAGACAAATATCATGCCTTTCTGTTGCAAACAACATACGTATGGAAGCACACTGTTATATATGCAAAAAATAGAACTAGGGATTAGAGATTTTTGGGGATTACAGTAGTACTATACCTACCGTCCATGAAAAATGGTAGCTCTTTGTGCACATTTTTTATTAAACGTGTCTCCGGCCCATCTACCAACATCAATGTGGCTTCTGCAGATGGGTACCTAACACTAACAGAACTGCCTTTCCTGGGCCTAACTTATGCCTACAATGTTCAGGGCGGTGTAGGAACTGCCTGTCCTGATTGACAAGACACAGTGCCATATCGATCTAGCCACCATCATTTCAACTGGCCTACCACATTAACACAACAAAAAATTATTACAGTAATACAACAAATCATGTTAAAGTCACCATTCTTGTGCAGCTGGTGTCAAAATAATGCTAGTTTCATCTGTAGTAGGGTGTCCATTTTGATGTTGTTGCATTGGGACCCGCTCTCTATCCTTTCCACACCATTGTAGATTGAAAAAATAGTAAAACAAAGTCCCTAATTTTTTTTAAACCAATGGAATCAGCGTATATCAGTTATGAAGACAGTAATAAGGCCAGGGACACACGGTGTGGTGTCCTCGTATCACAAAACCTTGCTTGGTTGCAGTGACCAATTGATGCACGATTTTGAAGTCCCTGTAATACTTCAGTTTTACCTGTAAAATTGTGCAGCCATTGTCTGTAATTGTTAAAAATTGACTTTTCCAATTATATCATTAAGAAGTCAAAATCATTAACAATAAATGCTGTTGCATTGTTGAGCTTTATGTAATGCGTTAAGTTAAAATCTTTACAATGTACCCAGTGACCTTCCCAGAATTTTGTCTCTGCCTGTCACCTATTGAACTAATCAAAGTGAACCGGAGAGGGGAGACAATTGACGGCTGTCGGAGGACAGCGCTGAGCAGTTGTGTATGGTTTTATAAGATTGAAAAGAATTACTGGCCCTGTGGGAAACAGTGAAAGATGAACTGTGCTGTCTCTACAGCTCTAACACAGTGACAATTACAGAAATGCACATCCTCTGGATATGTGGACTGCACTGACTTCTAAAAAAAATCTGCAAAGGACTCTTTAAAAGGTTAGAGCTCCACTGGGAAGACACTTTGGTTCAGTTTGGTTGAGATCTTTTGTTCTAAGTGGAACAGTATTTCAAATGTGATGCCACTATTAGCTTAGGGAAAAAATCTTGCAGTGTAATACTGAAATGTGTCAGATAAGGATGACAGATAAATCAAGGCCAGTTTCGAGCGAGATGATGATGAAATTGGGTTCTGGGCTTCATTTGTTCCAATGTCAATGGGGAAACACCACAAAATACCCAGTTATAATACATGCTTTGTTTTTAACAAGCCATAGAAATTTAAGACCTAAAAATGGTCACTGTCACATACATATGTTGTGTGTGATCGGAAGTACAGTAGTATGGATTCCAATAACTACTATCAGGGCTGGATTATAGGAGCACACACGGAGCATGTGCCCCTGGGTCTCTACCACACTGGCGAACCTAGGACATCTACACCAATTTGCCATCCAAGCCAATAATAATCATAACCAGATAGGGAGAACCATTTGTCTGGTGGACACAAGAGGTGGAATATAGGCTCCCATTCAATTTATGTTACCCAAGGTCCTCCATGAATCTTAATCCAGCCCTGACTGCTATGCAAATCATAAAATGTTACAACGTTGTGAATAACTGCATTGGAAAAATAATTTGTTTTTCATTGCATTTTTTGTAAATATAAATCATCCTATCCACTACACCTGTGGAATTTGGATTGAAAAAAGTACTGCAAATGTATGATTTACCAACAGTAATCCTGACGTCCCCTGTTATATTGGAGTGGTAGTCCGCAGGTTGATCTGCCACTCGATTCACTTCTATGGGACTGACTAAGACAGTGCTATGTTATCCATGGTTCCTACATTTACTACCTGTCTGTTTGTAGGATAACACCTTTAACTAAAACACATTTTTTTTATTGTTCCAGTGCATCTAAAATACAAATACTGTGGCAAATATGCAAATAATCTTAGTACAAAATATATACATACGGAAAATATGTAAATGAAGTCTAGGCGCATAATTGTAAGATATCTATTTTCAAAGCTGCTTACATTTCATTTTGGATTTTTTAGAACATTTAAATTGGTTTCAAATGTGGACATGCCCTGTAAGGCTACTTTCACACTTGCGGCAGTGTGATCCGGCGGGCAGTTCCGTCGTCGGAACTGGCCGCCGGATCCACCGATCTGCCGCTGACTGAAAGCATTTGTGAGACGGATCCGGATGCGGATCCGTCTCACAAATGCATTGCAAGGACGGATCCGTCTTTCCGCTTGTCATGTGGACCGACGGATCCGTCTTGTACATTTTTTCTCATTTCTACCGATCTGTGCATGCCGGAACGACGGATCCGGCATTCCGGTATTCTGAATGCCGGATCCGGCGCTAATACATTCCTATGGGAAAAAATGCCAGATCCGACGTTCAGGCAAGTGTTCAGTTTTTTTCGCGGGAGAGAAAACCGTAGCATGCTGTGGTTTTCTCTTTTGCCTGATCAGTCAAAACGACTGAACTGAAGACATCCTGATGCAAACTGAACGGATTACTCTCCATTCAGAATGCATGGGGATAAAACTGTTCAGTTATTTTCCGGTATAGAGCCCCTGTGACGGAACTCTATGCCGGAAAAGAAAAACGCAAGTGTGAAAGTACCCTAAGTTAGGATGCATGTTCTCTACTTTTTATATAAAAAATATTGTCTTGAAGCAAGTTATGATGTCTTCAGTAACCAATAAAATTGTGCTAGTGAAATCCAATCTGTCATATCTGTTTCTCCAAACATCAGACTTTAAAGGATAGTCTAAGGACCCCCATAAACATAAGCTGTATCATCTATTGGCAGTTTAAAGACTATAGATACCGTTGTCTTTGAAAATATAATTTTTTAAATATGTTATTGTTGAATAAAAAAGTTAGACTAAAATTCAGCCTACAATCTTCTTTCCTTCATCCATTTTTGGACCTCCTGATATTCAGTTTACAAGCTACACCTAGACTTTTCTCGTGGGGTTTCCCCCCATTTAATCCATGCTGGATCTGTGCATCCAGGATGCTGCTGCCATTCCCCTGCAAACTGCCTTGGTTGTGCTTACCTCTCTACAGCCTGTGTGAGCTTCCCTTCTAGAGAAGAGAGTGGAGGAGCAGAAAGGGCTGACAGAAACAGGAGCAGAACCCTGATGGATTTATGTCTTAATCAGTACCATCAGCAGCTAGGTGCACACACTTGGCAGAAGCAAAATGGTAGAAAATATTCATATGGGATGCTAATGAACATCAGAAATAAAGCCCTTAAAGCAGTTTTCCATTTTTTTTTTTTCTTAAATATAACCCCTAGACATCAGGACCTAAGGAGAAATGCTTTCTCGCCTGGTCCTTGCCGATGTTTATGGTTCTTGATCTGTCTTCACTGGACTCCCTGTGCGAATCTGTCAACTTTATGCCAATGACTGGCCTCACTAGTTAAGTGTTCCCAAGCGGCACATCACTACTGGGTCACAAGGTGATTGGAGAAACATTATCACTGAGGACAGTCATTGGCTGCAGTGGCATACTTGTTCCTATCAATCCAGGAAGTTAACAAATGGGGAACATAAGTCTATTGAAGACAGCCCAGGAGCTGAGGCAACCAAGTGACAAGGACCAGGTGGGAATGGATTTCTCCACAGGCCCTGATGTCTGGGGATTTGACTTAAAACAAAAAGAAAACCTGGACATCCCCTTTAAAATGTCTAATGCCCCATTACTGTCTGCCAGACTGCAGAAACCCTCTGCCTCTCCCCCCAGTTGGGTTCATTTTGTGGCAGGCCCTGTCCATGATGCCTAGAAATAAATTGGGTCATTTATCAAACTAGTGTAAAGTAGAACTGGCTTAGTGGCATATAGCAACCAATCAGATTACACCTTTCAATTTCCATGAAAAGTAGAATATGATTGGTTGCTATATGCCACTAAGCTAGTTCTACTTTACATCAGTTTGATAAATGACCCCAAAAGTTTTACACTGTTTGAATTCCAAGTATTACTGCAGATTAAAACGCCACGTATTTTAGAACTAATATTTGCATCTCATATACTGTAGCAGTAGCAGTGCCAAGCTTTAGCCTTTTCATTTCTAACATTGAAATACATTCATTAATATCCAGTATGTCACTTATGAGCAGTGCTCTAAATGTATTTAAACTGGACCGTTTCTTATAAAATCTGTTAAGTCTCTTAGAACAGATGCAATCCACTCAATGTACCTTACTTGCCACCGGCAATGCGATAGTTAAGTCTATTGTAATGCTAGACTGCCACACCACACAAGATCGCTATCATTAACTAAGGTCTAGACTGATTTGCTTTCAAGTCTCTAGGGAAGAAGGATGATTACATGGGCGTTGAGGTCTGACACAGTCCCCCATTCAGATTGAAAGCCTCTGCAAATCTTCTGTATGAAGAATGGTTTATACCTGCCCACACAATATTTCAAACCACATTAACTGTGCTGATTCGATAGAGATTTTCAATGACAAAGCCTTGTCGGGGCTACAAAGCTCTCCCATGCTGACATTACACTCAGGATTTCAATGGCTCACAATGGATTCTCTGCATGCCGTGTTGTGTTTCATTGTTGTCATTATTACGCCACTTATCAAATTTACAACACTTCTCAGTTTTAAGAGATGCAGAGGTGAAGGAAGATCATGTATCCGAGCTTCAGAAAATGCTTGGATTGCACATTAAAGAGAGTGCTTCCACTTTACCGGCTTGGATGGGCTGAGAGGACTCTATTCAAACATTTGATGTCATAGTGTAAAGATAATGTCTGCCTCGTTCTATCATTCCAGCAGAACATGCATTTCTTTTTATTCCATTTAACTCTCACAAGGCACGGTTAAGTTTCTCTTCTATGGATTTTTGTGTAGACTTTTAAATGAATAACCGTGCAAACTCTTAAACAGGGTTGCCATTATCGACTGATTTCAAGTGCCTTCAAAGGAGCATGTATGCCTGAATATATAACAGAATAGCAGAGATTTCTCAAACTGTCTAAAAGGATATTCCGTATGTCTTTGTTGTCCATGTTGTGCTCTTAAAAAATAAAGCATTGGGTAACATTCGGGTTGCGATTACAGCAACTTGCATGTAATGAGACCCTATTCACTTACATTATACAGGCAGTGATACAGGCAGTGTGCGACACAGTAATCTTTGGTTGGCCAAAGTTGCCATGGACCCCCAGCAAAAAGCACCAAGGAATCCTAAGACTACTAGATCGACAACAACGCAAGTGTGAAAGTAGCCTAACATTAAAGCCTGTAATACACAAGCCAATTGAGCAATCAATCCTGGCAGCCTGGGGAGGCGTGATTGCTATGCCTTTGCTCGTCCCCATGATGTCTAGTGGTTTTCTGTAGTTATCCAGTAGTTACCTTTACTTTCAGTCCCTAGCTCATTGCTGTCAATAAATGGTTGAATTATGTGCTCCATCTTATTGCACTAAGCAAATCTGGGAAAGCTTAGAAGATTATCAATGCTTTATTAATGTTTAAATGTCCAATCATGTGGTGGAAGCAGTTGTATCCTTAGTCATTAGTTCACTTAACTATACCTTATCCTGGTCCTGTGTACCTGTAGGAGTTACAGTAAGAATCTAAGGCTACTTTTACACTTGCGTTGTTAATTCCGGTATTGAGATCCGGCAGAAGATCTTAATGCCGTAATTAAATGGATGTGTTTCGATTTTGCACATTTGGATGCATCCGTTAGGATGCAGTTGTGTGAAATCAAAACTGAAAAAAACGGATCCATCACTAAACACATTGAAAGTCAATGGGTGACGGATCAGGTTTGTTAGGCTCCATGAAAAACGGATCCATCACCATTGACTTACATTGTTTTAAGTGGCAGATTTTTTTCAGTTTTTATGACCAGACACAAAACCGCAGCTGGTAGCGGTTTTGTGTCAGGTCACAAAACGGAATGCTGCCCGAACGGAAGACACCCTGATGCATCCTGAACAGATCTCTTTCCATTCAGAATACATGAGGACTAAACCGAAAAGTTTTTGTCCAGTATCCAAATCGACAACGCAAGTGTGAAAGTAGCCTAACATTAAAGCCTGTATTACACAAGCCAGTTGAGAAATGAATCCTTGCAGCATGGGGAGGAGTGATTGCTATGCTTTTGCTTGTCCCCATGATGTCTGTCTAGTGGTTTGCTGGTAGCAGATTTTAATTAGACAGCACTATCTGCCGCCAGCAAGATTTTTAGGCATGCCTTAAAATCACAATTGCCTGGCAGTCAGCGGCTGTATTACATTGCAAGATGATTGCTAACAAGAATTCATCTGCCAAAGAATCAGCCGTTGTAATACAGCCTTAGGTTAGTAGACAGTATTGATATCTGAATTGCAGCTGAATATGCTAGACTACAGAGGACATTATTAGCCACAATGTGATAGATTAGATTGTCAACATGACTTCAGAACTGGACTTTACAGTATAGCAGTATATCTTTCCCAGATGCTAACAGTATGTACCAGTACTCAAATAGTGCCAAGACTCACAAAATGATGATGGTTAAAGGATAATTGTACAAATGGATGAAAGAGATGCCAGTCAGGTAATGAAACAGACAGATGATGAAGAAGATGGGTAGGTAATGAAGCAGACAAAGATGAACAAATAGATAGCTGAACTTAACTAATGATCTTTGAATCTTTACCTGTTTCTATCTCTGAAAACTGGTCCTAATGCCATACCACTGACCTTCAATGTGTAACAACGCTGGTTGTTTACAAAATCTCAGAACTGGGCTTCACCTACATATAGCACCTTTCCCAAATACTAACAGTATCCCATGGTACTCAGATACCCTGCTTTGCAACATAACCCAACTCAGGACACAGACAATAACATAATCACAGGGAAATAATACATAACTATAATGCTGACATGAAGAAAAGACCAGAGAACCACAAGTCCCAGGATACACTGATACAACACAATAAACTAGAACAAGAATCTAAGAAAAAATGAAAACACATGCACATGCAGACAGATTATACATTGCCTGCAGCAAAAAGAGAAGCAAAAAGCTTGGACTTTTAAAGGCTTAAGCAATCAAAAGCTCCTCCCTAAATTAACCAGGCCAAGCTAGATGATAACTGACCCAGAGTTGCATAGTAACAACAAACAAAGCTAGTAAACAGGCAAGCATGAGACAGCAAGGAAATCCTTGTTGCTCGTAACACAAAAGCTGTAAACATCTCCTTATTGAATACCCTACTCTGTAATACTGATCGTAGCACTAAAACTAGAAGGCACTAGGACCCAAAGACAAAAAAGTGAAATGTGCAGAGCTAAACTGAAATTAAGCAAACAGACTCAAACAACAAGAGCACACACATACTCAAAACCATAAAATACAGAAACAATATCTGGACTAGATCAATTACAAGAGCCAAACTACAGACTAGGGGCAATTACATAAGGAGTAGATACATGGATTTGCTAGATACAAATGCACAGAGCTTACGCTATCACCGGCAAGATCATGGCAGAGACCAAAAACATTTAAAGAATGGCTATCCAATTGGGAATTCCTTCCCAAACTAGGATGGCCTGCACCAGTGATCAGGTGTCCCACAGTTATTGATCAGCTTTGAGAAAGTTGTATAACCATTACCCAATACCTACTAATAGACAATGAAATAAACCAGCAGGAGTATAACTGCTGATTGTAACAGATATGGAAACTTCTTGTTTTACATTTTTTATATATTTTTGTATATAATTACAGTACCAGACATTCCTATGGACAAGAATGACACTCTTTCTCGATAAAAAACAAAATAAAACATAAAAATATTTGTCTAATTTTGGACAATGCCTTTAACTTGCTGTTAGTTCATGAAATCTGACAATGCTAGGACATTTTAGCAGAATATTAAGTCCCAGAACACAGCAACAATAAGATGGATAACTTGTGTAGTTACAAAAAGCATCAGTCCCCAAAGATAATTACTTACTTTTTATTTCCCAGTGACACCATTAGCTAGTGTTAACAATGCTGCTAAATTCCAGAACTTATTCTGCAGCTCCAGATGTAATTATCCCTGAGATATGCAGCAGCCACTTTTAAAATTCAAGTAATGATTTTTGAAGAGGTCACAGTACCACCATGATTGGCAGTGAAGTGTCACAGAAGGTTCCATTAATTAAAGCATTGTGATAATAATTAGAGATGAGCGAACTGAAGCTGACGAAATGAAATTCGATCCGAATTTCAGGAAAAATTCAATGCGTACCTAATCTGAATTTCCTGACGCTTCGTGGTAACGAATCATATTTTTTCCTAAAATGGCTGCTGCACATGCGAGGACATGGAGCAAGGAACTCTGGGAAGGTGGGGTCACCCATAATGCCATGCATGCAGCCAATCAGCAACCAGTCAGCCCTGTGATGTCATAGCCCTATAAATAGCCTTAGCCAGCTTGGATTCTGCCATTTTCCAGTGTACTTAGTGCAGGGAGAGATGTCAGCAGGCACTAGGGACAGTACTAGAAAAAACTTCATTGTGCTAAAAAAAACGGTTTATAAGTGCAGGGAAAGATTATTCAAGGTGTAGGGAAAGGATAGGGAGGAATCATTCCACATCATTTCTGTTGAACAGGGTTCAGTAGGGGAGGTTACAGCCTAAGTAATAGGAACAATCCTATTTCACCTTGCTGCACTGACTGGGGACCCAAATTGCCATTATCCAGCTCTGTAATTCCAGCAAATCGTTCTTGTTATTGGGGCAATACAGCCACTAACACAGTTTATTACAAGGAAATATTTATGTGTCTTATTTGCCCTTGTGTGGTGCAGTTTTATGTTCTAAAGCATTTTTTGGCTTGCATTAGTGTGAAAAAATAGCTTATTAGCCGTTGTGTGGTGAAGTGCTAAAATGTATTAGTGACAAAAGAAAAATATATTTGCCGTTCAGCGGTGAAGTTATATGTTCTAAAGCCTATTGTGGTGTGTATTAGTGACAAAAGAAAAATATATTTGCAGTTCAGTGGTGCATTTATATGTTCTAAAGCCTTTTGTGGCGCGTATAAGTGGAAAAAAATAAAGGCCTATTTGCCGTTCAGCAGTGCAGTTATATTTTCTAAAGCTTTCTGTGGCGTGTATAAGTGGAAAAAAATAAGGGCCTATTTGCTGTACAGCGGGCAGTTATATGTTATAAAGTCCTTTTTGTCGTGTACTAGTGGCAAAAGAAAAATATATTTGCCTTTCAGCGGTGCAGTTATATGCTCTAAAGCCTTTTGTAGCGTGTATAAATGGAAAAAAATAAGGGCCTATTTGCCGTTCAGCATTGCAGTTATATGTTCTAAAGCCCTTTTTTGTGTGTATTAGTGGAAAAAAGGGCTTATTAGCTGTTGTGTGGTGAAGTGAGAAAATTACAGAATTTTTTGGGGTGTTTTAATTTCTTTTTTTTTTTTTATTTGATCTAATAGTATGTCAGACAGAGAAGTGCCAGGCCCTGCACAGGGGAGTGGCAGAGGCCTAAATGTTTCTGGCGCAGGCAGAGTAAGGGGCCATGGCAGCAGGGGTCACTTCCAGAGGCCTGAGCTCTCAGTGTCAGCTAGCGGTTGTGTCTTGAACAGCAGTTCTATAAAGGTTGACTCGGTCATTTTTGTTTTGGATCCACTCCTGTTTTTTTGGGCATTAGAAATACTGATGGTTTACTGAACAAATGCTGACCGAGTAAAGGCGGATGCTCAACAGACAGGATCCGGTTTTGGGGGGTTATTGTTCTGGCGGATCAGAGGAAGGGCAAAATAATCAGTGACGTCAACACAAACTTACTGCTGATACCCTCTCCACTCTGTCGGGGGGGCTCTACTTGTATAAGCGTTTAAAAGAACAGGTTCTGTAGATATCTATGTGGAATCAGCTGACGACGGTGTAAAAGGAGTGTGCTTCTTCTTGGTGCTAACATCGACCTGTAAGGCTGAGTTCAGACTTGGGTTATTTGGTCAGTTTTGGCCCCGTGACTGCCCAAATAAGTGACGTGCGCAGGGATTCTAAGAGTGACGCCTGTCATCTGCATGTCATACTGACTCACAGTATTATTTCACTACCACAGCAGAGTCCCTATGCGTGTTACTGCAAGGCACAGTGTTCTACATCACTATAAAGGAAGCCAGTAAATAGCCATTTTTTAACGTGAATCGCTGCAAATAAATTCGGATCGAACCAATTTTTTTCAAAAAATTCGGCGAACCAGCCGAATCAAATTTTTGAAAAATTCGCTCATCTCTCATAATAATCAATGTTCTATATATTGTTTCCTTGTTGTGTGTTCTTATATTATGTAGATAGAAAAAATAGTCTTTGAATAAACATAGTAAACTCTGAGACCCCAGAATAGCAGTTGAGGATTACCAGATGTTCCAGACATTTGATTATATGTAAATATAAGAACATTTACCATATTGTTCACTTCATAAGATGCACTTTTCCCCCAAAAAGTGGGGGGAAATAGCACTGTGTCTTACAATGTAAATACCAGTGAGCGCTTCCATTATAGAAGGGTTTACTAGTATGCAGGAGGTACAGGGAGCAGTGAGTGAAGCACAGCTAGCGCTTGCTGTACTCACTGCTCCCTGGTTTTCCTCTAGGCATCACGCTGCACTGTCCTGACTGCATACAGCATCAGGACGTAGCACGCAAACTATGACCTGACAGTGCATGCAGTCAAGCCACCGTGCAATGCGGGCCCAGAGAAGACCAAGGAGAGTGACTGCAGAAGAGACTGCCAAACCTGCAGAGTAGCAGAAGAGCAGGAGATGTAAGGTCTAAGGTCTGATGTGGGTCTGACGTGAGGTCTAATATGGGGGTCTAATATAGGGATCTGATCTGAGGTCTGATATAGGGGTCTAATCTGAGGTCTGATGAAAAATATTTTTGGTTATTTTCCTCCTTTAAAACCTAGGTGTGTCTTATCAGGTGCATCCTATATGGTGAAAAAAACAGTAACTGAAAAAATATGATGATAAAATCTGTGTATGAATACGGTCATACACGAATACACAGAGCAAACTTCGTATTAGGATTAATTTTAGTTGAAGGTTTTGATCCCTAAATGGATATTCATTGTACTTTCCCTGCACAGGAAAACTCCCATCTATCTGCTGTGCAGGAAACTGCAACATGGTTTTATTAAAGGACATGAGTGCCACTGTGCCGTGGGAAAACTGAATAAGCAACAGAGTTTAGCTACTTCAGTGATTTATTCCTTTATTCTAAGGCTTGGTGGGAGTCCTGGCAGAGAGACCAATGGCATATCCTGTCCAGAAGAACTTGTTTACTAGTAGACAGTAGTAGTTTCAGAGGACTGAAAAATGTACAGTATGTCATAGGTGCACCCATAACAGCTTCAAGAACTATCCGCCAGGTAATCAGCCAGAATTAAGCCTTGGTAATTGGTACACATATTCACACTGGTGAATATGGAGAGTAAACATCCTTCAGCTTTATTATGGAATAATTTATAGCTTGGTATACAGAGAAAAGGTTGCTTAGGTGGTTTTAGCATCACAAGAGTCTTAACTTTCAAAGGTCTCCAAAAGCTCTTGAAGAAAAGTGTAATTCTTTTTACAAATTGCATGGTCAGTTGTGTCAACAGGCTGCATGCTTATACAGAACAGTAGAAATCAGAGGCACGTGTAGACAGTAGATGGCCCTGGTGCAAAATAAATATGTGAGCCCCTCGCTGTTTAGCAGTTAATTTATAATTTATCATTAAGGTGACTCTCTAGTCAATCCTTCCTCTGTGGATAAGAATATTTCAATAATTATGAACTCATGGAATCTCATTGCCTTTTTTTATGCCGTAATGGTATGGGCCCCCTTTGCTCCCATTGGTTTGTGTTTGTCACTGGCAGAAACTGTTGAAATATTAGTGAATGAGACACAACCAGCCTAACAGAAAGAAAGTACAAAATTTTAACCTACAGCATGACATATATCTCCAATGTTTAACTACATAATGCAAAGCGAAAAAGTCTAAATCATTTAAATGGGTTTTCAGTACTTAGATACTCTATTAATGACCTGTCTTCATGATAGGTCATCAGTAGTGTTGAGCGAAGTGAAGCTTTCGAAGCGGAATTCGGTCCAAAATTTTGGAAAATTTAAATTCACAATGAATTTCCTCGTACTTCGTGGTAACGAATCAGTTTTTCCTAAAATGGTGGCTGCATGTGTTACAAAGTGAAACTAAGAAGCTTAAGAACGTGAGATCACCTATAATGCCGTGCAGCCAGCCAATCCTCAAAGCTTATGGAGAGACGTGGCTCAAGTGCTAGGGACAGTGTTGTTGAAAATGATTAATAGAAGAATATTTCAGAGGGAGAGTGCAGGGAGACTTATTTTGCGTCAGGTTTATTTATTTCTACATCTACTTTTTCCTAAATCAGCCCCTAAATGCAATTCAATACTAATAAGATAAAATCCTTTAATAATCCACTGCTAGCATGCCTAGTGTTGATCGAGCACCAAAGTGCTCGGGTGCTTGAGTAGAACACTTCGGGATGATCGGGTGCTCTACAGAGCACCCGAGCACAATATAAGTCAATGGGAGAACCCAAGCATTAAACCAGGCACCAGGGGAGGGCTGGCAGCCTTAGTCCTGGGGGCAAATCCAGTCAAGTGGCCCATTTTTATTTTGCAGACTTTTATTTTATTTTATACAGGAACACATTGTATTTACTGCCCCCCAATGTGGCACGTGTAGCGCACTGCGCCAATTCTTTTGCCCGCCCTTTTTTCAAAGACCCCTTTATATTTAAAAATGCGGCACGATTTCTTTTGCCTGGCCATTTCTAAAAGTCCTGTAGGAATGGAAAAACACGGCGCGCATAGTGTGCCGCGCATTTTTTTTAGCCCTGCCCATTATTAAAAGCCCCTCCGCCATATAATAGGCCACTCCCAACAAACACTGTACAGCTGAAATTCTATTGTTGAGGCCTGTCTCTACACATCATACGGAGAGGGGGGGGCCTGTCCTGGCTGCACTGTCTTCTTCACATTATACAATAGACAGCAGGCTACAGCCAGGAAGCTCCTCCGCTATCCTCCCTCCCCAGATCCTGCTCAAGGCTTGTGGTTCCCCCCACCATCTGCCACCCGCCCGTGGCCTGCTGCCCCCTTTGGCCATCCTCACCCAGCTCTGAATCCTCCTTCTGCAAATGGCAGGGGGATGAGTCGGTGCATCTCCTCTCCTACATAGCGCCACATAAATCTTACATCCAGTGATGTTACCTTTGTTGATGTTACCTCTGGTGGAGTAGAGAAGTCATAGACAATCAAGGCCTTTTTCATTTTGATAAGAGTCAACCTGTCAGCATTTTCAGTTGACAGGCGGATGCGCTTATCAGTTGTTATGCCCCCAGCAGCACTAAATACCCGCTCTGACAAAACGCTGGCGGCAGGGCAGGCCAGCACCTCCAAGGGGTAGAGCTCCAGTTCATGCCACGTGTCCAGCTTGGACACCCAATAGTTGTAAGGCGCAGAGGGATCACTGAGGATGCTGACACGATCTGCTATGTACTCCTTCACCATCTTTCAAAACTTTTCCCTCTTTGTGACAATAGGTTGCGCATCAGGTTGAGGGTGCTGGCAGTGTGTCATGAAAACGTCCTAGGCCTTGGAGAGTGTTGCTCTGCCTCTGTTGGAACTGCTGTGTGTTCCCCTTGTCTCCCCTCCTCGGTTGCCCAAGGAACTACGTACTCTGCTGCCAGCGTAGTCAGCTGGGAATTTTGCTCATCCTCTCTGCCACAGAAATGAGAGATGAGAAGTTCTCTTTGTAGCGGGGGCCGAGAAGGGTGAACAACCAGTAATCGGTGTTGGCCAAAATGCGTATAATGTGAGGGTCACAGGAAAGGCAGCATAACAAAAAGTCAGCCATATGTGCCAGAGTCCCAAAAGAAAAGAATTTGCCCTCCTCATCAGGAGGATGACTCTAAATCTCCTCATCCTTTTCCTCCTCTTTGGCCCATCCACGCTGAACAGATGGAATAAACCTGCTATGGCTACTACCCTCTGTAGCGGAAGCAACCATCTCCTCCTCCTCCTCCTCATCATCATCTAAATGAATGGAGGGTCGTCTGGCTATCACCCTGTGTACTGTATTCTCCCATTTCTACCTCTTCCACATGCAACTCTACCTCTTCATTGTGAGCATTTCAGTAGACACAGAAGTGGTATGATTACGCTGATAATAGCGACATCGCTGCTCATCATCTGTGTTGATTCCTCAAAGTTGCGTAAAACATCACAGAGGTCTGACATCCATGCCCACTCGTCGGTTGTGAAGAGCGGAAGCTGACTGGAAAGGCGAAGACCATGTTGTAGGTGGTATTCCACTACTGCCCTCTGCTGCTCACAAGCCGTCGCCAACATGTGGAACGAGGAGTTCCAGCGCATGCTCATGTCCCACAACAGTCGGTAAGCTGGCAATTGTAAGTGCTTCTGCAGCATTGCCAGACCAGTGGTAACTGTAGATGACTTTCGGAAATGGGCACACAAACGGCACACCTTCACCAGTAGCTCAGGCAAATTGGGGTAGGTTTTGAGAAACCGCTGAACCACTAAGTTGAACACGTGTGCTAGGCATGATATGTGTCTGAGCTTTCTGAGCTCCAAAGCCACAACCAAGTTATGGCTATTATCAGACACAACCATGCCTGGTTGTAGGTTGAGTGGCGAGGGCCACAGCTAAGTCTGGTCCCTTATACTCTGCCACAGCTCTGAGGCGGTGTGCTGTTTGTCGCCTAAGCAAATACGTTTCAGCGTGGCCTGTTGCCGCCTCCCCACTGCAGTGCTACACTGCTACCAGCTACTGACTGATGGTTGACTGGTGCTGCAAGATGAGAATTCAGAAGTGGAAGTGGGGGAGGGGGTGGAGGAGGAGAAGGGAGGGTTGCAACCAATAATGTAGGTGGTGGCTGAAATCCCGATAGAAGCAGGGCGCACCATCCCACAAAAGCACTTGTTCATGTGTCATTCATTAAGTGGACCTTCACAATAACTGCGTTAGTCAGGGCACGGGTGATGTTACTGGACACATGCTGGTGTAAGGCGGGGACGGCACATCGAGAAAAATAGTGGTGGCTGCAGACTTAGTAACGAGGAACTGCCGCCGTCATCAGGCTGTGGAAAGCCTCAGTGTCCGCAAGCCTAAATGGTAACATTTACAGGGCCATCAATTTGGAAAGGTACGCATTTAGTAGCATCCAGGCCTGCGTCTTGGACAGGGGATTGGCCGGCATGTAACACAGGGGAAGAAGAGGCAGTGGTGTGACCCGCAGACACTGATTGTGGACCCAGGCATTGGGCCCACCTATTAGGGTGCTTTGATGCCATGTGGCAGATCATGCTGGTGGTGCGGTTGCTAGTGTTCATGCCCCTGTTCATTTTGGTACGCCACAGGTTGCAAATTACAACTCTTTTATCATCCGCACTTTCCTCAAAAAAGCGCCAGATTGCGGAACACCTACCCCTTGGCAAGGGAGATTGCCGCAACGGGGGTGCTCCGGGGAACAGTTGCGGGCCTCTTTGATGTGGCCTGCCTTCTCCCTTTTGCCACCCACTGCCTCTTCCAGCCTGTTGCGGTGTTGTGAATCCCTCCCCCTGCGTACTACTGTCCTTGCTCGGCTTGCCACCTTTCCAGGTTGGGTCAGTGATTTTATCGTCCACCACCTCCTTTTCCACTTCCTCACTTTGATCTTCCTCCTGACTTGTTGACTTAACAAGAACCTCACTTATTGACATCTCTTGATACACTAATTGCGGTTGTCTTTTTGGCAACTGTGTCTCATCATAATCATCTAACTCATGAAACACAAATTGCAGTTCCCTACCATCATCTTTTTCTGACTGTGGCTGCTCAAGAGTTTGGGAATCAGTGCACAAGATCTCTTCATGTCCCGCTTCAAGCGGGCTTGGCGAGAGGGCCAAATCAAGGAATGGCGCTGAAAAGAGCTCCTCGGAATATCCGAGTGTCGGATCACTTGTTTGCCAAGACTCTCCATATTGGGAAGAAGGAAAATCAGGGTGGGGATTCTGTTGACCAGACTCTTGGCTACTGAGACTGGACTTTGTGGAAGACAGGGTGGTGCTTTACCGACTGGAAGCATTATCTGCTGCAATCCAACCGACCACTAATGGTGATCTCGAATATTCTTATCGCAAATTTTTATCGTGAATATTGCCACTTCGAGAATTCGTGAATATCTAGAATATAGTGCTATATCTTCGTAATCACGAAT